>NC_134358.1:121976111-122297361 GCF_048569485.1 Anomaloglossus baeobatrachus
ACAAAAAAGAGACAAAACTGATGTCCTCATTAAGACCGCGGGGTGTAAGGGTCCCAAGATTGGTAATCCAGCGAGCTTCCACCTGAGCCAGCCTCTTCTTTAAGTTACCACCTCGGGACCCTCCATGGACAACATCAATGCCTCTAATCATAAGTCCTGATGGATCACATCCGTGGAATCTCCTTAAGTGCCGCGGTAATGTCTTCAGGAGACTCACGTCATCAACCCCAGAGGCAGCACGAATGTCACGAACGTGCTCCCTGGTACGTACATGCAGCTCACGTGAAATGAGCCCTATATATACCAGAGAGCACGGACAAGTGGCATAGTAAATCACATGTGTGGTGGTACATGTAATATAGTGCCGTATGTTCAGTGTCCGTGTCCCATCAGATGAAGAAAAAGTCATGGCACGGAGGATATTTGGACATGCGACACATCATCCACAAGGAAAACATCCATGTGTCAGGCCGCGAGATCCAAAGGGGTTGGAAAGTGGAGGGACATAATAGCTCTTTACCAGGATGTCACGGAGATTTTTAGAGCGTCGGGCGGTCATAAGGGGGCCTGAGGGAAGAATGTCTGCCAGGATGAGATCTGTGCGTAGCACAGGCCAGTGTCTACTAAGGATGTCCCTCATCGTTTTCCATTGATTGTTAAACGTGCCTATAAAACGAATGGGAAGGTCGGCGGGTGACTGTTGTTGTTTAATATTATAGTGCAGTAGTCCCGTGCGGGGAGTCTTTTTCGCACGCAAGTAACCTCGCTTGATGCAACGGTTGCTGTACCCGCGATCCTGGAAGCGGCGTTTGAGTTCCATGGCCTGTTTTTCAAAGGAATGGTCCGTAGAACAGATCTGCCTCGCCCTCAAGAATTGGCCGGTCGGGATGGCGCGTATAGTTGCAGGAGTATGGGCTGAGGATGCATGCAGCAGGGCATTGACCGAGGTGGACTTACGATACATGCTGGTCTGAATGCAAGATAATGAGTCCACCTCAATATTGATGTCAAGAAAGTCAATGCTCCTGCTGCTGTATTTATACGTCAGCCTGATGTTCAAATCATTATTATTTAGTTGACCCAAAAAATCATCAAGCTGCTCCACTGTGCCCTGCCAAAAAAACAACACATCATCAATATATCGAAACCAGCACTGCACATGGGAGCTGGCACAAATGCCCCCATTGCCAAACGCCAACCTCTCCCACATGCCGAGGAAGAGGTTGGCATGTGCCGGGGCACAGGCCGCCCCCATGGCAGTGCCGCGTTGCTGTAAATAAAAAACATCCTTAAAAATAAAAAAAATTGTGTGTAAGGGCAAAGTGGAGCAGCTCAAGGATAAATAGGTTCAACTCGCCATCACGACCGCCCATCTCGAGGAAGAGGCGGACCGCCCTCAGGCCATCAGAATTCGATATACATGTGTAGAGGCTCTCCACATCTGCTGTAACAATCAGCATATCATGATCCATAAAGATGCATTCTATTCTCCTCAGGACGTCCATCGTGTCACGAACATAAGAGGGCAAAGTTTCCACAATAGTTTTAAGATGGTAATCAATAAATTTACATATTGGGTCACATAAGCCCTCTATGCCGGACACGATAGGACGTCCCGGGGGGTTGAGGGCATCTTTATGGATCTTAGGTAAAAGATAGAAAGTAGGTACCTTAGGATATTTAGTGGAGAGCCCCTCCATCATTTTTTTATCAATGACATCTTTCTCGCAGAACTGGGGCAGAAGTGAATCGCCTTTTAAGCGCTGGAAGGCCACAATAGCCTCAGGGGTCCAATGCTCAGCATCAGCTCCCTTCTTTGTCAAATCTGTCAGAGGTTTGACAATGGCAGAAAAATTGGCTATAAATTTATGGTAAAAATTAGCAAACCCCAAAAACCGCTGCAGGGATTTTAGAGAAGTCGGTTGCACCCAGTCGTAAATAGCCTGAACCTTAACCGGGTCCATTTCGATAGTGGAGGGAGACAGGATGAAGCCCAAAAAGGAAATCCTTTGCACCCCAAAGAGGCACTTTGACCCCTTAACGTACAGTGCATTATCCTTAAGTATCTGAAAAACATCCCGTACTTGCCCAACATGAGAGTCCCAATCATCAGAAAAAATCAAGATGTCATCCAAATACACAATCAAAAATTTACCAATAAGGTCCTGAAAAATATCATTCATGAAGGCCTGGAAGACGGAGGGTGCATTAGTGAGCCCAAAAGGCATCACTAGGTACTCAAAATTCCCCTCAGGAGTATTAAAAGCCGTCTTCCATTCATCACCCTCCTTAATATGGATGAGATTATACGCACCCTTGAGATGCAGTTTCGTAAACCATTTGGCACTCTTCACTCTAGAGAACAGATCAGACATCAGAGGCAAAGGGTACTGATATTTGACCGCAATTTTATTAAGAAGACGATAATCAGTACAAGGCCTCAACGAACCATCTTTCTTAGCAACAAAGAAGAAGCCGGCACCCAAAGGAGAAGATGAGGGCCGAATGTGCCCCTTCTCCAATGATTCCCTGATGTATGACCGCATGGCATCATGTTCGGGCACAGACAAGTTGAAAATCCGCCCCTTGGGAAATTTACAACCGGGCACCAACTCAATGGCACAGTCACAGTCCCGGTGTGAGGGCAAAGAATCAGATTCCTGGTCATTAAATACATCACGGAAGTCAGACAAGAAGGCCGGAACATAAACTGCCTGAGCAGACGTGGAGGACACTGAAAGGTCCTGATGTACACCTTGACAACCCCAACTAGCTACCGACAAGGATCTCCAGTCAAGAACAGGATTATGGGTCTGCAACCACGGAAATCCCAGTACCAAGGTATCCTGTAGATTATGCAATACTAAAAATGTACAAGTTTCCTGATGCGCTGGTGCAACTCTCATAGGCACCTGGGTCCAAAATTGGGGTTTATGTTCTACCAAAGGGGTAGCATCAATGCCCCTTAAAGGAATAGGAGTTTGTAAAGGAACCATGGGAAAACCACAATCCCTAGCAAACCCAAAATCCATCAAATTGAGCGCTGCCCCTGAGTCTACAAAAGCAAATGCAGAAAAGGAAGACAATGAGCAAATCAATGTGACAGACAAAAGAAACTTTGGTTGCAAAGAACCCACAGTAACAGAAGTAGCCAATCTCCTTTCACGTTTAGGGCAGACAGAGATGTTATGAGAAGCGTCTCCACAATAGAAGCACAGTCTATTCTTCCGTCTGAACCCCTGCCGACTAGCATTAGAAAGGACCCTATCACACTCCATAGGCTCCAAAGGCTGTTCCACAGGCACAAAACCAGCAGGTATCTTCCTGCGCTCACGTAAACGCCTATCAATCTGAATGGCCAAGGTCATAGAGGCATCAAGACCAGAAGGGACGGGAAATCCTACCATTACATCCTTCACAGCATCAGCAATACCCTTCCGAAAAAGAGCCGCAAGCGCATCATCATTCCATTTGGTAAGGACCGCCCACTTTCGAAATTTCTGACAAAACGTTTCTGCAGAATCCAAACCCTGAGTTAAGGACAACAAGACCTTTTCTGCTTGGTCCACAATATTGGGTTCGTCATATAATAAACCCAAGGCCTGAAAAAAGGAGTCCACATCACTGAGAATCGGATCATCAGACGCTAAAGAGAAGGTCCAGTCCTGAGGGTCACCACGCAGCAAGGCGATGACAATCTTAACCTGCTGTACGGGATTCCCTGAGGACTTAGGGCGCAGGTCAAAAAAAAATGTACAATTATCTTTGAAGCTCAAAAATCTCGACCTATCTCCCGAAAAAAATTCAGGAACAGGAATCTTAGGCTCTGCAAGGGGAGTCTGTGCAAGATAAGACTCTATACGACGAACCTTAAGGTACAGTCACACTAGACAACTTACCAGCGATCCCAACAACGATAGGGATCGCTGGTAAGTTGCTAGGAGGTTGCTGGTGAGATGTCACACTGCGACGCTCCAGCGATCCCACCAGCAACCTGACCTGGCAGGGATCGCTGGAGCGTCGCTACACGAGTTGCTGGTGAGCTCACCAGCAACCAGTGACCAGCCCCCAGCGCCGCGTGGAAGATGCTGCGCTTGGTAACTAAGGTAAATATCGGGTAACCAACCCGATATTTACCTTGGTTACCAGTGCACGCAGCTACACGTGCAGAGAGCAGGGAGCAGCGCACACTGAGTGCTGGCTCCCTGCTCTCCTAGTTACAGCACACATCGGGTTAATTACCCGATGTGTGCTGCAGCTAAATGTGCACAGAGCAGGGAGCAGCGCACACCGCTTAGCGCTGGCTCCTTGCTCTCCTAGTTACAGCACACATCGGGTTAATTACCCGATGTGTACTGCAGCTAAATGTGCATAGAGCAGGGAGCAGCGTACAATGCTTAGCGCTGGCTCCCTGCTCTCCTAGCTACAGCACACATCGGGTTAATTAACCCGATGTGTCCTGCAGCTACATGTGCACAGAGCAGGAGCCGGCACTGACAGTGAGAGCGGCGGAGGCTGGTAACAAAGGTAAATATCGGGTAACCAAGCACAGGGCTTCTTGGTTACCCGATGTTTACTGTGGTTACCAGCCTCCGCAGAAGCCGGCTCCTGCTGCCTGCACATTTAGTTGTTGCTGTCTCGCTGTCACACACAGCGATCTGTGCTTCACAGCAGGACAGCAACAACTAAAAAATGGTCCAGGACATTCAGCAACAACCAACGACCTCACAGCAGGGGCCAGGTTGTTGCTGCATGTCACACACAGCGACATTACTAGCAACATCGCTGCTACGTCACAAAAGTTGTTCGTTAGTAGCGATGTTGCTAGCGATGTTGCTTAGTGTGACGGGGCCTTTAGCATCAAGATGAGCAACACGCTCACCCAATTCATCCATGCTAGAAAAAGAAATCTTCCACAGAACCCAAAGAAGAAGAGGAAAAATACCCAAAAAAAAAATGTTTTGTCAGCAGCTTTTTTTTTTTTTTTCCTTCTTAAGAGTACCCTTTAAATTTGTTGGCCGGATGTACTGTTATGATCCGGAACCATGGAAGACCACCACAAATCATTGGCAAAAGGTGACAAGAGCATTGGCAACTAATCTGGCCGCCATCCCCTTACTAACCATCACAACTAGAAGTAGCCGAGGGGTGAACTAACATCCTGTGCACCGCGAACCCAGCCGGAGAACTAACTATCCTAAAGGTAGGAAAGATGAATAACTCTCTGCCTCAGAAAATAGACAAGAATAGCTAGCCCCCCACATTCAAAGACTGCGGTGATATAGGAAAAACACAATACACAGGTAGATGACAGGATTAGCAAAAGGTGAGGCCCCCGCTGACTAAAATAGGAAAGGACAGGAAAGGGACTGATGGTGGCCAGAGAAAAACCCTGCAAAATACCAACTTCCTGATAGTACAAAATGGCCCTCAGATCACCCGATCTGAACTCCATCCTATACCAGGTGCCCTTGTCATACCAATGAACAGAAAACAAGAATCATAACAAAGTCAACAAGCCACAAACACATGGACCCAAAGGAGCTATACTCCACACAGAACTGCAGGGAGTTCCTCAACAATCCACTAAGGGGAAAATCCCTGCAAGCAAATAAACTGAAACTAACCACAGCAAATGACAAACCCAGATAAACAAAAGAACCAGACAATAAATAAAGAGCAAGCACTTATCTGGGGAAGATGTGGTGTAGAGCAGGATTAAGCAGACTGGAGATACAAAGAACAACTGACATCCGGCAACAACCTGCAATCAGACCAGGATTTAAATAAGCAGAGAGTTAGCAAAGGAAACACCCACTGCACAACACACCTGGTCCAAGTCCAAACCATTCCTGGCCACCAGAGGGAGCCTCCCAGCAGCCAAATCATAACTAACATTCACAACAATTGTGCCTCCCGTAAGGGAAGAAATGAAAAGTACTGCTTGATGTTTACATGTTTTGTTCCCGTGTTTTTATATCTTTTCAGAAAAATAAAACCGGTGGTGGACGGGCAGCCCGCGGACGGTCTGCATTAAACCAAGGGGGAATGTGACGCCCTGGACCCCAGGGGTCACAGGTCACTACACTACACCATACACCCCCTTCCCTGGACAGGTCACACCAGTCAAACATTAAATCCTTGTTGCCACCCTCCAGGGTTGATGTCCACACCAGGTGGGGCGGAGCCAGGCAGTTGGCCCCGCACACCGAGGAGTTCACAGCCTGGAGACGGGAGAAACATAGTCAGTTAGTCCAGTGGTGGTCAAAGAGTCCAGTCCTGGGCAGGAGTGAGGAGTAAGAACTGTGTGTGTCTGGGTCAGAGCCCAGGCACTTCCAGCAAGGTCAGAAGATGGTGGTGGCCGTCTGCAGGAGTTGGCGAAGGTCAGCAGAACCGTAGGACCGGGGTTGGGCGGTGGCCCACCGGTACCGAACCGGGGAGCCGATTGGAGCCAAGCACCAAGCAGGGTACTCAGACCCCGACTAGGCTTAAAGCCAACCTCTAGTCAAATTCTCTGATTGCGGTCTGGACCTCAGGGGTTCATTCCTAACCAAGTCCCGATTGAAGGCAACAGCCCAACCATTTCAGATAAGTGCCACCGCCAAGGGCCAGAGATCCAAAGGGCCAGCGTCTGCGAGCAAAGGAGCTTCTCCGGCACATATACGCCGGGGAGCGGACTACCGGTGCCCAGGCATTGGAGTCAACATACAAACACAGGTGCAGGGAATGACAGCCACCATCAACCCATCCAGGGAAATACTGCAGCCGGCTGCGGGCCCCGTCCATCCAGCCATTTGGTTTACCAGAGACTCTGTCCATCTGTGTCTGAGTGAGTACACCAGTGCCATCCGGCACCACGCCGCGCTGCACCGCCACCCTGCGAGCCCCCATCCTGCGGGAATCCAACCCCCCGCCGGGCCCCGGGACCAACAGCCCCTACCCACGGAGGGGTGAACACCTAGCTGCTCCCTGCCATCGCTCCCGGGACCCCCGTCACCAGCAGCGATGGTGCCTACCATCACCAGAACCCGTGGGTGGCGTCACGAACTCTAACCATCCCAAACCCCCTTTTCACTCGTGGGCGAGGAGCTTGAGCTTCGGGTCCGGCCCCGCTCAAGCCACCGAGGAGAAGGCACCGGATCCGGGCGCGGTCTCCCCGAGCAACCCCCACGACGGGGAAGCTGGCCCCCCACCCTCAACATATCCAGTTGGCATCTTTCCATGTAATGTAGGTCAAAATGCAAAGCAAACATAAAAATGAAAGTATATAATAAAAAGTCACACAGACTTACCATATGCCTTCTTACTGCTCATGATAATCACGCATTTATTGCAAAGAAACCTGCACGTTTACAGTAGAACATGTTCACTAGACTAATACATGTGATCTAGAACTTCAGAAAAATTTCTGTAACTTTTATTCTGTCAGAATTAGTGAGGAGTGAGCATGAGTGGCACTACTCGATATTCAATCAGGCACGCTCGTTATGTGGCGCCCTGGACAAGCCAGGGGCCACAGGTAACTACACCACCACACCCTACACCCCGATTAGGCACATCTAAGCCAGACACAAAACCCTTGTTGCCTTCCTCCAGGTGCTGATGTCCACACCAGGGGGCGGAGCCAGGCGGTTGGTCTCCGCCCACCGAGGAGTTCACAGTCCTGGAGGCAGGAAGGGGAAGTTCAGTTAAGCTAGGGAAGTGAAGGAGTGAGCAGATCAGTTTTGACAGTGAAAGTGAGAGGAGCAGAGAGTAGCTGAACAGACTGAAGTGAGTCCGGGTGTGTGGCCCGGACGGAGCAGCAAGGTTGGCAGACGGTGGTGACCGTCTGCAGGAGTGGCCTATCGGAGTTTGCCGTAAGGACCGTGGACGGGCGGTGGCCCGGCAGGACCGGACCGGTACACAAGGAGAAGCCAGCACCATTGGCAGGGGCTTTTCGGACCCCGGCAAGGCTAGGAGTCGCCGTGAATTTGCCGAATCCGTTAGTGAGGGGGACCTCCTGGTTTTCCAAACAGTCAAGTCCCGACAGAAGGCAACCGTCCAACCGTGAAGGGGAGACACCGCCACCGCCAAGGGCAACCGTTTCCCAGGGCCAGCGCCTGCGGGCAAAAGGGGCTCCTCCGGCCTACATCCAAGTCGGGGAGCGGGTTACCGGTGGGAACCCATCGGAATCAACATAGAACATAGGTGCAGGGAGAGACAGTCATCACTAACCTACGGGGAAGAAACAACCGCAGCCGTCTGGGGGACCCGTCCATCCAGCCGTGTGTTTTACCGAGAACTGTGTCGTCGTCTCAGGCTGAGTGAGTACCCCCGTGCCGTACGGCACAGCGCTGCCCCTGCGACCCTGCACCTCACCAGGCCCTGCAACCCGCCTGCCATCATTCCTACCTACCCCATCACCGGGCCCCGGGACAACCAACCCCCTACCCACGGAGGGGAGAAATAACAACTCAGCTGCTCCCTGTCACCGCTCCCGGGATCCCCGTCTAGAGTAGCGGTGGTGTCACCAAAATCACCACAACCGTGGGTGGCGTCACGGACAATATCCATAATCAAAACCCCCACAACCAATCATCCCCTTTTCACTCACGGGCGAGGAACGCCACTCGAGTCCCCGGGATCCGGCCCACGGCTCGAGCCACCACCGAGCAGCAGCAGCAGCCGCAGCAGCGGCAGCCGGACCCGAGCAGTGGGAGAGCGCAGCGTCCCCTCCTCCGCCCGCGACAGTTACTTGGCCGAATATTGAGGGTGATCGAGCAAAATCTTCAGTCCTCACCCTTTATGTTTTCCGGCTGTTACAACAGCCATTCAACATGCAAGGATTGCCTGCCAATCAAGGTAATGCCGTAACCATGTGGGCTACTGGCATCACTCCAATTGACCGGTCACATAGTGTCTTTAGATCAACATAGAAAGAAAAATCCAGCGCAGTTCCTCAGGATGAGTTAAAATCCATTTATTGGTAACAACTCTTTAAAAAATATATAAATCTCCGGTAAACAGCAGATATAAAGAACCACACAGTATAACATGGGACTACGCGTTTCGACGTGCTGTCTTATTCATGTTCTTTCCCCCTTTGTGATAGTGTCTTTAGGTCTTGTATGAGACCCGAGGGTACGATGCTCAGCATACTGTCCTCTAGAAACAGTTCAAGGAGACTTGATGTAGGAGGGAGTGCTTAGATTACATCAGGCATATAGGCAGTGTTGTAATCTTGCACTCTTTAGTGATTTTTCAGTGGAACTAAAGGGTGTTTTTAGTCTTGTTTAACTTAATTAATAAATAATTTCAAAAAAAGCATATGGTTCCCCCTATTTTTGATAACCAACCAAGTCCATAATTATTTGACCCTTCCCAGCCTTGAAAACACAGCCCACAACTGCCTCAGAAATGGCCCTTCACATTAGTTGCGCCAATTCTGGCGCTTCACCCCAGCTTTTTCTTATTGCCCTGGTGCATGAGAAATGGGGTAATATTTTTGTGAGTTGATGTCAGCTGTGAATTGTCAGCTGGCATCAAGCCCAGGGGATAGCAATGGAGAAGCATCTATCAGACACCCCCATAACTAACCCAGGATGTGTAAAGTGAAATAAACATATACACACAGGAAAAATAGTTTATTTGAATATTCTCCCAGACAATCCCTTGTTCACCAATTTATTATTTTTTAAAAGTCCACAGCTTGATGCTGTGGGCTTGATGCCATCTGACATCACACAGCTGACATGAACCCTAAAATATATTACCCCGATTGTCACCGCACCTGGGCAATCGGGAAGAGGCAGGGCAAAGCGCTAGAATTGACACATCTAATGGATGAGACAAATCTGGGGTGGCTGCAGACTGCTATTTTTAGGCTGGGAAGGGCCAAATAACCATGGACCTTCCCAGCCTGATAATACCATCCCGCTGCTGTCTGCTTTACCTTTACTGGTTGTCAAAAATAGAGGGGACGCCATGCGCAGTTAATAATAGTAAGAAGAACATGTTCCAACAGCACATGCGCAGTGTATGTGTGCCACCAAGTGCCCCGTTACCTTCAGGTCGTCTCAGGGTCTTCAGGGATGGTGCGTCCTGGGTCCTTCTGGTCACAGGTAGGTTGACTTCTATAGGATTCATGACGCCACTCTCGGTATTGCGGTCAGGACGACCGCCACTGCAGATTAGGGGACGCCTGAGCTGATGTTGAATGCAGTTAGATGTAGTGGCCTCTCGAGAGTGAGGCTGGCCCCAGGGCCCAGTTTGGGTGTGTGGAACCACATGTCACAGAATGACTCACACGCACAGCAGGAATGTGTTTCAGGGTTTTTACTCACTTCAGGTGGCAGGGGTGTGTAACCCGGGCAGTGCTATGATACTCCAAGTGGAAACCAGGCTCCTTCAGGCTGACTTATGAGGATGGCTACTGACTCACCTTCCTAGCCCTTGTGTTTTTGGGGTGACCCAGACTTGCAGTCCTATGGGGTCACCCAGGGAAGTTGCTTCTGCCTGTTCTCCCCTTTTTCGGCCCGTCTGCTTGTAGCCTGGACCAGGTCACTCCAGCTACTTGCCTCTTGTGAACTATGGGCCCTCTCGTTGCTACGTGGCTCCGGACTCTGTGGTGTTATGGTGGAGGGTATGAAGTACCCCCACCTGCAGGTTGAGCAGGCCAACTGAATGGGCCCCTGCCCTGGGAACCTGTAACCCTGTGCGGGCCTGGTCCTCGCCTGGCAGTCACCGTACTCAGCCACCCCTTTGCACTCCAGCCTTGGGTGGCACTACCAGGTGACCATTCTCCCCCGTCAGTAACCACTGCACCTGCGGTGTCTGACTAGGGACAGCCTCCAGGTTTCCTCCTTCCGACTTCTCCCCCCTGAGCTTCACTGACTGGCTCACTACTCCCTCCCCTCTGTGCCTGCCTCCGCAACTTAGCATCCAGCCTCTCTACCACACCCCTTGAGTGGAGATGGAGGCCACGCCCCCTCCTGGATTCCCCAGGGGTCCCTTCAAAGGTCATTGTGGGAGACCTGGTTATTATGCGCCTGTGTGTCTACACCCCGGTCAGCCTTCTGGATTTCCTGTGTTGTAGTGTCCCCAGCATGGGTGCAGTACTCGTACTCAGTGGTGCCTGACCAGGTCAGGGGTGCCACATTCCCCCTTAGTTATCAACAGTACGTCCTTGGGCTGTAAAGACAAACATTTTAAAATGCATAAAACAGTAAAACATTATAAAAGCATCATAAAACATTATAAAACCACCAGGTACTACTTTCAACCACCCTCCACCCACAAGTCCGTTACCCACCCAAAACCCTCTCAGTAGGCAGGTCACCGGTCCTTTTAGCAACCAGGTCTGGGCCATCCGATTCCCCAGACCTTTCCTCCAATCTTCCTCTCCTGGGGCTGGTGGTTGAAGGCAAACCCCTTCCTTTGTTGAGCCGTGTCTTCGGCCTCTTCTGGCAGGATGTAGAGGCAGCTTTCTTAGTCGGTGATGTTAGCGGATAACCCTCTCTTGTGGTGCCGCGCCTTCGGCCTCTTCTGGCAGGAATGTAGAGGCAGCATCCACAGTAGATACAGACAGGATACCCTCTTTGTGGTGGAAAGCCAGGCCCCATAAACAGGCATGCTCTCTGGTCACAGGCGAGCCAGGCCCCTAAACAGGCAGGCTCTGGTGGGGGTACCATTCAAGGTAACTACATACACTGCGAGAGTTTGTAGCTATAGCCAGTTCATAGCCTAATGGTCCGTAGTAATGCACAAACCAGGTGCAGAATTGATAAAGAGTTCTCACACTAGTTCATGTGGGCACATTTCTTAAACTTTTCAAACGTTGGAAACTTCAAAACTGTTCAACTGTAACTTTCTTTACATGGACTCTCTCCTCTCACTGGCGCTTGATGCTGCTCTTGCGCTGTCATCTGATGCTTCATCTGGATCTGTGGCTGTATCTCCATCTGTAGCTTTGTCTTTATCTTTGTCTTTCTGCTTATCTGGGAAATGCTGCACAGGGGGTGGTTTCGCTCTGGTTCGGCGCCGCATTCTGCTGGCTGGATTCTGCTTTACTGCCACCTCGCTGCCTGCGGGCTCCCAGGTGACATACATGCCAGGCATCATGAGGGCCAGCGCTTTTTCGTCAGCAGGGGGTGTCGGGCTCTCTTCATCCCAGCGGGAGTAAGGCAACATTTCTGGCTCCGGCCTCCCCTCAATCACACAAGGCGCTGCGTCCTCCTCCGATGGTTCCGAGGTCAGATTCTCAGCCTCCAGGCCTCCCCTCCCCCTTAGTTCTCCTGAGCACTCCTCAGGCAGCAGGGCTGGGGACAGGCTTCCCTCCTCGGGACAGGGCGGTGGGTTTTTAGCCGCGGGAGTTACTGGGGCCACTCTGGATGAGCACCTGGGGAGTAGGTAGCGACCCACCATGTCTTTAGGGAATCGCGTCTCCAGATCCGCCTTAAATTTTAAGAACTCGGGGTCTTCTCCTGGTGGGGATGCAGGACTCGATCCCTTGGGCTGTGACTGGGGTGCGGTGACTGCTTCGACCTTGCAGGCCGGGGTAGATGGCCTTGCGGCCTGGTCTTGGCGGGCCGAGCCTAGTATGGTGGCGGCCTGGTCTTTGCGGGCCGTGCCTAGCGTGGCGGCGGCTTGGTCTTGACGGGCCGTGCCTAGCGTGGTGGTGGCCTGGTCTTGATGGGCCGGGCTGGGCGTCGCTGCTGCGGCTTGGTCTTGGCAGGCCGGGCTGGGCATCGCTGCTGCGGCCTGGTCTTGGCGGGCCGGGCTGCGTGTCGCTGTTGCGGCCTGGTCTGGCCAGATGGGACACTTCTACACCAGACATCGCAGCAGAGACTTCAGTCGGGGTCGCAGCATGGATCGCCTCCGGAATCACAGCAGGGATCGCCTCCGGGATCGCAGCAGCGATCGCGGCGGGCATCGCAGCGGCCTCTGAAAGTAGCGCCGGCGGGGTCAGCACACCCGATCGGAGAGGGCCAGTATGGGACTCACCCAGGGCTAGATCGGAGATGCTCTGCAGCAGGGTAACCATCGCTGGTGTGGGCTCCGGATGGGTGTGGGCGGCACCTCCACGCAGGCCTCGCTGCACAGACATCTGCAGATTCCTCATGGCCAACACCATCTCCTTCCACCACACAGCTATCTCCCGTCTGCTCTGCTCCTTCATCCTGTCAGCCATCCTCCCGACTTCAGCCTTCAGCTCAGCGTCAGTCACAGGCCTGATCCATCCGAGCTCCTCCTGGCCTCCGCTTGCAGAATCCATCTTCTCTCTGCATCCACCTTCATCGCTTGCAAGGTCAGAACGCTGCAGGGGTTCTCTGGGTAGCCACACCTCTTCGTGGGCGGCTACTTCTTCTAGTGCGGGCTTCTGTTGTTCTTTGGCGCGCTTTTCATGGTGGCAATATAGCGGCGCTTCAAACTTTTTAAGCGGACCGCCAAGGCACATGGTCACCTGTCTTAACAGGTCTAGTCCTTATCCTGTTCGTGACGCCAGAGTTGTGGCGCCCAGTGCCCCGTTACCTTCAGGTCATCTCAGGGTCTTCAGGGATGGCGCGTCCTGGGTCCTTCTGGTCACAGGTAGATTGACTTCTATAGGATTCGTGACGCCACTCTCGGTATTGCGGTCAGGACGACCGCCACTGCAGATTAGGGGACGCCTGGGGCTGATGTTGAATACAGTTAGATGTAGTAGCCCCCCGAGAGTGAGGCTGGCCCGAGGGCCCAGTTTGGGTGTGTGGAACCACAGGTCGCAGAATGACTCACACGCATAGCAGGAATGTCTTTCAGGGTTTTTATTCACTTCAGGTGGCAGGGGTGAGTAACCCGGGCAGTGCTGTGATACTCCAAGTGGAAACCAGGCTCCTTCAGGCTGACTTATGAGGGTGGCTACTGACTCACCTTCCTAGCCCTTGTGTTTTTGGGGTGACCCAGACTTGCAGTCCTATGGGGTCACCCAGGGAAGTTGCTTCTGCCTCTTCTCCCCTTTTTGGCCCGTCTGCTTGTAGCCTGGACCAGGTCACTCCGGCTACTTGCCTCTTGTGAACTATGGGCACCCTCGTTGCTACGTGGCTCCGGACTCTGTGGTGTTATGGTGGAGGGTATGAAGTACCCCCACCTGCAGGTTGAGCAGGCCAACTGAATGGGCCCCTGCCCTGGGGACCTGTAACCTCGTGCGGGCCTGGTCCTCGCCTGGCAGTCCCCGTACTCAGCCACCCCTTTGCACTCCAGCCTTGGGTGGATTTCGGGCGGCACTACCAGGTGACCGTTCTCCCCCGTCAGTAACCACTGCACCTGCGGTGTCTGACTAGCGACAGCCTCCAGGTTTCCTCCTTGCGACTTCTCCCCCCTGAGCTTCACTGACTGACGGGCTCACTACTCTCTCCCTTCTGTGCCTGCCTCCGCAACTTAGCAACCAGCCTCTCTACCACACCCCTTGAGTGGAGATGGAGGCCACGCCCCCTCCTGGATTCCCCAGGGGTTCCTTCAAAGGTCAATGTGGGAGACCTGGTTACTATGCGCCTGTGTCTCCACACCCTGGTCAGCCATCTGGATTACCTGGGTTGTACTGCCCCCAGCATGGGTGCAGTACTCAGTGGTGCCTGACCAGGTCAGGGGCGCCACATATGATCATGGCAAACTTTATACAAGCCAGACACTTTAGCGTGAAGCAACATCGCATCAAAACGCACATGCACAGTATATCACCGCAACTCAAAATTCATACAGGCCAAATATATGAATGTGAAGCAATAGTGCTTAGAGGCCTGAGATTGCCAAATGGTACAATTACCGTATGAAGGAGAACTGTCCACATTTGTATGGTTAACATCAAGTAGCATGTACAGTTAGGTCCAGAAATATTTGGACAGTGACACAATTTTCGCGAGTTGGGCTCTGCATGCCACCACATTGGATTTGAAATGAAACCTCTACAACAGAATTCAAGTGCAGATTGTAACGTTTAATTTGAAGGTTTGAACAAAAATATCTGATAGAAATTGTAGGAATTGTACACATTTCTTTACAAACACTCCACATATTAGGAGGTCAAAAGTAATTGAACAAATAAACCAAACCCAAACAAAATATTTTTATTTTCAATATTTTGTTGCGAATCCTTTGGAGGCAATCACTGCATTAAGTCTGGAACCCATGGACATCACCAAACGCTGGGTTTCCTCCTTCTTAATGCTTTGCCAGGCCTTTACAGCCGCAGCCTTCAGGTCTTGCTTGTTTGTGGGTCTTTCCGTCTTAAGTCTGGATTTGAGCAAGTGAAATGCATGTTCAATTGGGTTAAGATCTGGTGATTGACTTGGCCATTGCAGAATGTTCCACTTTTTTGCACTCAGGAACTCCTGGGTAGCTTTGGCTGTATGCTTGGGGTCATTGTCCATCTGTACTATGAAGCGCCGTCCGATCAACTTTGCGGCATTTGGCTGAATCTGGGCTGAAAGTATATCCCGGTACACTTCAGAATTCATCCGGCTACTCTTGTCTGCTGTTATGTCATCAATAAACACAAGTGACCCAGTGCCATTGAAAGCCATGCATGCCCATGCCATCACGTTGCCTCCACCATGTTTTACAGAGGATGTGGTGTGCCTTGGATCATGTGCCGTTCCCTTTCTTCTCCAAACTTTTTTCTTCCCATCATTCTGGTACAGGTTGATCTTTGTCTCATCTGTCCATAGAATACTTTTCCAGAACTGAGCTGGCTTCATGAGGTGTTTTTCAGCAAATTTAACTCTGGCCTGTCTATTTTTGGAATTGATGAATGGTTTGCATCTAGATGTGAACCCTTTGTATTTACTTTCATGGAGTCTTCTCTTTACTGTTGACTTAGAGACAGATACACCTACTTCACTGAGAGTGTTCTGGACTTCAGTTGATGTTGTGACCGGGTTCTTCTTCACCAAAGAAAGTATGCGGCGATCATCCACCACTGTTGTCATCCGTGGACGCCCAGGCCTTTTTGAGTTCCCAAGCTCACCAGTCAATTCCTTTTTACTCAGAATGTACCCGACTGTTGATTTTGCTACTCCAAGCATGTCTGCTATCGCTCTGATGGATTTTTTCTTTTTTTTCAGCCTCAGGATGTTCTGCTTCACCTCAATTGAGAGTTCCTTAGACCGCATGTTGTCTGGTCACAGCAACAGCTTCCAAATGCAAAACCACACACCTGTAATCAACCCCAGACCTTTTAACTACTTCATTGATTACAGGTTAACGAGGGAGACGCCTTCAGAGTTAATTGCAGCCCTTAGAGTCCCTTGTCCAATTACTTTTGGTCCCTTGAAAAAGAGGAAGCTATGCATTACAGAGCTATGATTCCTAAACCCTTTCTCCGATTTGGATGTGAAAACTCTCATATTGCAGCTGGGAGTGTGCACTTTCAGCCCATATTATATATATAATTGTATTTCTGAACATGTTTTTGTAAACAGCTAAAATAACAAAACTTGTGTCACTGTCCAAATATTTCTGGACCTAACTGTATGTTCAGTGCATGATAACAATATATACGCACTTGATCAAACAGAATTAATATCATTACTTGTAGTGCGTACGAGGTATAAATGAGATGAATATCCCATTTGTACACAGGAAAAAAAAAAACAGATAAAAAGAAAAAATCTATACAAAGAATGGTAATAGATGGGACAAAGTATATAGATGGATAAGAATGTAAATTCAATAATACCACTTTTAATAGAGTGAAGAATTTCCATAGGGTTAAAATGAAATGTATGTCAAAATAAGAGTGCCAATGTGTAAAGATATACGGTAATGCAAATGAGCACTAAAAGAATATAATAAAAAAAACATAGCTAAATATGTTTCAGATAAAACTGAAACAAAAACATATACAGTGGTTACGAAAAGTATTCAGACCCCTTTAACTTTTTCACTCTTTGTTTCATTGCAGCCATTTGCTAAATTCAAAAAAGTTCATTTTTTTTCTCATTAATGTACACTCTGCACCCCATCCTGACAGAATAAAAACAAATGTAGAATTTTTTGCAAATTTATTAAACAAGAAAAACTGAAATATCCCATGAGTCTTCTTAGGAGTGATGCAACATGTTTTTCACACCTGGATTTGGGTATCCTTTGCATTATTTCTTGCAGATCCTCTCCAGTTCCATCAGGTTGGATGGTGAACGTTGGTGGACAGCCATTTTCAGGTCTCTCCAGAGATGCTCAATTGGGTTTAGGTCAGGGCTCTGGCTGGGCCAGTCAAGAATGGTCACAGAGTTGTTTTGAAGCCACTCCGTGCTTAGGCTCATTGTCTTGTTGGAAGGTGAACCTTCTGCCAAGTCTGAGGTCCAGAGCACCCTGGAAGAGGTTTTCTTCCAGGATTTTGTCTGTACTTGGCTGCATTCATCTTTCCTTCAATTGCAACCAGTCGTCTTGTCCCTGCAGCTTAAAAACACCCCATAGCATGATGCAGCCACCACCATGTTTCACTGTTGGGATTGTATTGGGCAGGTGATGAGCAGTGCATGGTTTTCTCCAAACATACCGCTTAGAATTATCACCAAAAAATTCTATCTTCATTTCATCAGACCAGAGAATCTTATTTCTCATAGTCTGATTGTCCATCGTGTGGTGTTGTTGTTGTTTTTTGGGTTTTTTTTGTTTTTTTTTGCAAACTCTATACGTAAAGCATACATAAAGAGATCTTTAGAAAAAGTATTTCCTTTGTTATATGCTAATGAGCGCAGGGACTAGTCACAAGGGTGCTAGTTCCCCCTGTAGCGCCCCTGAGCCACCCAGGGCACTACAGGGAACTGTATCCTCTCGGGGATGCAGGGCCTACTCCCTAGGACTTGGAACATCAGTGCCAGAAATACCCACACACACCAAACTCCTAGTTACCACTTCACACCAGGGGGCACTGCCAAGTCAGACAAGGGGAATGCCACCTAGAGGGCGGAGCCAAACCAGGGAACTAGACAGCCTGGTGGGAGGGGACTGCAGTCAGTCAGTCAAGAGAAGTCTGAAGTAGAAGTTAAAAGTGAATTTTAATTGAGATTTTTTTGGAATTAAAAAATCCCCAATAAACCAGCGCTGATAAGAGGTTTTTTTGTTGTTAATATTTTATACTTTTTATTGCTATCCTTGTTTTTAGACACAGATTTATTCAAAACAATTCACACAATAGAAGAAAAGAAAAATACACCACATATGGTAGAAATAAAAATAAATTAAGTAATTAATAGTGCAGCAAACAGATACCAGGTGTCTGGTTGCAGTACCCCGGCCGGTAGTATAGCAATTATTAAACCTAGTATAGTGTATTAAGTGATGTTTCAAGGCATATGATATTTAATGCCAATTGAAAATATCACTGCAACCTGATTTTTCAGATACCTGGAGAATTTTTTTCTTCAATCCATAAGCACAAAAGTTTTTAATAGAGGCTGAATATATTATAAGCAGCAATTTCAGCGTTCCAAGTGCCTTTAAATGAAGTTGAAGAAACTGCACTTCAAGATCGTAGTGAGGATGAGGTAGAGCCCCAGCTCATCAAGTGTTCCAATAGGAGTTTACCTGCAGTCAAGTTCAGGCATCAAGCTTCCACATACTGGGTGACTGCACGATACTTTCTCCTCCTAGAGATATAAAGTCATTTCCATGCAGGAGTCTCCTATTTGCGCTCCTACAGTCAAGTTCAAACATCAACCTCCATAGGCTGGGTAACTGTACGGAACTTTCTCCTCCTGGAGATATAGAGTAGTTTCCGTGATAGGGACTCCTATTTGCGCTCCTAGCTTAAACGGAGCAGAGCCACACAGCACTATTCCGTGCTATTTCACAGGATGGTAGTTGAATCAGGCACGCAGCTTCTCATGCTCCTTTAGTGACAGCCCGGGCGTTCGCCACATACAGGGCTGGATATTCGCAAGGGGGAGAGGGGCTGCTAGATTATCGGCACCTCGCAGGGTGAGCTGAGCAAATGTCCAATCCGACGCGCATTTCGGGGGCGTTACCGGTCCCCTTCCTCAAGGATCGAGGATTAATTTATTTTTTTTTCTACCATATGTGGTGTATTTTTCTTTTCTTCTATTGTGTGAATTGTTTTGAATAAATCTGTGTCTAAAAGCAAGGATAGCAATAAAAAGTATAAAATATTAACAACAAAAAAACCTCTTATCAGCGCAAGTTTTTTGGGCATTTTTTAATTCCAAAAAAATCTCAATTAAAATTGATTTCTGATTCCAGGCAAATTAAAGGGGATTTTTGCCTATAAACCTAGCTGCAGATTTAATGGTTATTGGGGTCAAGCGCTAACAATTGTCTGTAGACAACTTGGTATAACCTTAAGAAGTTAAAAGTGGACAGATGTGCCTGAGAGCTTTGTCGTGTAATGGTGACCCGGGGGCACAGGAGAGTGGTTGCCAGGGCAGGTACACACGGGTACCGCTGGGACCAGAGCAAGCATGGGGCACAGGGCCCTAGGTCAGGCGACAGTTTCAGACGGCCTGGCAAATACAGTGCCTACAAGTAGTATTCAACCCCCTGCAGATTTAGCAGGTTTACACATTCGGAATTAACTTGGCATTGTGACATTTGGACTGTAGATCAGCCTGGAAGTGTGAAATGCACTGCAGCAAAAAAGAATGTTAATCTTTTTTTTTTTTTTTTTAAATTGTGAAAAGTTTATTCAGAGGGTCATTTATTATTCAACTCCTCAAACCACCAGAATTCTATTTGGTTCCCCTAAAGTATTATGAAGTATTTCAGGCACAAAGATCAATGAGCTTCACATGTTTGGATTAATTATCTTTTTTTTCCAGCCTTTTCTGACTAATTAAGACCCTCCCCAAACTTGTGAACAGCACTCATACTTGGTCAACATGGGAAAGACAAAGGAGCATTCCAAGGCCATCAGAGACAAGATCGTGGAGGGTCACAAGGCTGGCAAGGGGTACAAAACCCTTTCCAAGGAGTTGGGCCTACCTGTCTGCACTGTTGGGAGCATCATCCGGAAGTGGAAGGCTTATGGAACTACTGTTAACCTTCCACGGTCTGGACAGCCTTTGAAAGTTTCCACCCGTGCCGAGGCCAGGCTTGTCCGAAGAGTCAAGGCTAACCCAAGGACAACAAGGAAGAAGCTCCGGGAAGATCTCATGGCAGTGGGGACATTGGTTTCAGTCAATACCATAAGTTACGAACTCCACCGCAATGGTCTCCGTTCCAGACGAGCCCGTAAGGTACCTTTTACTTTCAAAGCGTCATGTCAAGGCTCGTCTACAGTTTGCTCATGATCACTTGGAGGACTCTGAGACAGACTGGTTCAAGGTTCTCTGGTCTGATGAGACCAAGATCGAGATCTTTGGTGCCAACCACACACGTGACGTTTGGAGACTGGATGGCACTGCATACGACCCCAAGAATACCATCCCTACAGTCAAGCATGGTGGTGGCAGCATCATGCTGTGGGGCTGTTTCTCAGCCAAGGGGCCTGGCCATCTGGTCCACATCCATGGGAAGATGGATAGCACGGCCTACCTGGAGATTTTGACCAAGAACCTCCGTTCCTCCATCAAGGATCTTAAGATGGGTCGTCATTTCATCTTCCAACAAGACAACGACCCAAAGCACACAGCCAAGAAAACCAAGGCCTGGTTCAAGAGGGAAAAAATTAAGGTGTTGCAGTGGCCTAGTCAGTCTCCTGACCTTAACCCAATTGAAAACTTGTGGAAGGAGCTCAAGATTAAAGTCCACATGAGACACCCAAAGAACCTAGATAACTTGGAGAAGATCAGCATGGAGGAGTGGGCCAAGATAACTCCAGAGACCTGTGCCGGCCTGATCAGGTCTTATAAAAGACGATTATTAGCTGTAATTGCAAACAAGGGTTATTCCACAAAATATTAAACCTAGGGGTTGAATAATAATTGACCCACACTTTTATGTTGAAAATTTATTAAAATTTAACTGAGCAACATAACTTGTTGGTTTGTAAGATTTATGCATCTGTTAATAAATCCTGCTCTTGTTTGAAGTTTGCAGGCTCTAACTTATTTGCATCTTATCAAACCTGCTAAATCTGCAGGGGGTTGAATACTACTTGTAGGCACTGTACCTGCATAGTGAGGGGACATTCACGGACTTCACTGACCCACAAATCCAGGGACATCAGCAGTAAAGCAAGGATCAGGGTTCGGACGCATACCTGCCCTACAGGGTCCACATGGCCGCCGTATGGAGGAGACTGCCACCGCAAAAGGACAGTCGGGCCCCAAATGCTCACTGCTACGGGGACCCAACCACACTGAGAGTGCCGGGGACAGAGCAACCAAGTCATCAACTGGCACTGGAAATACAGGGACCTGTACCAGCTGTCCAAGGGTCCGGAGTGAGTAGAGACTGTTAATTAGAACCCCGGTGTGGCCTCCATTATTAATACATCACATACCTCCCAGGCTCAGCCCTACCTGCGGAGGGCCTACCACCACAGCTGCCATTACCACCAGCCCTGGGAGTACCCACTTCAGCAGCGGCAGTTCCACAACATTTACCGCAACCCGCAGGTGGCGTCACACAAATGACTCTTATCTCCCCTGTAAATACTCCTCATTAAAAAGCACCCAGGGCACGGGAGCGGCAACGTCCACCAAAGTGACATTCCCCAGTGATACACTGCCCGGGACCGAGTACTCCATTCCCTAGGCAACACACCTCAACTAATCCACCCTCTTAGCTTGTTAGCACGCCCACAGAGGTGTGATAACATATTATTCAATGCCCGGCGTCATTGGCGATGATGCACGTACCTGTGTCCGTAGTCACTGTCTCTGATGCCGGGTTTAGGGTCAGTGTGCATGATCAGAAGTCCGAGCACTTCTGGTCATGCACACTAAACCTCTCTAAAGCTGTGACGCGTACGCCCGGCTTCATAGTGCACATGACCGCAAGTTCCGGGACTTTTGATCATGCGCATTGACCCAAAACCCGGCATCTGAAGAGGTGACAATGAACACAGGTATGCGCATCACCGCTGATGACCCTGGGCAATGAGCATTGAATAGCAAGATGTGACTCCCCTGTGGGCGAGCTAACATACTAAGAGGGCAGACTAGTTGGGCGAACTAACTAGTCATTGTGCTAATTAGCATATCATAAAGGATCTTTAGAAATACATTTTCTAAAGATCTCTTTATCTATGCTAGTGTATATAGGGACAGTTAGGCAGGGATTAGAAATATGCACCCAGAACTGCTCGTGGTTCTCAGTGCATACAGGTTCACTTTAATCCTGTCACACTACACCTAGCTACTGATGAAGATACATGCTAGTTTCGACACGCGTTGAGTGTTTCTTCTTTCCTGACTGCTCTCTTATATTCCTTTTGCAAGTCGTTCCTCTTATCGTATCATCAGTCCCTTTTCATTTTTCAGCTGCGCTGGTATAATGGTTCTTATTATTTATATTTGTACTGTTTTATAACTTCCTTATTTATATAGGATTACTGAAGTGGACACATTTGTTTATTTGCTACGTGCTTTCATCTTGTACATTTATTGCACTTCATAATTTGCCTGGGATTCAATTTATGTACATGCTCATGAGGTCTCGTTCAGGGCTGCACTGAAGTTTTATTATGGACTTTTGGGTTGCACAATATATCATCAGAGCTAATTGTTTTTTTAATGTTTTTAATAGCTTGTGTGTCTAACATATTTGTTAAAGATTATTTTATTTTTATGGTTTCTCTGCGGTGATCCCCAGATTTGTATATATTTCTTTTCTCCCTTTTTTCTATTAGTTTGGCATATGCAAGTTTGATCCCCTAATTATTGAGTGGTGCCCATTAATCTCTTTTGGTACAGCATCTGTGATGCCCTGGCCTATCAGGTCATCACAGGGTATTGTGCAAACTGTCCTTCGGTGCAATGTCCACCTCCTCCTTGGTTACAGGTCCTTAATCTATGGTGTTGCCAAAACCAGCTAATCAAAATCCTAGGAACACTCTGCACCACACCCACCAGACACACCAGTGGACGGCCTGAGTGGAATAATGTCTCCCACTTGGGGGGTTGGTTAAGGGGAGGTCAGGAGTGTCAGGAGTCAGTCAGTAAAGTGTAGGAAGTGAAAGAGAGAGGAGGTCAGGAGCTGGGCTCCTTGGAAGTACTAGATAGCAGTTGGTCTGGGCCTGGTAGGAGCTGGACCCCCGGTCGCAGGGGATCCTGACAAGGGGCACGGCATTGTCGTGGAGGACAGCCAGCGGCCTTGTACCATCACCAGGCAGGGACCAAGGCACGACTGGGTACGTTGCCGCTAGGTCAGGGAGTAGCTTCAGGCAACCTGACAATTCACCCGACGAGAACGGAGCCTTCAAGATCCGCTCTCCACCCGCTCCAAAATTGGGGTACTAGCGCAACAAGGGGGATAGGACTTTCCCCACATACGGTCCAGGAAATCCCAAGCGTGAACCCTGAGAGCAAGCTCCTTCAGTTAGCCACACTGGGGAGCGGGACCCAATTAGTTTCATGCTATAGAGATCAACTAGAAGAGAAAAAAGTGCCAAGGGAAAGGTCACAGATCAACAGGCAACACCAGCAGAAACAGGACCCAAACGTGCTCCCCCTCAGCGGCAGTGGTGACCAGAACTTTGGTTTACTAAGTTGTCGGTGTCATCGTCATTGGACTGAGTGAGTACGCAAGTGACCCTTACCTCCCCAACGGCACATCCCTGTCAACATCTCTGAGTCCCGGGGCATCCTCCCTACCCGTGGAGGGATTAAACACCTGGCTGACCACTCCATCGGGTACTCCCAGCTGCAGCGGTGGCACTCCACCTTACCACACACCACGTGTGGCATCACGAACTCTCAATACACCGTCCCCTTCATTCGAGTGGCCGCGCGATCCCCGGATCAGGACGCCCCTCGAGCCACCGCAGATCCGGATCCGAGCAGCTTGGTTGCTGACACAGGGGCGGCACACATCCAATAATTCAAAATTAACATTTCAGCCAGTCGGCCTTCATCAGAACTACACAACAAAAAATTACACATACATTATGTCTTAGACAAAACTAAGAATATGTCAAATATATAAGATTAAACAAAAAAATTCAAACGAATAAAAAATGCACTGAAACAACTGAGTAATAGCAGATCATATGCAATAAAGACATCAATAGTTGTAATGTGCTGGTGGATAGCTCACAGATCACGAGACACATAAAATGCTACATAGATTGAATGTATAGAGTGTAGGGTGTATCTTTATTGGTTTTCTGTAAACATTTATAAAAATATTGAAAATTTGACAACAAATATTGGACTTTTTGAACTTTAAATTTTTATGCCCTTAAACCAAAAAGTTATATCGCACAAAAATTAATGATTGATAATAATTAATCATTAATAAATAATATTTGCCATATGTCTATTTTACATAAGCACTAGAGATGAGTGGACCCGTGGAAGGTCGGGTTCTGCTCGTCCAGCTGAACTTTTTGAAAGTTTTTTAAAGTTTGTTTTTGGACCTTTCATGGCTGTTTTACTGTTACTAGAGACTTGTGACAGGATCTGGGCCAGAGTCTCTCTTTGCTATCTGAGACTCCTCACATTAAAAATATTCCCTTTCCTTTGGTGCTGAAAGAGTTAATACCAATGTTGCTTTCCAGCAGATTCTGATTCCTGGCCTTAGGTGTTTCCAGTTGGTGACCACTCCCTTCCCCTATATATGGTCACATCTCCCAGTAGAGGGGGCCAGTTATTCTGAATCCATTCTATAGCAAGGCCTTGAGGTGGAAGGAGCTGCTGAAGCCCTTGTTGCAATGAAGTGGTGGTGTAGGCTGCAGTCCTGGTGTCTGACTGCAGCCGTGAAGTTGAGCCTTATCCTTTGTTGTTTCCCCTGTCTATTGTACCTTCCCTTCTTGTTGTATTAGTGCAGTGGTGGCACTAGTGATCATCACCTGCCAACTCATTAGACAGGATTATTACAGGGTCTCTCAGAGCTTCAGGTATCCTGTTTGTCGACAGGTGCGGAACCTGTATAGGAACTGACTAGGAGTGCAGGGTGCAGCTACAGGTGAGCATAGGAGGTGTCCCATCATCCCTCTCCCTAGCACAAGGGCTCACCATTGTTAAAGTGTTCCCAGTGTACCCCTTGTTTGTTGTGGTAAAACGTTTGTTGTGTCTCTGGCCCCACAGTGGACCTTCTCCAAGTTTGTGCATGACAGGACCCGGACTTGATCTCAACCTTATTTGAAGTCACAGACTGACAGTTCAGGTCTTCGCCCACATACAGTCAGCCATAAACAGATCACTTCCGCGGAAGGGTGGGCAGGTTTTTTCCATTTTTGGGGGGGTTTACACTACATCTGTGACCACACTGTCGTTACCCCCAGTGCGGGCCGTTCAAATACTGCAAGTGGCTCATACTGGGCTGAGCGCCGTTTATACCAGAGCACAGCGATGCTCGCAGGAGTTGAGTGATTTGCATTTTCAAAGCACTTAAACTACAAACTCGAATTTTCTTTTCCTGAAAAACTCTGAGTTTTTACCGAACACTGAACTTTAGGTACACTCATCTCTAATAAGCACTATTTCTGAAGCATAATTTTTTTGTTAAAAAGTTGGAAAAGTTAAAGGTTCATCAGCAAGTTCTCATTTTTCCAACAAAATTTACAAAACCAGTTAAATTTACAAAACCATTTTTCTAAAGGGCCATATCACATTTGAAATTACTTTGAGACTCCTATGTGACAAAAATATCCAAAAGTGACACAATTTTGAAAACCGCACCCCTCAAAGTGCCCAAAATGACATTTAAGAAGTTTATTAACCCTTTAGGTGCTTCATAAGAATGAAAGCAATATGGAAGAAAAAAAATATTGCTTTGGCCCTAAATATTTAATTTTTCTCCTGAGTACGCCTCATATGTGGTGATAAATCTACAGTTTGAGCACACGGGAGGGCTCGGAAGGGAAAATTCCCTTTTGACTGCAAAATTGGCTAGAATCATTAGCGTACACCATGTCGAGTTTGGAGAGCCTCTGATGGGCCTAAACAGTGTAGCTATCCCACAAGTGACCCCATTTTGGAAACTAGACTCCTAAAGGAATTTATCTAGATGTTTGGCATGAACATTGAACCCCCATGGACTTCACAGAAGTTTATAACGTTGAGCCATGAAAATAAACAAAATATATTTTTACCTCAAAATTGTTACTTCAACCAGATAACTTTTTTTCACAAGAGTATTAGGAAAAAATACATCATAAAATTTGTTGTGCATTTTCTTCTGAGTAGAACGATACTTCAAATGTGGTGGAAATCTACTGTTTTTGGTGCATGGCAGGGCTTGGAAGGAAAGGAGTGCCATTTGAATATTAGACCGCACAATTGACTAGAATAGATAGCGGCACAATGTCGTATTTGGAGAGCCATCAATGTGAGGTCTTGTTTTTTGCAGGAAGAGTTGACATTTCTATTGGTACCATGTTTGGAAGCACAACATTTTTGGATCGTTTGTTATTCTCATGTTTGGTAGGTAGTATTAACATGAAACAGCAATTCAGGAGTTGTTTTTTTGCATTTATTTCTTTTTATATTTTGCAAGTTTTTTGTTTTTTTAACCTTGGTTAACTTTTTTACTTAGTCCCTATGTGGGACTTTAACTTTTCTTAGTGTGATGGCTAGTATAGTGCATTGCTATGCAGTAGCTTGGTAATGCATTATACTGTCAGCATCAGGCTGCAGATCACCTGTCAGACCCTGCTGCAGGCTAGGTCTGACAGGTCACCGTATATGGCAAAGCTGTGGAAAGATAAGGCGCAATAGGGTCTTACCCGGTAGACAAAGGGTGGTGAATGTCAGGAGAAACACTCACCTGGTAGGGTTGTGATAGTCACAACTCCTTTGAAAGCATGTAGATAACGTGGACGGCAGCGGACCCGCAGCAGGAGTGGTTTAAATCAGCAGGGGAAATGCAGGATTAGAATACCGCCCCAAACCACAGGAGTCCAGGTGGAGATAGTAAAACTCTTTTCTTTATTTTCACAGGTCTTTACACAGGTCTACGCGTTTCAAGGACATATCCGTCCTCTTCCTCAGGACAAATGTGCAGAGAATACTCTAGTAGTAATACAGAGTATTCTCTGCACATTTGTCCTGAGGAAGAGGACGGATATGTCCTTGAAACGCGTAGACCTGTGTAAAGACCTGTGAAAATAAAGAAAAGAGTTTTACTATCTCCACCTGGACTCCTGTGGTTTGGCGCGGTATTCTAATCCTGCATTTCCCCTGCTGATTTAAGGTCACCGTATATGGCAGAGCTAGAAGTCATCATGTGACCTCCGGCTGCCATGACAAGCCTCGGCTCCCCCGTGATCATGTTACAGGAGAGCTGGAAGAGTTAAGAGAAGCACTCACTGCTCCTCTGAAACGTCTATGGGATCGGTATTAATCAGCAAGTTCCAATGTATATTTACAGTAGGCGGTCCTGAAGCGGTTAAAATGTCCACAAAAACCTTGCACACCACTGATGTCAGACTTAGCGGAAGGTAGCTGCCTGGATCCACCCTCTTACCTTTCTTAAATATCAGTACCACATCAGCCATTCTCCAATCCTGAGGCACCAACCCTGTTACAAAAGAGCCTAAGAAGATGAGATACAGCGGTCTGTCAATTACTGAGCTCAATTCCCTCAATATCTGTAGATGAATGCCATCTGGCCCGGGAAATTTGTCAATGTTTGTAAGAGGGTGACTGAACCTCTGTAAGCCTCCCTGAAGACCTGCGGTGTTGTGATTTACTGTTGTGGTTGTGTATTGATGTATTTATTGGTGTTATTTGTGTGAAACTATCTGTATACAGTGGAACCTCGGTTTCCAAGAACAATGCGTTCTGGGAATGTGCTCGTAAACCAAGTTACTCGTCTAGCAAAGCAAAATTTCTCATAGCAAATAATTGAAATTCAGACAATTCGTTACACAACTTGTGCAATGTCCCATCCTAGTCCCCTATTGTGCCATTCCACACAAGCACAAATACACACACACACACACACACACACACATATTATGCTCACCTTACCCTCTGTTCCTTAGGCAGCCTCCTGGTTCTAGTAGTCTGCAGGTATGTGTATCCGGTAACCATCACGCGACTATGCAGGAGCTTAAGCTGTCAGCAGCAGACGTCATACACAGGAGCCGCTTGCCTCTGATTGTCCAGCGCGCTGATGTCAAAGGCATGAGCTGCTTGCCTCTAATTAGTCAGCGTGCTGCCTTTGAGAAGCGCTGACAGTGGAAGTTCCTCCATCGTCACGATGGTTATCCGATACACATACTGTACCTGCGGACTACAAGAACCAGGAGACCGTCGAGGGAACGGAGGGTAAGGTAAGCATAATATATGTGTGTGCGTGTGTGTTTGTGTGTGTGTTTGTGCGTGTTTGTGCTAGTTTGTGCGGACTGCAAGATCGAGTCAGAGAGTTTTGAAAGTATGGAACCGGAAGTGTGTGCAGTGAGTATTTGCTCGTACAGCAAAGATTGCTCATAAAGTGAGATACAAATTTACAGCAAGCTTTGCTCGTATAGCGAAATACTTGCACACCAAGTTACTCGTAAACCGAGGTTCCACTGTAGTGTAATCAGTATGTCTTAGGCGGGCTTTGCACGTTGCGACATCGCAAGCCGATGCTGCGATGTCGCACGTGATAGTCCCCGCCCCCGTCGCAGGTACGATATCGTGTGATAGCTGGCGTAGCGAAAATTATCGCTACACCAGCTTCACATGCACTCACCTGCCCTGCGACCGTCGCTCTGGCCAGCGACCCGCCTCCTTCCTAAGGGGCGGAGATGAGCAGGATGTAAACATCCCACCCACCTACTTCCTTCTGCATATCCTACGGAAGCCGCGGTGACGCCGGTAGGAGATGTTCCTCGCTCCTGCGGCTTCACACACAGCGATGTGTGCTGCCGCAGGAGCGAGGAGCAACATCGGACCGTCGCGTCAGCGTAATTATGGATTACGCCGACGCTGCACCGATGATACGATTACGACGATTTTGCGCTCGTTAATCGTATCATCTAGGCTTTACACACTACGATGTCGCATGTGATGCCGGAAGTGCGTCACTTTCAATTTGACCCCACCGACATCGCACCTGCCATGTCGTAGTGTGCAAAGCCCGCCTTAGTCCCACTGGGTACCATAAGATAGCGCTGAGCTCCCCTAGTTAGAGGCAGGAGTGTCAGGCACAAAGTAATAGTGGTGGGGTAGCTAGGGCAGGAAAGATAGCCTGGCCCACAGTTACAGGGAAAGGAGGGAGGAGGAAAAGAGGGACAGGGAGTTAGATCAGACAGAAGAAATATGGAAGGAATGCAGTAGTAGAAACAGAGCGGCTCCTGGGAGCAAGTGAGGAGCGCTCCTGCGGAGAAGGGACAGATGTGATGTGCACAGTACCCAGAAAGCATGGGGGCCAAGCCTTGGGGCAGCCACCATGGGCATGTTTCGTAGAAACTCCTTAAGTGGGAATCACCCTAGTCAAATGTCCAAATCCGTAGTGAGAAGGGCCGGTGCTCCAGGAAGCCGGTGGGACTCTGTGACTGCCAGAATGCTGAAAATGATATTGAATTGTGTGTCCCGTCCTAAAGAAAGGTTTTGCCTCCCTTATGGGGAAGATGTTGTAACTGCATTTGTGATCTGTAGTAAAGTTCAAGCGTTGATAAATGGAAGCAACACCTCCTGAGAGTGGCTTCCCCAATACCCATGTGCTACACCCTATTCCCTTTTCATGTAGCGGGCCGGCTGGACACGCGACTACAACCCCCAGCCTCGGTTGAACCCTCGGCCGACGTTACAGTTTAATTTGCACAGCTTTCTCTGTATGAGGGCAGTTGGACCATAGGTCTTTAACTATAGCTTTTTGCTTTTTAAATGTTTTTTATTGTGTTGTTCACCTTTCTTGTGTCAATTTTGTAAAATAAAATAATAACTTTATGGTGATCCTCCTTGTATGAAACTTTCTTTTCTCCATATATTGGACCAGTTTAATTTGCTCAGATGCAGATGTAGCGCCCCTGACCTGGTCAGGCACCACTGAGTACTGCACCAATTCAGGGGGCAGTACAACACAGGTAATCCAGAAGGCTGACCGAGGTGTGATTACACAGGCGCATAGTAATCAGGTCTCCCACATGGACCTTTGAGGGACCCCTGGGAAATCCAGGAGGGGGCATGGCCTCCATCTCCACTCAAGGGGTGTGGTTGAGACTGAGCCTGGTTGCTAAGTTGTGTAGGCAGGCAGAGAGGGGAGGGAGTAGTGAGCCAGTCTGAAGTGGAGCTCAGGGAGAGCAGACGCAAAGAGGAGACCTGAGGCTGCCACTAGTCAGACATTGTACGTGCAGTGACTATCGACGGAGGAGATCGGTCACCTGGTAGTGCCACCCAAAATTCTCCCAAGGCTAGAGAATGCAACGGGGTGGCTGAGTACGGGGACTGCCAGGGAGGTACCAGGCCCGTAAGGGTTACAGGTCCCAGTGCAGAGATTCATTAAATATTCCCTGCCAAACCTGCCTGAGGGGGCACTTCAGACCCCCAAGACAATACCACAGAGTCCGCAGCCACGTAGCAACGAGAGGGCCTACAGCTCACAAGAGGCAAGCAGCCGGAGTGACCTGGTCCAGGCTACAAGAAAACGGGCCGAAAAGAGGGGAGAACAGGCAGCAGCAACTTCCCTGGGTGACCCCCATAGGTATTTCAAGTCGTGGTCACCTCAAAAACACCAGGGCTAGAGAAGGCAAGTCGGTAGTCACCCTCAAATGTCAGCCTGATGGAGTGCCTGGTTTCCTCTGGTTAATCCCAGCTATGCCCGGGTACTCACCCTGCCATCTATTGTGAGTAAAAACCCTGAAAGACTGTCTGGACTGTGCCTGAGTCATTCTGCGACCTGTGGTTCCACACACCTACATAGGGCCCTGGTGCCTGCCTCACTCTCGGGAGGCCACTACATCTAGCTGCATCCAACATCAGCCCCAGGCATCCCCTAACCTGCAGCAGCGGTCCCCTGACCGCAATACCGAGAGTGGTGTCATGAAATTCCTAAAAGAAGATAATCTACCTGTGACCAAACCATCCCGTGGAGTCCCTGAAGGTAATGCACCACTACACCTGGGCTAGGCTCCACACAGGCATACTTTTTCTTGTGTTAAATTAGTTATATCAGGTTAGTTAGTTAGGTACATATGTTGCTTTAATCCTAATTTTTTCATTTTTACAAGAGTAACAGGAGAAAGTGGACCATGCAGTTTCTCCCGAGTAGAGATGAACGAGCCTCTAGAGGCTCGAGTTCAGTTCGATTCGTCAAACGGAGGCCGCGTTCGAGTTCGGTTCGACGAACCGTTCGATGGCAGGCAAACACAAACACATTATAAATGTACACATACAGTTAATAAACATTGCTATAACACTTACAGGTCCCCGCGACGCGTCCTGAACTCTGTCTCCCGCCGCTTTTCCTTCCGATAATTGCTGCATCCTCCTGATAACCAGCACTGATAATAGGACCTTCCGTGACGTCAAAAAAGCATGTGACCAGTCACGTGTCTATTATGTTATTGGCTACAGACTGGTCACATGGCTAGACGTCATTGCTAGGTCCTGTCAGTGCATCTCTCCGGTACGTGGTGCTCGTTTGTGCATCCCCGTGCACATGGTCGGCTCCCCGTTCTACTTCCCCGTTCCGTTATTCACCGGCTGCCACAGCCGGTCGATAACGGAGATCACCGTTGCTATAGCAACGCGCCTGTCAGCGGTGACAACACCGCTTACAGCCTGCAGCCTCTGCTACTCACTGAGTGATATAGACTGCACGGGAAGCAGCAGCGTCTTCCTCCCATGCAGTGTTGTCTGATGTAGCAGAGCTGCATGGGTTGAAGGAGAAAGAAGACCATGGATCGTTGAGGGATGCGAGGGAGTAATGAACATGGAGTCTCTAAGTGTGTCTGTGTATTTATTTCTATTAAGGTATTTTTTCTCTGTGTGGTGTCTTTTTTTTAACCCTTTATTGGAGATTCTTAATGGCCAGGTAAAACTTGCCTGACATTAAGAATCTCTGACTTAATACTAGCTAGTAAAACAAAGCTAGTATTAACAAATTATTACCCAGCAAGCCTCCCGTCACCAGGGCAGCTGGAAGAGTTGGATACAGCGCCAGATGAAGGTGCTTCTATGAAAGCGCCATTTTGTGGGGCGGCTGCAGATTGCAATTCACAGCAGAGGGGCCCAGAAAGCTCAGACTAACCTGTGCTGTGGATTCCAATCCCCAGCTGTCTAGTTGTACCTGGCTGGACACAAAAATGGAGCGAAGTGCCTGTCAATTTTTTTTTTAATCATTTCATGAAATTTATGAAATAATTAAAAAAAGGGCTTCCCTAGTTTTTTTTGTTCCCAGACGGGTACAAATAGGCAGCTGGGGGTTGGGGGCAGCCATACTTGCCTGCTGTACCTGACTAGCATACAAAAATATGGCGAAGCCCACGTCATTTTTTTGGTGGGCAAAAAGCTCCTGCATACAGTCCTGGATGGAGTATGCTGAGCCTTGTAGTTCTTCAGCTGCTGTCTGCTCTCCTGCATACACTAGTGAATGGAGCATGCTGAGCCTTGTCGTTCTGCAACTGCTGTCTTCTCTCCTCCATACAGACAGACAGCAGCTGAAGAACTACAAGGCTCAGTATACTCCATCCAGGACTGTATGCAGGAGTTTTATGCGCCCCAAAAAAATTATGTGGGCTTCACCATGTTTTTGTATGCTAGCCAGGTACAGCAGGCAGCTACGTGCTGACCCCAACCCCCAGCTGCCTATTCTTACCCGGCTGGGAATCAAAAATATAGGGAAGCCCTTTTTTTTTAATTATTTCATGAATTTCATGAAATAATTAAAAAAAAATGACGTGGTATTCGCCCAATTTTTGTGTCCAGCCAGGTACAACTAGGCAGCTGGGGATTGGAATCCGCAGCTCAGGGTGCCCAAGCTTTCTGGGCACCCATGCTGCGAATTACAGTCCGCAGCTGCCCCAGAAAATGGCGCTTTCATAGAAGCGCCATCTTCTGGCGTTGTATACAACTCTTCCAGCTGCCCTGGTGACGGGTGGCTCGCTGGGTAATAATGGGGTTAGGGCTAGCTGTATATTATCAACTGGCCCTAACCCCGAAATTCATGGTGTCACGTCAATATTAGAAATGGCCACCATGAATTTCTAGTCCAGATAAAAAAAAACACAACACACAGAAAATTTTTTTTATTAGAAATAAAACACAACACAATTAGTGGCTCCATCTTTATTGAAATAAAGAACCCCCCCCCCTCCGCAGTAATCCTGGGTCAAGGGTCCCGCACCGTCCAATCCGGATCCAATATCATCTTATCGGTTTGCTGGAAGGCAAAGCGATCAGATGATGTGTCAGGTTCAAGGGCCTGAATCACATGACATAGCAGCTGATTGTATAAACGGCTTTTATATAATCAGCTGATGCGTCAGTGCAAAAAAAAACTACACACTTCAGTGCAGACCCCTGTCCGACAGCATCAGCTGATAGTTTAGCTGGCCGGGCAGTAAAAAGCCGGCCACACCGCTCGACTTATAGTGTCAGCTGATTCCGTCAGGTGACCGCATCAGCTGATCATCGCCAGGTCTGAGAAAGAGAGAGAGAGAAAGAAGAGAGAGAAAAGAGAGAGGAGAAAGAGAGAAGAGAGAGAAGAGAGAGGGAGAGAGAGAGGAGAGAGAATAGAGAGGAGAGAGAAAGAAAGAGAGAAGAGAGAGAGAGGAGAGGAGAGAAGAGAGAGAGAGGAGAGAGAGGAGAGAGAAAGAGAAGAGAGACAGAGAGAAGAGAGAGGAGAGTGAGCGAGAGAGAGAGAGGGAAAAAGAGAAAAAGAGAGACTGAGAAAAAGAGAGAGAGAAAAAGAGAGAAAAAGAGAGAGAGAGGAGAGAGAGCAAGAGAGAGAGAAAGAGAGAGAGAAAAAGAGAGAGAGGAGAGAGAAAAAGAGAGAGAGAAAGAGAGAGGAGAGAGGAGAGAGAAAGGGAGAGAGAGAAAAAGAGAGAGAGAGGAGAGAGAAAGAGAGAGAGAAAAAGAGAGAGAGAAAGAGAGAGGAGAGAGGAGAGAGAGCAAGAGAGAGAAAGAGAGAGAGAGAAAAAGAGAGAGAGAGGAGAGAGAGGAGAGAGAAAGAGAGAGGAGAGAGGAGAGAGAAAGGGAGAGAGAGACAGAGAGAGAGAGGAGAGAGCAATGCAGCCTCATTCCCTGAACTGATCCGATTTTAGAGGTGTGTCCTGAGTCTCACAGCTGATGTCCGGCTCCTCCCCTCAGTGCATAATTAAATTAAATTATAATTATAAATATATAATAATTATAATTTAAAATTAAAAATAAAAAAATAAATTAAATTCTTTACCGGGACCGGGACTAGAACTCGTAAAGTTATGCTTCTTAAGCGAGCACTCTATCCACTGAACTACTGCCTCTGTGGCTTTATCCTGGCTGGTATCAAATATGGGGGGAACCACATTTTTTTAAATTTATTTATTTATTTTACTGCACGATATAGACCCGCCCGCCGGCGGCTGTGATTGGTTGCAGTGAGACAGCTGTCACTCATCGTGGGGGCGTGTCTGACTGCAACCAATCATGGGCGCCGGTGTGCGGGGAAAGCACGGAATACCTGATTGAATAATGAAGCGGCAGCCATTTTCTAAAGAGGAAAAGACACCGCAGATTTGTGACAGCCGTGCAGCGAGACGCCCGTGATCGGTGAGTAGGAAAGAGAGAGGGATTGTGCTGGGGTCGCAGGACGCATGCAGACTGCAACATGTGCACAAAGCCATACTGTGAAAAGCCACGTTTTTGTTGATCGAACCGTTCTCGAACCTAACTTGAACTGTCGAGCTTTTAGCAAAAAGCTCGAGTTCGAGCTCGAGCTCAAACACCCCCCAAAATCATTCAAACATGAAAATGGCAAACCTCAAGCCTCGAACATCGCTCAACTCTACTCTCAAGTACTCCATATGTGATGGAAAACTACTATTTGGGCACACTGCACGGCTCGGCAGGGAATGAGCACTATTTGAATTTTGGAATAGATCATTCTGTGAAAACAAAAAATCTTGCCATTTTTCTACTTAAATGTTGCTTTGGCCCCACAGTTTTAGTTTTCAAAAAGAGTAATAGAGAAAATGGACCATACAATTTGTTACACTATTTTTCCTGAGTTCGCCAATACCCCATATGTGGTCAAATACTTCTTCTGAGGCACAGTGCAAAGCACAGAAAGGAAAGAGCATCATATTGTATTTCAGATTTAGTTGGAATAGTTTGAGGGTGCCATGTCACATTTGTATAGCACCCCTGACTATATCAGGGTGCTACAGGGAACTGCATCCTGTCCCCCAGAGTGCAGGGCCCAACCCCCATGGTTCCAGGTTCCCAATAACCAGTGTCACACCATTAGCACTACAAATCCCAACCACACCTCACATCAAACCTGTCAGATACACTAGTGGGATGATAAGGCTGGAGTAGGGCCACCCACCTAGGGGTCAGGCAGACTGGTGGAAGGTAAGTTTCAGTGTGTTCAGAGGAGTTGAGAGTAGCCCTCAAAGAGTGAGGAGCTGGGAGTAGTAGCTCCCAGGTAGTGAGACCAAGGTTGGGTCGCAGATGGTGGTCCAGGACCACAGGAGTCAGGGACCGGTGGCAGTGACATTGGAAAGGGTGTGATGGACATAGTCTAGGAGGACTCTCGGCATCAGAACCCCAAAACAACTGACCGATACCGAGAACGGCGGGGTACAGGACCCTAGATCAGGAGCAGGTTCATCCGTCCTGATAATTAACCTGGGAGGGAGAGTATCTTCATGAACTTTCTTAAGAGCTCAGAGATTGAAGGCATCAGCACAACGTGGGGGATAGGGTTCTCCATAAAAAGCAGCCCAATTGAAATCCCAAGTGCCGGCCATCAAGAGCATAGCTGCCCTACATACAGGTAGCGGGGCCCCAACAGCTTCATGCCAAGGGGCCACAACAGAAAACTGTGCACGGAGGCAGGGACCGGAATATCAAGTGACACCGGTGGGAGCGGACACCTGGACAGGCTCCCTTTATAGAGACTGTGGTGCACAGAGACTTTGGTTTATCTTCAGTGTGAGTGTCTGCTTTATAATCCTCATCCTGCACCACGACTACCCACAGTGAGTACTTTGTTCCCTTGCACCCTGCTCTCCCAAATATCCCACACCATTACCTCAGAGGCCGGGGTCTTCCCTACCTGCGGTGGGACCGACACCTTGATGCCCCCACACCACCTGCCCCGCTAATCCTTCCACCAGCGGTGGTAATCCCATTACCACAACCTGCAGGTGGTGTCACGAACTTCTCCCCTGTAAATATTCCCCTTCCAAGGATCAGAGTGTTAGCCGAGCCTGGGTGTGGATCACTCGAGCTACGACCACACCAGATCCGAGCACCGCGGTCTGCTTCGGGGCGGAACATTTGTCTCTGGAAAACACCCATGGAGTCAAATGCAGTGAATGTTGCAGAATTAAAAAATGCAGAAAACACCCTGTAGTGCTCGTACATTGTGCCCAGTTCGTGCTTCTGGAGATAAACACCCCATAAAGTAAGTTGGTCTCCTCACAATAACAATGCCAAACGTAGACATTGACATAGTTTAGGCACATTGTGGTGCTCAGAAGGGAGGAGTCATTTGGATTTGGGAGTGCAGATTTTGCTGGCTTTCTTTTCTTTTTGGGGGGAGCTATAGTGCTTTTCCAGAGTCTTTGTGCTACCAGTAACGTGGAAGTCCCCTATATTTCCATTAACAGGTGATGGACCTGAGCAGGGAATTGTTATTTGTGGGTTGAGTTGAATGCTACTTGTGGTAATTTAGGATACAGGACATTTTGGATTAGTTCACATTTATCCTGTGCTGTGTGACGAGAACTTAAATTAAGGTTTCGATCTACATCTCCAAAAGACGTGATTCGGGTGAAACTCCTGATGGATTAATTCACTAATGAGGCAGCAGAGTTTGGGCTCATGCGCACGTAACTGCTGATTATTCTGCAGCTATTTGACAGCACATATGTGCTTCAAATCGCTGCAGAAACACTGCATAATGAATGCAGTATTTTTGTAAAAAAAAAGCCGTTTTCATGAGCTCGGGATGCTGCCCCCACCATAGATAGAGTGGGAGCTGCATCCAGAATGCACAAATCATGCTGCTTTTATGAACTCACGGATTTGGGTTAAAATTTTAGCACCCAAATCGCTGCGTTCATAAAAGCAACGTGCGCACGTCTCATGCACAATCTACATAAATTGTGCAGGGGACGCAGGACGCATGCATTTACGCTGCAGTGCAATACACAGCATAAATGCAGGAAATTCGGCAACGTGCGCATGAGCCCTTACTTTGGACTCTGTTTGGCCTCTGTTCAGCGTTGTCTTTCTTTTCAAAGGTGAACAAAACTGCTGTTGACCGCACTTTTGTGCATGCTTAGAAAGACGTGTAAAAAAAGATAGACAACCCCACACCACATGCCAGACAAAGTTCAAAGAGACTCTTTCTGCCACATAGTGAATTTTCAATTGGAAATCCTGTCTGCGTCACTTTTTCTGAGATTTACATGTAAACCTCGGTGTATGTGTGAAGCCCCACAAGTGCCGTGTCGGTGCATTACCTTCAGGGACTCCACGTGGATGAAACCGTCTGGTCACAGGTAGGGAACCTTCTTCTAGGATTGTCGTGACGCCACTCTCAGAATTGCGGTCAGTGGGGACCGCCACTGCCGATTGAGGGACGCCTGGGGCTGATGGTGGGTGCAGTCAGTTGTAATAGCCTCCTGAGAGTGAGGCAAGCCCCAGGGCCCTGTGTAAGTGTGTAGAACCACAAGGCGCAGAATAACTCCACACAAGCAGAATGTCTTTCAGGGGTTTTACTCACAGAAGGTGGCAGAGTGAGTAACCCGGGCGTAGCTGGGATGAACCAGGCTGGAACCAGGTGTCCTTCAGGCTGACTGATGAGGGTGACTACCGACTCGCCTTCCTTAGCCCTTTGCGTTTTGGGGTAACCCCGACTTTTAGTCCCTATGGGGGTCACCCAGGGAAGTTGCTGAAGCCTCTCTCCCCTTCGTTTTGGCCCGTTTGCTTGTAGCCTGGACCAGGACACTCCGGCTGCTTGCCTCCTGTGAACTATGGGCCCTAACTGTGGCGACGTGGCTGCGGACTCTGTAGTGTGGTCTTGGGGGTATGAAGTGCCCCCTCATGCAGGTTTGGCAAGGAAAGGTGGATCTATCCCTGCACTGGGACCTGCTACCCGTTTGGGCCTGGTAACTCCCTAGCAGTCTCCTTACTTCCCACTCCGTTGCTCTCTCTTTAGCTGAAGATGGATTTCGGGTAGCACTACTAGGTGACCGTTCTCCCCCGTCGGTAGTCACTGCGCGGACGCTGTTAGACTGCCACAGCCCCAGGGGTCTGCTCCTGACGTCTGCTCTCCCTGGACTGCTGCACTAAACCGGCTCACTGCTCCTCCTCTCCTGTTCTTGCCTACGCCACCTAGCAACCAGGCTCTCTACCACACCCCTTGAGTGGAGATGGAGGCTTCGCCCCCTCCACTCCTCAAGTGGAGGTGAAGGCTTTGCCCCCTCCTGGGATCCCCAGGGGTCCTCTCAAAGGTACATGTGTGAGACCTGATCACTATGCGCCTGTGTAGTCACACCTCGGTCAGCCTTCTGGATTACCTGTTTGTACTGTCCCCAGCATGGGTGCAGTACTCAGTGGTGCCTGACCAGGTCAGGGGCGCCACATTCCCCCTTAGTTATCACCAGCACGTCCTCGGGCTGCAAGACAACATTTTAAAATGCATAAAACATTAAAACATGGTAAAACTTTTAAAACCACCAGGTACCATACATCACCACCCTCCACCCACAAGTCCGTTAACCCACCCTAAACCCTTTCAGGAGGCAGGTCACCGGTTTCTTTTGGTAACCAGGTCTGGGCCATCCACTTCCCCAGACCTTTCCTCCAATCTTCCTCTCCCGTTGGCCGCGCCTTCAGCCACTTCTGGCAGGATGTAGAGGCGGCTTTCATGGTCTAGTGGTCTTCAGGGCATACCTGGCCTGGTGAAGCCGCGCCTTCAGCCACTTCTGGCAGGATCCAGAGGCGGCCTTCACAGTTGGTGCTGACCAGGTACCCTCTTTGTGGTGGAGAGCCAGGCCCCATAAACAGGCATGCTCCCTGGTTGCGGGCGAGCCAGGCCCCTAAACAGGCTGGCTCTGGTGGTGGTACCTCTGGGGTAACTATTTACACTGCGAGAGTTTGTGGCTATAGCCAGTTCATAGCCTTAAGGTTCATGGGTTTCTCACATTAGTTCATGTGGGCACATTTCTTAAACATTAACGTTGCAAAACTTTTCAAAACTTTAACTTGCTGTACTTCTTTCTTCACTTTACGCAGATTCCTCCTCACCAGGGCTTGGGCCTGTAGGGCTGCGGCACCTGTTGCTTTCTCCATCTCTGTCTTTTCTTTCTTCTTCTGTATCTGTTTCTTTTTCTGTGTCTGTTTCTTTTTCTGTGTCTGTTTCTTTTTCTGTTGAGACAGCAGGTTCACTGTAAGGATTGCTGGAACATGGTGTAACATCCAGTGCATACCATCCTCGTTCTCCTTGGTGCATGGTGAATTCCACTGAATCTCCTGTCCGTAGGTTCCTTCCTGGATGTCCTCTAGGCAAATGGGCTCTAACGTCTCTTCTGTTAACAAAGATGCCTTCTTTCATTCCAGGTACAACTATAAAGCCATATCCTGATTTTAAACTAAAGTCTTCCACTACTCCACGACAAAGTGGGCCTCTGACCTGGGATTTGGCTCTCCTTAAAGACCGTTTCTCTTCCAAGTCTCTGGCTGTTACTTCATCCTTCCTATTCGGAGATTGCTGTGCAGGGGAAAACTTTGTTCTGCTGCGGCGCCGTGTCTTGCGGGCTGGATTCTGCTGGGTTGCTACTTCACTGCTTGCAGGCTCCCAGGTGAGGTTTCTGGACAAATCTTCCTCAGCGGAGGGTGTCGGGCTCTCTTCATCCCAGCGGGAGTACGGCAGCATCTCGGGCTCTTGGACTGGTGCTGCATCCACTGCTGATGGCTCTGGGGTCAACTTCTCAGCTTCCTGGCCTCCCCTCCCCCTTAGTTCTTCTGAGCACTCCTCTTGTGGCAGCGCTAGGGATGGATTTTCATCAGCAGGCCAGGGCGGGGAACCCTTTGGCATGAATGTTGCAGGAGTCTTCCTGGGAGTATACGGAGGGAGCAGATACCGGTCCACCATCTCCTGTGGGAACTGGGCCTCTAGGTCAGCCTTCAGCTTCCAGTATTCGGGGTCCTCCCCCAGCAGGGACTTCCTAGCAGGGACTTCCCTAGACTGGGGAGCGGTGTCTGCTCTGGCCTTGCAGGCCGGGGTAAACAGTGGTACAGTCTTGTCTTGGCGGGCCGCGCCCTGCATGGCGGCGGCCTGGTCTTGACGGGCCGCGCCTGACATGGCGGCGGCCTGGATCAGCGTCGCTGTCGCAGTCTCAATCAGGGTCGCAGCTGGAGTCTTAGCGGGCATCGCTACTGCGGCCGGTTCTTGGCGGGCCGGGCAGGGCATCGCTGCGGCGGCCTGAATTGGCGTCGCAGCTGCGATGGGATCTGTGCAGGCTGGACTGGGCGTCGCTGCAGCGATCTGGGCTTGGCGGGCCGCACCTGACGTGGCTGCGGCCTGGTTCAGCACCTCACTTGCGGCGCGGACGAGCGTCGCTGCTGCGGTGGGGTCTTGGCGGGTCGGGCCTAGCATGGCAGCGGCCTGGGTCAGCGTCGCACCTGCGGCGTGGAGGAGGGTTGCGGTGGCAGCCGGATCTTTGCGGGCCGGGCAGGGCATCGCTGCGGCGGCCTGGGCTTGGCGGGCCGCACCTGGCGTGGCTGTGGCCTGGTTCAGCGTCGCCGCGCCGGGCATCTCATCAGGGACCGCGGGCGTGGAAACAGGGGTCGGGGCACTCGCGCTGGCAGTGGCAACACAGGACTCACCCATCGGTAGCATCATCGGGGTCTGAGTCGTCGCCGCTCGGTCTGGCACTCGTCGTGCGGTTCTTCTCTCGTAGGCCTGAACCGCTGCAGCCATCTCCAGAAGCTCCGTGCGTCCCTCGCTGATCTGCCGTATAACCCTGGCCTCCAGTTGGTCGCAGAACTGGGCAAGCTCTTGATACCACCAGGCAGCGGAGCCTGGCTCTGGGTCTCTGCATCCAGACGCCATTTCCTCTGCGTCTCCTTCTTTTAACAGCAGGCTTCTGGCTCCCTTTCTGTCCCGACGTCTCTGAACGCCTCCGCTCTCATCACTTGCGAGGTCAGGACTCTGCAGGGGATCTCTGGGTAGCCACACCTCTTCGTGGGCGGTAACTTCTCCCAGCGCGGGCTGCTGTTGTTTTCCAGCGCGCTTTTCATGGTGGCAATATGGCGGCGCTTCCAATTTTCCAAGCGGACCGCCCAGGCACATGGTCACCTGTCTGAACAGGTCTAGTCCTTATCCTGTTCACAGCGCCAGATGTGAAGCCCCACAAGTGCCGTGTCGGTGCATTACCTTCAGGGACTCCACGTGGATGAAACCGTCTGGTCACAGGTAGGGAACCTTCTTCTAGGATTGTCGTGACGCCACTCTCAGAATTGCGGTCAGTGGGGACCGCCACTGCCGATTGAGGGACGCCTGGGGCTGATGGTGGGTGCAGTCAGTTGTAATAGCCTCCTGAGAGTGAGGCAAGCCCCAGGGCCCTGTGTAAGTGTGTAGAACCACAAGGCGCAGAATAACTCCACACAAGCAGAATGTCTTTCAGGGGTTTTACTCACAGAAGGTGGCAGAGTGAGTAACCCGGGCGTAGCTGGGATGAACCAGGCTGGAACCAGGTGTCCTTCAGGCTGACTGATGAGGGTGACTACCGACTCGCCTTCCTTAGCCCTTTGCGTTTTGGGGTAACCCCGACTTTTAGTCCCTATGGGGGTCACCCAGGGAAGTTGCTGAAGCCTCTCTCCCCTTCGTTTTGGCCCGTTTGCTTGTAGCCTGGACCAGGACACTCCGGCTGCTTGCCTCCTGTGAACTATGGGCCCTAACTGTGGCGACGTGGCTGCGGACTCTGTAGTGTGGTCTTGGGGGTATGAAGTGCCCCCTCATGCAGGTTTGGCAAGGAAAGGTGGATCTATCCCTGCACTGGGACCTGCTACCTGGGCCTGGTAACTCCCTAGCAGTCTCCTTACTTCCCACTCCGTTGCTCTCTCTTTAGCTGAAGATGGATTTCGGGTAGCACTACTAGGTGACCGTTCTCCCCCGTCGGTAGTCACTGCGCGGACGCTGTTAGACTGCCACAGCCCCAGGGGTCTGCTCCTGACGTCTGCTCTCCCTGGACTGCTGCACTAAACCGGCTCACTGCTCCTCCTCTCCTGTTCTTGCCTACGCCACCTAGCAACCAGGCTCTCTACCACACCCCTTGAGTGGAGATGGAGGCTTCGCCCCCTCCACTCCTCAAGTGGAGGTGAAGGCTTTGCCCCCTCCTGGGATCCCCAGGGGTCCTCTCAAAGGTACATGTGTGAGACCTGATCACTATGCGCCTGTGTAGTCACACCTCGGTCAGCCTTCTGGATTACCTGTTTGTACTGTCCCCAGCATGGGTGCAGTACTCAGTGGTGCCTGACCAGGTCAGGGGCGCCACATATGCACTATGTATAAAGTACAGGATAAATGTGAGCTGCGCCTTACTGCGATTTCTGGAAGGCTGAATAAACAAATCAACAGAAGTTGAAGAATTGGGTCTATTTATTTATTTTTTACGCTGTACACTTTGCAGTATAAGTGATAAGGCAGGTGTTTGTGTGTATGAGGTTTCAGAAATCTCATAGACTTTGCTGGTACTGTAAAAAACACCTTTTTATTAGCATGGATTTGCATAAAACTAAGACAAATCTGCAGCTAAAAAATGCAGCAAAAACTTACCAAAAAAGCCTTGTGTGAACATACCCTTATATAGTTTTTTTAAAAAAATTTGGCTACTATTACACTAAAAAACTATTTTTTTATAAAATAAAGGTTTTTAGCATCATTGAATTTTGAAGGCCATAGTGGTTTTTTTTCTTATGATATAGTCATGTGTAGGCTTTTTTGCAGGATGAGTGGGAGTTTTTATTGGTACCATTTTGGGCCACACAATCACAGAAACAGCAATTCAGGAAATGATTTTTTTGGGGGGGTTGCACCATTCGCTGTGTCATAAAAATTATCAGTATAAATACAGCGATACCACATTTATATTGATTTTTTATGGAAAAAAATTGTTGGTGATACCTCTGTTGTGGGTCCTAAAGTGAGATTTCCAATCTCTAAATGCATGCATGGAAATAAACATCAAGGTCCAGACCTGTGTGTGAATGACCTTTTATGGGTGTCTACTTATAACATCAGGTGGAAGTGTGCTTCCGGGGTTCGGATTCTAGGTGGCTGGGTCCGTATTATGTTGCAGTACCAAGCCAAAAGCAATTTTCAGGCAAATACGGTTCCTGATGAAATACAGCTGCAAAGCAGCGAACAGTTTTGGGTAAAGCCGAAGCCCAAATACGTCTTCTTAAACAGTGCCCAGGCCCTAGTTGGTTAGGAGATGCTACTTGCTAGGCCGCCAGTCCAAGACGGGGATCTTTGTACACACTTTGGGAACTGGCCGCCTTCATGCTCTGATGCGTGTGTCTGCGCAGGAAGCAATGGCCCACCAGAATAGTCCTCTCCTACAGCCCGGGTCATCTCTCAGGCCTAGTTTGGATTGGATCACAGTCATCTACTGCGTTGATCACGGGTGTTCCACTGGCACAGGTCAAGGTTTGCTAGTGGTGTGGGTCACGGTCTTCTACTGGCGCAAGTAAGAATCCAGTCCAATTTATAATATTAAAGTGCCTGGGGTAACATATATCCAGTAGGTAGCAGGCGCAGAGCTTGTTATTCACATCTTCTGTTTTACACAAAGCCACATTTGTAATGGTAACATGTGGTGGAACTTTACAAGAGCATTGCATGAATACTGCATAGCTGACTCCATTTCAACTGTTTACTGACCCCAGCCCACTTTCAGCAGTACTCATCTCCAGGCAAGTCCAGTATTTTGTCATGAAGGCTCCCGAGTCCAGTCTGCACATTGCCTTTTTAGCCCTACTTCGCCTGTGCTGTCTCCGGGTTACCCATAACCTATACATATATCTCATTGTTCTCTCGTCCGTACAGTTATAAACAAACACTCTCACCCATGTGAAACGAGAAAGGGGAGGACCTACAACAGGGAGAAGATGCACCTGCACTCAACTGGTCCCTGTACAGACTGAAAAAACGTAGTTGCGCGATTAAATACACCACCTCTGACCTGACTTCCTAAAAGGCCGTCATGGGTTTCTCATACCTCCCAAAGAACCAGAGACTCTCCAATGGGAGAGGAAGATATGCAGGAATACACAAAAACCCAGAATGTTTGGAGGATGGATTCCTACTTTTCTTGGTTTCAATCCATCAACAGTTACACTACAGTTCAAAAGTTTAAGGTCACCCAGACAATTTTGTCTTTTCCATGAAAAAGCATACCTTTATTTATCAAATAAGTTGCATAATCAATAGAAAATATAGTCCAGACATTGACTAGGTTAGAAATAATGATTTTTACTTGAAATAATGATTTTCTCCTTCAAACTTTGCTTTCGTCACAGAATCCTCCTTTGCAGAAATTACAGCTTTGCAGACCTTTGGTATTCTAGCTGTTAATTTGCTGAGGTAATCTGGAGATTTTTCACCCAATGCTTCCAGAAGCATCTCCCACAAGTTGGATTGGCTTGATGGGCACTTTTTGTGTACCATATGGTCAAGCTGCTCCCACAACAGCTCAATAGGGTTGAGATCTGGTGACTGGGCTGGCCACTCCATTACAGATAGAATACCAGCTGCCTGCTTCTTCCCTAAATAGTTCATGCATAATTTGGAGGTGTGCTTTAGGTCATTGTCCTGTTGAAGGATGAAATTGGCTCCAATCAAGGGCTGTCCACAGGGTATGGCATGGCATTGCAAATGGAGTGATAGCCTTCCTTATTAAAAATCCCTTTTACATTGTACAAATCTCCCACTTTACCAGCACCAAAGCAACCCCAGACCATCACATTACCTCCACCATGCTTGACAGATGGCGTCAGGCATCCTTCCAGCATCTCTTCAATTGTTCTGCGTCTCACAAATGTTCTTCTGTGGGATCCAAACACGTCAAACTTCGATTTGTCTGTCCATAACACTTTTTTCCAATCTTCCTCTGTCCAATGTTTGTGTTCTTTTGCCCATATTAATATTGCAATAAAAACTAGACGTTTGATGCTAGAATAGTCATTTACCACATTAACAATGTATAAAGTGTATTTCTGTTTAATTTAATGTTAGCTTCATTGAAAAAAAAATGTGTTTTTCTTTAAAAAAATAAGGAAATATCTAAGTGACCCTAAACTTTTGAATTGTAGTGTATGTTGTAGGTTGTGTACTACTGTTTGTGTCCAGACTGATTAGCTCAGTATCTGCAGTGATATAACCCCAATGAGACTTTTGACTTGGTGACAATATCCCGATCCAGTAGCCTTTACTACTACCTTCTGTATACCCTACAAAACTCAGCATAAAAAGTATTTTTACAGGTAAGAAATATCCTCTTTTTTATGTATTACCACAAGAGGGCACTGCTCTATCGGCGAAAGGAAAAAGCAATGAAACTATAGTGGCTGACTTGCTTTAAATGCAAAGCACTAAATACATGCTAAATATTTCATGTGCCATAAGATTGATTATGCAACTTTTATTATATCTCAGAAACATCATAAGGCTATGTGCGCACACTGCGTTTTTTGACGCTGCGTTTTTGTGCATTTTTTGCAGCAAAAAAACACACAAATAACGCCCCCGCGGCAAAAACGTATCAGAAAAACGCATGCGTTTTTGACGCGTTTCGGTGCGTTTTTGGTTGCATTTTCCGGCGTTTTTGATCTCTGCGTTTTGCTGTGCATTTGGAAAACGCAGTAAAACGCAGAAAAGAATTGACATAGCTATTTTTTTTTCAGCTCAAAAATGCAGCAAAAAAGAAAAGTTGTGTGCGGAGAGCAAAAATGAAAACTCATAGGCTTTGCTGGGGAACCAAAGTCATTTTTTTGAGCCCAAAAAACGCACCCGAAAAACGCGCAAAAACGCACTGTGCGCACATAGCCTAAAGGTGAGATCAATAGGGGGTCAGTCCTAAGAACTAGAAACCTTATCTGCAGGTAGGCTGAAAGTGTACCGAAAATGTACCGTAAATACAGAGAGAATAAGTACACGGCCCAACTTAAAATGCAGTGAAATTAATTTTAATGCAAAATAAAAATCTTCTAACCTTTTGTTTTAACATTAGTGTTTTCATGGACAGACACAAAAAATTCATAAGAAGGGCTGGAGATCCTGCGTATCCTTGGTCCCTTTACCTGTCAACCCAAAACTATTAAGTATGTGTAATAAAGGCTGGAATACAAAGGAGCGCAAATAGGGTCTTATCCGGGTGAGATTAAGAGGTTAAAGCACTGAGAGGGGCTCACTTTGATGGGTTGTGACAGTCACAGCGACTATACTGGCGTATAACACAGCTGCTGCAGTCCCACATGGGAATAGACACAGGAAGGGTTAATGCCGTGCTGTCATTGAATAAGATGACACTAGGAAAAATTAAAATTAAAAAGCAAAAGGTACAAGCAGGGTATAAATAGATGCCTCATCTATTTACACCCTGCTTGTATTTTTGTTCTTTAATGTGAATTTGACCTGATGAAGGAGAAAGACATCTCCGAAACGCATTGTTAATAAAATTACCATAATTTTTTCCTGGAGTTTCCGTCTATTCACAGCAGCGTGGCATTAACCCTTCCTGCACCATTCTAACCCAAAACTCACCTTTCCTGCACCATCCTAACACAAAACTCACTCTTCCTGCACCATCCTAACACAAAACTCTTGAAAGTTTCAACAATTGTCTCATGTTGTCCTCTGACCCCAAGCTAATTTTTTACTGTAGTAGGTGTTAGTGGAGAGGATTAGAAAGTCTAGGAGAGAGTGCAGCTATAGTGAACTAATTCATGTGATGATGATGATGTCACAGAACCTGCAAAGTCACAGTAGTGATGAATATGGGTTATGTTGTCATAATTAAACATTTTTGTGAAATTGCCTGCCAAGGCAAAAAACAGGCGGTGACATCACAGATGAATACGTGTGCTGGGAAGTTGAAATCACTAGCAGTGTTGAACAGTCAAATGTCTGTACTTAGGTAAAAGAGTGGCCTAACTGAAAAAACATAATGTGTTTCTTTTAAAGGAAACTTGTCAGCACATTGTAGTAGGGGGGCTGTGCCCCACCATGTACGTGTACCATGTTTTATAGACTGTTGAATACTATAAGATGTATATTTTGTATTAACGGCTGCCATCTAGCAGCAAGCTTGACTTTAGATTAGATGTTATATAAGGTAGGGATAAGGTAGTGGAAGAGAGGATTGGTAGATGGTAAGAAAAAAGACAGGAGGGAAGGCTCGAGAAGGGACCAGTAAAAAATAGGGTTCAAGTGACAAAAGACGTGGTTTCGGTGCTAGGGCCAGTCAGGGAACCTTGAGGTAACCTCAAGCTGCCCGGAGCCTACGGCTTACTTGATGGGCTTAGAGAGTTGTCCGGCTATAGAGCCGTCGGGGCTCAGAATCGGACAAAGTTGAACGGAGTAAGGAGAAAGGAGACACAGACCCTGGAGCTTGAGGACAAGGTAGTGGGGGACAGGTCGAGGAGTAGTACTCAACACTGAGAGGAAAAAAGGAAAGGAAGGCCATGTCTGTTATAATGGTGTGAAGAATAAAAGTGAACGCTTCTGATTGGCTAAGCAAGGATTTTTCCTTGTGCTTTGTGTTTATTTCTTTTGACTTACAGGGTTAGTAATAGAGAGGTCTCATAGACTCCTTCCCATTGCTAACCTCGGGCTTTATGACAGCTGAAATTTTTTTTACAAAACACAGTAGTCATTAACCCTTTATATTACCCCGATTGCCACTGCTCCTCGGGATGAGTCGGGTAAAGCATTGGAATTAGCGCATCTAATAATTCTGGGCTCCAATTCTGGGGCGGCTGCAGGCTGCTATTTTTAGGCTGGGGAGGGCCCAATAACCATAGGACCCCCCAGCCTGAGAATACCAGCCCCCAGCTGTCCATTTTAGCTTGGCTTCTTATTTGAAATTTGGAGGGACCTCACAACATTTTTATTTATTTTTTTTATTTATTTTTAAAATGCACTTGGTCCCTTGTATTTTAATACACAGCCAAGATAATGCACACAGCTAAGGGTTGCCACCTGTAGCTGTCTGCTTTCTATTTTGCTGGTTATCAAAATACATGGGAACCCTACACCATTTTTTCCAATTATTTATTTATGCTTACACTCCACTTCAGGGACCCGGACAGCTAGTGTGAAGGCAACCAATCACAGGTGCCAGCATAGAGGATGGGGGGAAGCAGGACTGCAACTAATTACGGACACTGTTACAGAGGATGGGCAGGGGAATCAGCGCATATTCATAATCATAATCATTAATGAGCGGACCTGGTGACAGTGTTACAGCGACATCATATTTTTTATCACTGCGCCCTCAATCACAGTAATGCCAGTAAAAAAGATGGCTACAACATCACTATGATTGGCAGGCAATTCCAACCTGTTTAGTGGCTGAAAATCAGGCTAAACATGTGGGAAAGGGACTCTAAGCTCATGAGGTGAATACCAAAATGCTCGTCGAGTATCAAACATCGTGAATACCGTACTATTCGTGGGGATAACAAATAGAGCCAAATATATTCGTTCATGACTAAAGATTAGAGATGAGCGAACCAGCCGCGGTTCGGCTCGAGTTCGGTTCGTCGAACGGAGGTCTCGTTCGAGTTCAGTTCGGCGAACGTTCGACGAACCGAACTCGAACCGCATAGGAAACAATGGCAGGCAATCACAAACACATAAAAACACCTAGAAAACACCCTCAAAGGTGTCCAAAAGGTGACAAACAACTCACAACACAACACAAACACATGGGAAAGTGACAAGGACATATACTCATGCGAAAACAAAAGAGCTGGACAAGGAAAAAGAGGAGGAGACACAGATATAGGCATGGCACGCCCTTCTAAAATCATGTAAAACACCACAAGGTGACTCCAATCGGAGTTCTCCTTTTTTTCCAAAAATTGGGCCACACACACACACACCCACCCCTTCAGTGGCAGCACTTGTGCCCCAGTTGTACACTTCACAGCTAGATTTGCATCAAGCACATTCAAAAATATGCCATCCTTTTCCGTCCTCAGGATTGCACCGGGGTAGGTAGCAATGTCTTTCCTGATCCCAACTCTGTTCATCTTGGACCATTTTTAAAAACAATGTAAGCAAGGGTTACTCCAAGCAGAGTCTCCCTTTTTTCCAAAAATTGGGCCACACAGACACTCACCCCTTCAGTGGCAGCACTTGTGCCCCAGTTGTACACTTCACAGCTAGATTTGCATCAAACACATTCAAAAATACGCCATACTTAACCGTTCCCAGGATGACCCCGGGGTAGGTAGAAAAGTCTTTGCTGAACCATGACTTGTTCATCTTGGCTCCTTTTAAAAAACAATGTAAGCAAGGGTTACTCCAAGCAGAGTCTCCCTTTTTTCCAAAAATTGGGCCCCACACACACCCACCCATTCAGTGGCAGCAGTTGTGCCCCAGTTGTACACTTCACAGCTAGATTTGCATCAAGCACATTCAAAAATACGCCATACTTAACCGTTCCCAGGATGACCCTGGGGTAGGTAAGTAAAGTCTTTGCTGAACCATGACTTGTTCATCTTGGCTCCTTTTAAAAAACACAGCAAGCAAGGGTTACTCCAAGCGGAGTCTCCCTTTTTTTCCAAAAATTGGGCCCCACACACACCCACCCATTCAGTGGCAGCAGTTGTGCCCCAGTTGTACACTTCACAGCTAGATTTGCATCAAGCACATTAAAAAATACGCCATACTTAACCGTTCCCAGGATGACCCTGGGGTAGGTAGATAAAGTCTTTGCTGAACCATGACTTGTTCATCTTGGCTCCTTTTAAAAAACACAGCAAGCAAGGGTTACTCCAAGCGGAGTCTCCTTTTTTTCCAAAAATTGGGCCCCACACACACCCACCCATTCAGTGGCAGCACTTGTGCCCCAGTTGTACACTTCACAGCTAGATTTGCATCAAGCACAATCAAAAATACGCCATACTTAACCGTCCCCAGGATGACACCGGGGTAGGTAGCAAAGTCTTTCCTGATCCCAGTTCTGTTTATCTTGGATCATTTTTAAAAACACAGCAAGCAAGGGTTACTCCAGGCGGAGTCTCCCTTTTTTTCCAAAAATTGGGCCACACAGACACCCCATCAGTGGCAGCACTTGTGCCCTAGTTGCAAACAGGATGTTTTGATTTGCATCAACCACATTCCAAATCCACAAGCATTTACTCTCCCCAGGATGACACAGGGGTAGTAAATTCCTTGTGGATCCATTACTTGTTCATTTTGATGAACGTTAGTCTGTCCACATTGTCACTGGACAGATGCGTGCGCTTATCTGTCAGCACACACCCAGCAGACACGTTCAGAGACAACGCTGGCAGCTGGACACGACAAAATCTCCAAGGCATAAGTTGAGAACTCTGGCCATTTTTCAAGATTTGAAGCCCAAAATGAGCAAGGCTCCATTTGCAAAGTCATGGCATCGATGTTCATTTGGAGATACTCCTGTATCATCCTCTCCAGCCGTTGACTATGTGTCAGACTTGTTGTCTCTGGTGGCTTTGCAAAGGACGGTCTAAAAAAATTATGAAAAGATTCAATAAAATTGCTGTTACCAGCACCAGATACGGTGCTACTGGTACGGGTAGACTGTTGAAGATGACGAGACCGTCCCATGTTTGTCAAGTTACAACTGAAAGATTCACTCCCTGCACCTGCACGGTTGTTTGGTGGAAAAGCCGAGCTAAGATTGAGTAACAGCTTCTGCTGATACTCCTGCATACGTGCGTCCCTTTCTATGACTGGAATTATGTCACAAAATTTGGACTTGTACTGGGGATCTAATAGTGTGGCAAGCCAATAGTCATCATCACTTCTAATTTTGACAATATGAGGGTCATGTTGGAGGTAGTGCAGCAAGAAGGCGCTCATGTGTCTTGCGCAGCCATGCGGACCAAGTCCACGCTGTGTTTGTGGCATAGAGGTGCTAACCGTTCTTTCTTCCTCTGACATCTCCCCCCAACCTCTTTCAACTGAAATTTGACCAAGGTCTCCCTCATCCGCTGAGTCTTCCATGTCCATGGACAGTTCGTCCTCCATTTCTTGATGTTCTCCTGCACCTTCCTCAACATTTCGCCTGCTACCATGCGCCCTTGTTGATCCCTGTCCCCCATGGTCCCATGCCTGCCGCGTTGGTGATGATGAACGTCTGGACCTTGGTGATGTTGTTGTGTCTTGCGCATATAAATCCTCCTGTAGTTCCTCCCATTCCTGTTGTCCCACCCCCTGACTCCGAATAGTGTTTAGCGTGTGCTCCAGCATGTAAATGACTGGAATCGTCATGCTGATAATGGCATTGTCAGCGCTAAACATATTCGTCGCCATGTCGAAACTGTGCAGAAGGGTGCATAGGTCCTTGATCTGAGACCACTCCATCAGGGTGATCTGCCCCACCTCTGCATCTCGTTGGCCCAGGCTATACATCATGACGTATTGCACCAGGGCTCGGCGGTGCTGCCACAGTCGCTGTAACATGTGGAGAGTTGAATTCCAGCGTGTCGCCACATCGCATTTCAGGTGATGAACCGGCAGGCCGAAAAACTTCTGGAGCGATGCAAGTCGCTCAGCTGCGGCGGTTGAACGGTGGAAGTGAGCAGACAGTTTTCGTTCCCTGGTCAGAAGGCCATCTAGGCCGGGATAGTGTGTTAAAAATTGCTGGACGACAAGGTTCAACACGTGAGCCATACAAGGCACGTGTGTCACCTTGCCCAGGCGAAGGGCCGCACCCAGGTTTGCAGCATTGTCGCACACGGCCTTACCAGGCTGCAGGTTGAGTGGAGACAACCATTTATTACACTCAGTCTCCAGAGCTGCCCACAACTCAGCCGCTGTGGGACTCCTATTTCCAAGACAAGTCAAGCTAAAGACCGCCTGATGCCGTTGCGCTCTGCTGCCAGCATAGTAATGAGGGGTGCGTGATTCCTGTGTGCGACATGCTGGTGTAGCGCGGACACACCTTTCTTAGAGAAGTAGTGGCGACTGGGCATCTGGTACTGGGGCACAGCGACAGACATAAGGTCTCTAAAATCCTGTGTGTCCACTAGGCGGAAAGGCAGCATTTCGGTAGCCAAGAGCTTACAAAGGGATAAAGTCAACCTCTTAGCTTTGTCATGGGTCGCAGGAAATGGCCTTTTATTTGTCCACATCTGAGGAACAGAGATTTGGCTGCTGTGTGTAGACGGTGTTGAGTAGGGTGTCCCTGGAAAAATTCAGGTTTGTGAGGAAAGTGCAGGCATAGACATGATGTTGCCTTCATCCAACGTTGGTGCTATCGATGTCTGAGAGAGCTATACACACGTACTTGTTTCCCCTTCCAACCCAACTGACGACCTACCAAGCAAACTGCCTGTTGCGGTTACAGTGGTGGAAGTTGTGCGTGGAAAACCAGGTGTGACAGCTGTCCCCACAGTCCTAGAAGATGAAGAGCGTGCGGATGCACTGGAAGGGGCAGGCGGTGGATGGTTCGCTCCGCTAGGCCGCATTGCAGCACGGTGAGCTTCCCACTGGGACATATGATATTTATTCATGTGACGATTCATGGAAGAAGTTGTCAAACTGCTGAGGTTTTGCCCTCTACTAACAGAATGACGACAAATTTTACAAATCACATAATTTGGGCGATCTTTTGCTATGTCAAAAAAGGACCAGGCTAGGCAATGCTTAGAGGGCATGCGACCTGCTGAGCCCCCCCGACTAGTGCTCAGAGGCAGAGTGGTGGCTGAGGATGCAGTTGTAGACGTGCTACCAGTGCTCCGACTCTGTCCAGGAAGGCGCAAGGTAACTTCGTCGTCGGTTGCATCCTCCTCCACCGCCTCTGTTGACCTCCTCGAGTGCCTGACTGTGGGTTGACAGTAGGTGGGATCTAGAACTTCCTCGTCAATTGTTGTGTTTGCACTCCCCTCACCCTCAGACCGAGCCTCTTCTTGCCCTGACCGAATATTTAAGTTATCATCCCAATCTGGTATCTGCGTCTCATCGTCATCAGTATGTTCCTCATTGTCTATAACAACAGGTGTTACAGTTTGTGAAAAAGGGTCAACATTATGCTCAGAAACTTGGTCCTCACGGCCTGAATCAGAGTCACAAAGGTTCTGGGCATCACTGCAGACCATTTCCTGGTCTCTACTCACTGTAGCTTGGGAGCAGACTTCTGATTCCCAGGCTATAGTGTGACTGAACAGCTCTGCAGACTCAGCCATCTCAGTTCCACCATACTGTGCAGGGCGGATGGAGACTTCAGAGCTGGGAGAATGCAAGTGTGATTGGGCTGACAACTCAGAGGACTGGTGTTTTTTGGATGCGGTGGTTGAGGTGGCGGAGAGGGCACTTGTTGGACCACTTGAGATTCATTCAAGCATTTTCCTTTTTTGGCCATCATCTACCTTTGTTCCAGTTGTTTGCATCCATAAAAAAGGGAGCACATCGGATTGTCCACGGTAAGTAGTAGACATCTTACTTTTGCTGGAAGATGGTCTATCTTCAGCAGATGTTAATGGAGCTTTGCCACCTTCCCCACGGACAAACCCTTTTTTTCCTTTTCCAACACGCCTCTTCCCCTTTCCACCAGCATCTGTCATTTTGCCACTCATTTTGATTGCAACAAGATTGTGCACTTAAAATGTGGTAGTAAAAATTGAGAGGTGGTGTAGATTTCAGCGGTGGTCTAGCTTTATTAACAGCAGAATCAACAACAATAATTATCCCTGACAATGCAAGTACGGCCCTTAAACTGGCAGCATAGTTTGCTAGTATAATGGCTTAGTAACAATGAGTTTGAGTGTGCAATGCAGGCAGACGTGCTGCAAATATCTTTGCACTAGTGGGACAATACAGAAGTCCAACAGCCACTTTTAGGATGCCACTAAGTTTCCTCAGTGTTTGCTAGTATAATGGCTTAGTCACAATGAGTTTGAGTGTGCAATGCAGGCAGACGTGCTGCAAATATCTTTGCACTAGTGGGACAATACAGAAGTCCAACAGCCACTTTTAGGATACCACTAAGTTTCCTCAATGTTTGCTAGTATAATGGAAGGAAGGAAAAAGATCCGGCACAACCTCTTCTAAGATAAAATCATCCAAACTTTATTTGTGAATATTAAAAAGTTTAATATTCACAAATAAAGTTTGGATGATTTTATCTTAGAAGAGGTTGTGCCGAATCTTTTTCCTTCCTTCCACTACTTCCAACTGGTTGGGACTTACCGGTAGATTCCAGGCACCCGCAAGGATCAGCAGCCCGGGCGGCAGGTGAGCTGAAGAAAATCCTTCGTTTGCTAGTATAATGGCTTAGTAACAATGAGTTTGAGTGTGCAATGCAGGCAGACGTGCTGCAAATATCTTTGCACTAGTGGGACAATACAGAAGTCCAACAGCCACGTTTAGGATGCCACTAAGTTTCCTCAGTGTTTGCTAGTATAATGGCTTAGTTATAATGAGTTGGAGTGTGCAATGCAGGCAGATGTGCTGCAAATATCTTTGCACTAGTGGGACAATACCGAAGTCCAACAGACACGTTTAGGATGCCACTAAGTTTCCTCAGTGTTTGCTAGTATAATGGCTTAGTAACAAATGAGTTTGAGTGTGCAATGCAGGCAGACGTGGTGCAAATATCTTTCCACTAGTGGGACAATACAGAAGTCCAACAGCCACATTTAGGATGCCACTAAGTTTCCTCAGTATTTGCTAGTATAATGGCTTAGTAACAATGAGTTTGAGTGTGCAATGCAGGCAGATGTGCTGCAAATATCTTTGCACTAGTGGGACAATACAGAAGTCCAACAGCCACTTTTAGGATGCCACTAAGTTTCCTCAGTGTTTGCTAGTATAATGGCTTAGTAACAATGAGTTTGAGTGTGCAATGCAGGCAGACGTGCTGCAAATATCTTTGCACTAGTGGGACAATACAGAAGTCCAACAGCCACTTTTAGGATGCCACTAAGTTTCCTCAGTGTTTGCTAGTATAATGGCTTAGTAACAATGAGTTTGAGTGTGCAATGCAGGCAGACGTGCTGCAAATATCTTTGCACTAGTGGGACAATACAGAAGTCCAACAGCCACGTTTAGGATGCCACTAAGTTTCCTCAGTGTTTGCTAGTATAATGGCTTAGTAACAAATGAGTTTGAGTGTGCAATGCAGGCAGACGTGCTGCAAATATCTTTGCACTAGTGGGACAATACCGACGTCCAACAGCCACGTTTAGGATGCCACTAAGTTTCCTCAGTGTTTGCTAGTATAATGGCTTAGTAACAATGAGTTTCAGTGTGCAATGCAGGCAGACGTGCTGCAAATATCTTTGCACTAGTGGGACAATACAGAAGTCCAACAGCCACGTTTAGGATGCCACTAAGTTTCCTCAGTGTTTGCTAGTATAATGGCTTAGTAACAATGAGTTTGAGTGTGCAAAGGGCAGGAGGGTACAGTGGCAGGGTTGTGGGTCTGGGTAGAGGAAAGGAAGCCTCACTTTCTATCCCTCCTAATGGGGAAATGCAGCGAGGAAATCCCTGACCTTAGCTACACAGACGCTGTCATCTTGTGTAGCTGTTAAAATCTGTTTTCACGGCCCTGACTGTCACCTATGGCTCTGACTCTGCCGGTATTAGCCCTTACAAGGGCTGAAAGAAACTTCTATCCCTATTCTGTATAGCGCTGTGTATGGAGCGTACACAGCAGTATCGGAGACAGGAGCTACGCCAGCGGTGACTGACACCAAGACGCAGAAGGCAGATAATGGCGTGCTGGAGGAAAATGTCCGTTTTTATAATGCAGGGACATGTGACATGGACATCCTATCACACATGCCGTTGCTTCTCTGGCTAAAAGTCCACTTAGCTGTGTGTGTGTCTGGGATTGGCTGACATGCTGGCCCGCCCCACTACACGCGCGCGCTTAGGGAAGGAAGACAAGGAAAAAAAAATAAAAAATGGCGATCGCCATTATCCAAACAGCAGTGATCTGAATGCGCTGTTCCCGCACACTATACACTGAAATTTCATAATAGTGTGAGTCACAGAGGGACTTACACTATTACAGCGGAAAGCCAGCTAGTAATTAGCTTGTCTTTTTGCTGCTAGAGAACCGTTCTCGAACATATCTAGAACTATCGAGCTTTAGCAAAAAGCTCAAGTTCTAGTTCGATCTAGAACAGCCCCCAAAATCACTCGAGCCGCGAACTGGAGAACCTCGAACCGCGAACCGCGCTCAACTCTACTAAAGATAAACAGTTAAGGAGCAATCATTTTTCAGAATCATAAGGATATATCTGTACGCCTAGGTGAATATGTCTCACTGGTGCTCTTATTGCAGTAGTTGTCTTGAGCAGGAATGCATCTGATGTCCAGACTCTCCACAGAAGCTACAAACATCCAGTTTATGATGCCACCTGATCCTTTGTTGATTACAAAATGGGTTGTAGCAATGAAAAAAGTTGTAAAAACGATGCAAAGAATTTACATGCTCATTCTTTGAAATCTGCACCAAAACGCAGGTATTTGACAAAACAGTCAGTGTTGTGTCCAATGAATGGGAACAACCTGTTGTATATATTTCTTGCATTGCATATTTTTCCTCCTATCAGGAAATTCCTTATTGTTACTAGGTAGATTTAGACTGTATGAAGTTTGTCCCTATGTTCCTCCCTTAGTTGGCTTCTGTATAGAATGCTCCTCTCTTCCTCCTTAGTTTAGTCTAGAGAGGAACCATTGCTGAAGACACATGTCTACAATCCTGTACAGATTATTCCTTTTCACCTGCCTCTACTTTGTACTTAATACAAGATTCTAGTAGAAAACTACAGCGTTTCTCCTGGTGTTCCTACAAGTCATCGTTTCTGGCTGAGTTGAACCATCTGTTGATGCAGGGAAAGTGTGAGTACAATCATATAGTTATCTAAGGGACTGATAATACGAGCTCTTGGGATTCACAGCTACCAGGAAGAGACAGAATAGTCAGGAAAAAATCTGCAGGTGTTTATGTGTGTGTGTGTACATCAGAATTCAGATATCTCAGACTTTGCTGGTATTGTAAAAATAGAAACAAAGGAGGACAAAGGAGTTTTAAGGTGAAAAAAGTTAAAAGGTAGTTTTTATTAAGGCAAATATATTAAAAAATGGAATTCTGCATTTCCATATGACACTATAAATAGAAAATAGAGCCGGTACACAGAGGTAGTACAGTGGGTAAACAGACAAAAGTGACCAGGTATGCGCCCTGTGTCAGGTGACCTAAAAATAATCGCCGGATGATCGGCTAACACTAAAGGTCAGGAATAATACCTTGGACGCCTGGTAAACAAAGCCTGCGGGTGGAAGCGATGGGTAGGCAAGCGGTGATGACCGGATATACGCCCTGTACCTAGAAGCCTAAAGGAAATCGCCGGGTGAGCGGCTAACAAAAGTCAGCGGTAATACCTGGGGCACCGGTGCACAAAGCCTACAGATGGAAGCGCTCCACGCGGTGGTGTTTTTCCCCTGTCTGTCTCCCTTTCCTGGTGTGTTGTTTCAGTGCAGCGGTGAGGCTAGCGTCCATTACCTGCCAACTGCATAGCCAGGCACTAATGTAGGGTTATCTCAGGACTTCAGGGTCCGGCTCGGCGACAGGTGAGGAACCTGAATAGAGACTGTTTAGAGGCGTACAGGGTACAGCGGCAGGTAAGTGAAGGTCTACCATTGTTAAAGTGTCCCCGGAGTACCCCTTGTCTTGTTGTGGTGTTTTCCCCGTTTAAGTTGTGTTTTTGGACTCACACCGGACTCACCCCTAGTCCGTGTGTGACAACCACCATGGACCTGACTCCCTAAAAGGTCATTGAGGGGTATCTCATACCTTCTGAAATACCAGAGGGGAGGCCGAAACACACTGCCTACAAGGGTGGAGGAAGGTATGCAGGATGACACAAAAACCCAAAGTGAGAAAACTAAGAACGTTCATATAAAGTGAAAGAAATAGGTGCTGGAAAAGGAAACAAACTGACTCTCAACTCCGACTAGTTCAAGTGGGATGTGGTGCTGATCAAAAAGCCACAGCAAGGGGCTGACTACTACTGCTGTACAACATTTATACTGCCAGAATTAGTGGCACTATAGGTCACAACCACACTAGTATCATTGGCTGAACATAGAGAGCCTGCACCCTCCAAAACTTCTGGTCATGGTGACATCTCAATCACCAGTGCTGTCCATAGAATGAATATGGCAGTGCCTAATGACAAAAGCAGACATCATAATAGCAGGTCCAGGTTCAGATATGTCACTCTATTACTCCGTAAAGTCTGATATTTTTGTGCATGTACAAGCTTAATTGTAAAATACTGTAGAATATGTTGACGCTATATAAGTACAATTTCTATTAGGCTAAGTTCACACTTCCATTGTTTTGTATCAGTCACAATCCGTCGCCTTGAGGAATTACGGTATCCTGCAAAATATTTTGCAGGATTCCAGTTTTTCCCCATAGACTTCTATTGGCGACGGAATGTGACTGATGATGCTGCGTTGCATCCGCTGCGTCGCGGTCAGTCGTTTTTTGACTGGCCGCCGGGCGGGAGCAACGCAGCATGTAACGTTTGTTGTGCAGTGGAATCCATTGGATTTCGCTGCGCATGCGCTCTCTGGCTCCCCGCACAGGTAACCAGCATAAACATCGGGTTACTAAGCAACGCGCTTTGGTTAGTTACCCGGTATTTACACTGGTTACATGTGCAGGGAGCCCGTGCTAAGCGGTGTATGCTGGTAACCAAGATAAATATCGGGTAACCAAGCAAAAAGTGCTTTGCTTTTACCCAATATTTACCCTGGCTGTGCACGGAGCCAGACACTTCACCGCTCGGCTCCGCCCCCTCCCGCACTCAGCATGTACACACACACACACACACACTTACACTCACACTTACACTCACTTGTCCTGCAGTCCCCGCGGCACTGACGTCCACCCACCCCGAACTCCACCCCCTGCACACAACGGAATCCGACAAAGAATTCTGTTCTTTGTCATCCGTTGTCATCCGTTGTACAGCGCATCAGTCACATGCGTCAAGCGACGCATGTGACTGATGCAAAACAACGGAAGTGTGAACTTAGCCTTATGCTCATGAATCTAGAACTTTAAGGGACTTTGAGCTGTCAGTGTACCAAAAAGAAATCGTGAGATCTCGATCCTACAGAGTATTTGTGGGATGAGATGAACAAGCTGTTCAGAATACCTGTTATACAACTGGCTCACTTGCTCAAGCTGAATCCTTTATTTTACCCTGTTTTTATTTTTCTCACAAATAATTAAAAGAAAATAAAATTAATATTTTACTAATAAAGAGGCACCTATTTACCCTCATAATGTGTATGCAGGAAAAGTGAAAATTACTGAAATTGCAAGTGCGAGAAGTCAATATGTACCACCAATCATTTTGTCACCACACTAATCTGAGAGCTCCACATTGGATTACTTAAATGACAGACGTAGGGCCATTTTACATTATGATTTCTGATTTGTAAAATTATATGACATCAGAAATGTATAAAAAAAAAATAGCCTCCTCAATCTGTGTATCAGAAGTACATTAAATTATCTCAGTGCCCAAGGTAAGACCCAGTATCTAAAAACTTCTTGTATTCTTGTGCCAACAAAAATTAAAATTCTTAATTGTCTCTAGTAAATAACTTTGAGTTGGAAAGAAATTAATCTAATCAGTACATGAGAGTTCTAGATGCAGTTCTGCACATAAGAATGCAGCCTTTGGTCTGGTTTCTGAAGATATGTCTTCTTTATTTTCCTGACCGGACTCCTAACCTTAGGGGTACTTCTCACATAGCGAGATCACTGCTGAGTCACAGCTTTTGTGACGTACCAGTGACCTCATCCTCATCATCGATCTCCCTGTCTGTGACACCAAGCAGCGACCTGGCCCCTGCTGTGAAATCGCTGATCGTTACACACTGTTCTGGTTCATTTTTTGCTCATTGGTCTCCTGCTGTGCAGCACACATCGGCGTGTTTGACGGCAGGAGACCAACGAGCACCGACTCTGTGAAAGCAGGGTACGCTGGTTACCAGGGTAAATATTGGGTAACTAAGCAAAGCGCTTTGCTTAGTAACCCGATGTGTACCCTAGCTACATATACAGGGAGTCAGCACTGGCAGCCTGTAAGCGGTGTACGCCGGTAACCAGGGTAAATATCGGGTAACCAAGCAAAGCGCTTTGCTTAGTTACCCGATACTTACCCTGGTTACCAAGCGCAGCATTGTTACACGAGTCGCTGGTGGCTGGTCGCTGATGAGATCTGCCTGATTGACAGCTCACCAGCGATCCTGACCAGGTCATATCGTGGTCGGAATCGCTAGTACATCATTTAGTGAGACGGTACCCTAAGATTTGCTTTTCTGGCAATTAGTTTTGCTTTGTGATTGTTACCTCTTATTACTTTTATCTTTTCTTATCTTATTTGGCTATTAGTTCACATTTATCAACATTTTAAAATTAAAAGATGCTATAATTGTTCATTATACTGCGCATTTGACACTAATTTGTAAAGTTTAGTGATTAGCTAATTACTAACCCAGAGTTGTATGGCTATTTCCAACTATTGCAGTTAGGCCTAGTTAAGCGATAAAAACTTCGTACACTTTGTACACTCGAGTACTATGGGTATGAAAAGGATGACATTATCTTTCAATTGTCATTGTACTCACATAATGCAGTTTGCCAATTTCTTCGCTGAGAGACTGCTATCGATGAGCTGGATGATGCGGTTTCTCTATTCTTGGGAAATCTTCATGGCTTTTACCTCAATTCGAACCAGTGACCTTTCATTTTGGAATCAACCTAATAACACACTGAGCTATTAGGGAATGTGATAACAGGGGGTAATTTGTAATATACAGGAAGAAAAATATTTTTCCACTGCCAGGACCAAACAGTAGCAATGCAGTGACATGATAAGAATCTGCATAACAAATCTTATGCAAAATAGATGCAAGTCAAATTTATGTCTGAGATAGCCAATATGATTGTCTATAATGAAGGTATTCTCATGTTTGAAGCTGTAGTGGATGGTGAGATATTGTCACATGGAGTTGTGCACAAACTTCACTGACTGTCATGGCGGCGTTGGGCTCTGTTCACATTGCAGATTCCGACATTCCACCCGATGGTTTCTCTGGTGTCTGCGAGCAATCAACACAGGCAGACTTGGGCGTTGACCTGCTCTGTGCTGATTCATAGGTGAGAAGATAAGATAACTGTGAAAGAAAGCGCAAAAATAGGGTCTTACCCCAATATGTATAGGGTCAAATACGAGTAGAACTACTCACCAAATGGAGTTGTGAAAGTCACAACTCCTATAAGTGCATGAAATCCAGGTCAAACGGCAGCAGCACCCCACAGGCAGATAACAGAGAACAATAGAGACGGGCTTTTCATACCGCGCCAATGACCACTGATGAACGTTGTGAGATTAATGTCACTTTATTCCAGGTCTACGCATTTCAGGAGTCTCTGCTCCCTTCCTCAGGACAAAAACAGGCATAAGGAACATCAAATCTCCTTATGTTCCTTATGCCTGTTTTTGTCCTGAGGAAGGGAGCAGAGACTCCTGAAATGCGTAGACCTGAAATAAAGTGACATTAATCTCACAACGTTCATCAGTGGTCATTGGCGCGGTATGAAAAGCCCGTCTCTATTGTTCTCTGTTATCTGATTCATAGGTGGGCTAGCGAGAGTTAAGGTGGTGTCACACACAGCGACAACGACAACGACGTCGCTGCTACGTCACCATTTTCTGTGACGTTGCAGCGACGTCCCGTCGCTGTCGCTGTGTGTGACATCCAGTAACGAGCTGGCCCCTGCTGTGAGGTCGGCGCTCGTTGCTGAATGTCCAGCTTCATTTTTTGGTCGTCGCTCTCCCGCTGTGACGCACAGATCGCTGTGTGTGACAGCGAGAGAGCGACGAAATGAAGCGAGCATGGAGCAGGAGCCGGCATCTGGCAGCTGCGGTAAGCTGTAACCAAGGTAAACATCGGGTAACCAAGGTGGTTACCCGATATTTACCTTAGTTACCAGCCTCCGCCGCTCTCGCTGCCAGCGCCGGCTCCTGCTCTGTGCACATGTAGCTGCAGTACACATCGTGTAATTAACCCGATGTGTACTGTAGCTAGGAGAGCAGGGAGCCAGCGCTAAGCAGTGTGCGCGGCTCCCTGCTCTCTGCACTGTGACATGTAGCTGCAGTACACATCGGGTTAATTAACCCGATGTGTACTGTAGCTAGGAGAGCAAGGAGCCAGCGCTCAGTGTGCGCGGCTCCCTGCTCTCTGCACTGTGACATGTAGCTGCAGTACACATCGGGTTAATTAACCCGATGTGTACTGTAGCTAGGAGAGCAAGGAGCCAGCGCTCAGTGTGCGCGGCTCCCTGCTCTCTGCACATGTTGCAGCACTGTCGTTATGATCGCTGCTTCGGCTGCTGTGTTTGACAGCTAAGCAGCGATCATAACAGCGACTTACAAGGTCGCTGCTACATCACAGAAAATGGTGACGTAACAGTGACGTCGTTGTCGTTGTCCCCCTCCCACCAGGTACCTTAAGGGTACCTGGTGGGAGGGGGAATCAGATCAGGCCTGGTCAAGAGCATGGCCAGATAGGAGACTCAGGCATCCTTACCATTGGGGGTATCCCTGGAAATAGGGATAGCATAGGGACCCCTTCTTCAAGCACTCATTAGGCAAGAATGAACAGCTGACATGGGCGCAAGTCACTGGCAGCACATGGCAGTGACATCATGCGTTGTCCATTGCTTACATGCTGAAGTCAGCTGCTAACTTCTGCACAGGCTGCAGAAAAGGACGTTGCGCATTGTTGAAGTTTCGAAGGTGAGTAAAATTGTTTATTTTTTTAATGCATTTAAGAACAGTGGCAGAACAGAAAAAATATACCAGGATGTTTGGTTTCTACGAACTCGTACCGATGTAAGGCATCATACGGGCAGATCAGATTTACCGAATAGTGCACGTGGTAAATAAAAGACCACCCAAACAATCATGCACTTTTTTTGCAATTTCTCCACACTTGGAATTTTTTTCCCTTTTTCCAGTACAGTATATCGTAGAACTAATAATTATGGAAAAATAAAAAAAATTATGGCTCTCTGAAGAAAGGGAGGAAAAAACTAAAATGAAAAACAGAAAATCACCCATGGGTGAAGGGATTAATTATATTTCGAACTTAGGAAAGAGCAACTTGAAAACGCTTTGCTATCTTCTTATAGCCTTTTCCTGATTTGTGAACCTCCACCATTTTCATTTTCAGAGTGCTAGGCAGCTGCTTAGAAGACCCCATGCCTGCTGTTTTTTTTGGCACAATGTTAGAGGAGGCTGTGTTTTTATAAAGCTGTGAAACTTGCATCACCTGGCCTTTCCTAATGATGATAGTGAACAAGCCATAACCCTAACAGGCTATTTGAGGTCTGAAACATTGGTCAAAGTTACTTAAGCACACAAATCTCCCACGGTGACTTTTGCATCGGCCCATTTTCCTTTTTGTAATTTATAAAATAGGAAAATATACAGTGCCTTGCGAAAGTACTCGGCCCCCTTGAATTTGTCAACCTTTTCCCACATTCCAGGCTTCAAACATAAAGACAAAAATTTTAATGCTATGGTGCTGAATCAACAAGTGGGACACAGTTGTGAAGTTGAATCAAATGTATTGCTTATTATAAACTCTTGTTAAAAAAAGAAGAAACTGAAAATTGGGGCGTGCAAAATTATTTGTCCCCTTTACTTTCAGTGCAGCAAACTTACTCCACAAGTTCATTGAGGATCTCTGAATGATCCAATGTGGCCCTAAATGACTGATGATGGGAAATATAAGCCACTTGTGTGTAATCTAGTCTCTGTATAAATGCACCTGCTCTGTGTTAGTCTCAGTGTTCTGTTTAAAGCACAGAGAGCATCATAAAGACCAAGGAACACAACAGGCAGGTCCGTGATACTGTTGTGGAAATGTTTAAAGCCAGATTTGGTTACAAAAAGATTTCCACAACTTTAAACATCCCAAGAAGCACTGTGCAAGCATATTGAAATGGAAGGAGTGTCACACCACTGCAAATCTACCAAGACCCGGCCATCCCTAATACATTTCATCTCAAACTAATAGAAGACTGATCAGAGATGCAGCCAAGAGGCCCATGATCACTCTGGATGAACTGCAGAGTTCTACAGCTGAGGTGGGAGAGTCTGTCCATAAGACAACAATCAGTCGTACACAGCACAAATCTGGCCTTTATGGAAGAGTGGCAAGAAGAAAGCCATTTCTCAAAGATATCCATAAAAAGTGTTATTTATAGTTTGCCACAAGCCACCTGGGAGACACACCAAACATGTGGAAGAAGGTGCTCTGGTCAGATGAAACCAAAATCAAACTTTTTGGTCACAATGCCAAACAATATGTTTGGCATAAAAGCAACACAGCTCATCACCCTGAACACACCATCCCCACTGTCAAACATGGTGGTGGCAGCATCATGGTTTGGGCCTGCTTTTCTTCAGCAGGGACAGGGAAGATGGTTAAAATTGATGGGAAGATGGATGGAGCCAAATACAGGACCAATCTTGAAGAAAACCTGTTGGAGTCTGCAAAATACCTGAGACTGGGATGGAGATTTGTCTTTAAACAAGACAATGATTCAAAACATAAAGCAAAATCTACAATGGAATGGTTCAGAAATAAAGGTATCCAGGTGTTCGAATGGCCAAGTCAAAGTCCAGACCTGTATCCAATCGAGAATCTGTGGAAAGAGCTGAAAACTGCTGTTCACAAATGCTCTCCATCCAACCTCACTCAGCTCGAGCTATTTGAAAAGGAAGAATGGGCAAGAATTTCAGTCTCTCGATGTGCAAAACTGATAGAGACATCCCCCAAGTGACTTGCAGGTGTAATCGCAGCAAAAGGTGGCGCTACAAAGTATCAACTTAAAGGGGCCGAATAATATTGCACGCCCCAAGTTTCAGTTTATTATTTTTTATAAAAGTTTAAAATAAGCAATAAATTTCGTTCAACTTCACAATTGTGTCCCACTTGTTGTTGATTCTTCGCCATAAAACTTAATTTTTTAACCTTTATGTTTCAAGCCTGAAATGTGGGAAAAGGTTGAAAAATTCAAAGGGGCTGAATACTTTCGCAAGGCACTGTGTATATTTATTTTGCCTAAAATACAAAGGAAATATGTAATCTTTAACTTTATACCTTTTAGAGATAATTTCATCTTCAACTTGCTTAACTGTTCAAGATAATAGTAATTTTTACCAGGGGTGCCCAAACCTTTATGTGCCACTGTATATAATACAACAAACGGGAAAAGAATATGGCATAAATTGAATTTTATTTTCAGATTTCATTAAAACAACAATTATAGATGCTCAACAAGTGTGGGAGATGGACAGGGACTTCCCAAAAGTAGTTGTGCAAGTTTCGCCTTTAAATGTATCTATACCTTTAAATTTACATACATGTGTACCTTAAATAATTCTATCAAATGTAAGTACAGTTATCAATGACAAGTATCTAAAGTAACAATAGTCTATTTATTATGGTATAGTACCTATAGATATTTATTATAAACTATAAGAACATCCCCTCTGATTAAGTCAAATGGAATGTGAAGTGTGTACTTTTTGAGTGAATTTTATAGATAGACACTGCATGTGGAAAGAAGTTAAGTTTTATGGGTATACCCGATTTATATGGTATATGGGTCAGCCTCATTCACCGTTCCCGCCACCCCAACGCACATTTCGTGAATTACTTCTTCAGGAGATATCTGCCAAAGTATATACCAGGATGTGGGACATATATACCAGAATGGGTGAACATATACAGTACAGACCAAAGATTTGGATACACCTTCTCATTCAAAGAGTTTTCTTTATTTTCATTACTCTGAAAATTGTAGATTCACATTGAAGGCATCAAAACTATGAATTAACACATGTGGAAGGAAATACTTAACAAAAAAGAGTGAAACAACTGAAAATATGTCTTATATTCTAGGTTCTTCAAAGTAGCCACCTTTTGCTTTGATTATTGCTTTGCACACTCTTGGCATTCTTTTGATGAGCTTCAAGAGGTAGTCACTGGAAATAGTCTTCTAACAGTCTTGAAAGAGTTCCCAGAGATGCTTAGCACTTGTTGGCCCTTTTGCCTTCACTCTGTGGTCCAGCTCACCCCAAACCATCTCGATTGGGTTCAGGTCTGGTGACTGTGGAGACCAGGTCATCTGGCGTAGCACCCCATCTCTCTCCTTCTTAGTCAAATAGCCCTTACACGGCATGGAGGTGTGTTTGGGTTCACTGTCCTGTTGAAAAATAAATGATGGTCCAACTAAACGCAAACCGGATGGAATAACATGCCGCTGCAAGATGCTGTGGTAGCCATGCTGGTTCAGTATGCCTTCAATTTTGAATAAATCCCCAACAGTGTCACTAGCAAAGCACACCCACACCATCATACCTCCTCCTCCATACTTCACGGTGGGAACCAGGCATGTAGAGTCTATCCGTTCACCTTTTCTGCGTCGCACAAAGACATGGTGGATGGATCCAAAGATCTCAAATTTGGACTCATCAGACCAAAGCACAGATTTCCACTGGTCTAATGTCCATTCCTTGTGTTCTTTAGCCCAAACAAGTCTCTTCTGCTTGTTGCCTGTCCTTAGCAGTGGTTTCCAAGCAGTATTTTACCATGAAGGCCTGCTGCACAAAGTCTCCTCTTAACAGTTGTTCTAGAGATGTGTCTGCTGCTAGAACTGTGTGTGGCATTGACCTGGTCTCTAATCTGAGCTGCTGTTAACCTGCGATTTCTGAGGCTGGTGACTTGGATAAACATCCTCCGCAGCAGAGGTGACTATTGGTCTTCCTTTCCTCATGACACTTTCAAAGTTTGCCCAATTTTTCGGACTGGCTTACCTTGATTTCTTAAAGTATTGATGGCCACTCATTTTTCTTTACTCAGCTGCTTTTTTTCTTGCCATAATACAAATTCTAACAGTATGTTCAGTAGGACTATCAGATGTGCATCCACCAGACTTCTGCACAACACAACTGATGGTCCCAACCGCAAGAAATCCCACTTATTAAACCTGACAGGGCACACCTGTGAAGTGAAAACCATTTCTGGTGACTACCTCTTGAAGCTCATCAAGAGAATGCCAAGAGTGTGCAAAGCAGTAATCAAAGCAAAAGTTGGCTATTTTGAAGAACCTAGAATATAAGACATATTTTCAGTTCTTTCACACTTTTTTGTTAAGTATTTCATTCCACATGTGTTAATTCATAGTTTTGATGCCTTCAATGTGAATCTACAATTTTCAGAGTCATGAAAATAAAGAAAACTCTTTGAATGAGAAGGTGTGTCCAAATCTTTGGTCTGTACTGTATACCAAGAAGCAGCCCAGCATGGGCGACATTTATACAAGGATGGGAGACATTTATACCAAGATGGGGGAGATATGTACCAGGATGGGGCAAATATATACCAGTATGGGGCCAGGATGGGGGACATACTGTATACCAGGAATGGACCTAGGATGGGAGACATTTATACCAGTAAAAGGATATATATACCAGGATGGGTCCAGGATTGGGGACATATATACTAAAATGGCGCCACGATGGAGGACATATATACCAGGAAGTGGCCCAGGATGTGGGATATCTATACCAGGATGGGGCATATATACAGTATACCAGGTTGAGGGATATTTATTCTTGGAAGGGGGACATATATACCAGCCTGAGCCCAGGATGGGGGACATATATTTCAAAAATGGGCTCAGGATGGGAGACATATACCCCAAGAAGGGGCCCAGGATGAGAGACATATACAAGGATGGGGAACATACAGTATGCACTAAGAAGGGGCCTAAGATAGGAGACATAAAATGTGCCTAGGATGAGGAACATATATAGCAGGATGGTGGACAAATATAGCAGGATGGCATACATATATATCCAGATGGGCACGGGATGGGGACATGTATAAAATGAATGGGGGACATATATACCAGTATAGCTCCAGGATGAGGGTCATATACCAGGAAGGGTCCCATCGTGGGGGACATATATACTAGAATCGGCCGAGGACAAGGAACATACTGTATATGTCAGAATGTTATGTTTCCCAGATATACAAGGATGGGGAACATATATGCCAGGAAGGGGCACAAGATGCGGGACATATATGCCTGGAAGGGGCTCAGGATGGGAGACATTAGTACAATATGGAGGACATTACTACATAATGGAGGAATGTAGTCGACACCTATGTCTTTATAGGATTTAGAATGCTACATCGGCCCATACATCTTACTATGATATAGGGGGGTCAGGGGGTAAGGTCCAAATTTCGGCAGGACGCCACAGCTCGTCCAATTCATGATAAGCTATGGTGTTCGGAGTGACAGAAATCTCACTGCAGAACTCATCAAGGATCACCAGTGTCTGATTCCAGTAAAGCCCCTCCTCAAGACCGTTGAGAACAATGCTGATCTTGATTAATCAAGTCTATTGTGTTTATCTTTGGCAGCTTCATAAAGCAAGTAGAGGTTACAAGGCAATAAAAAGATAAAGCCAATGTAATGATGGGATAGCTGTGGTTAAATGTTGACTAGATTAGTGTGCTACTGAGAAGTTACTGAGACTAGTCAGTACATGACAGCAACTATGCAAATTGCAGATTTGCAGTCACTAGACTGAAAATAGAAAGAAATTGAAACAGAGTGCACATAGCACACTATCACGATTAAGCAAAGTGACAGAGTGACTACAGAAATTTTGTCTGGAGCCCCTTAAAGGGAACCTGTCAGGTTCCATATGTGTTCTTGTGTCGCCCAGGGATAGGGAGTACTCAGAGCCGGGCCAATGGGGTCGCTTCTAGAGGTATCACGGTGGTGTGACCTGGTCTGTGATCCCAGGCTCCACAACAAAGAAAAAGGGGAATATGTACAGGGGTGATTGTCTGTGACGCCACCTGTGGGTTGCGGTGATGAGATGGTGGCACCACCGCTGCCTCTGGGGACCGTGCCCGGGACTGATGGTGTGGGGTAGCAAGGTGGGATCCACGGGTAGGGGAGTTGTAGTCCTGGGGCCCAATTGGGAGTTGTGTTGGTGAGAGGGATTGCAGCGAGCGGGAAACTTACAGTGCGGTTGTCCTGGTGTGGGATGAGGCTGTTTTCATGTGTAGGGTCAGGAAGCACAGAGTCCAGTACTTAACCAGAAATTGCCGGTGTCCGTAGGCCTTTGGTACGGTGGTGTTCGGATCCCACACCCGGTACACGAAGCAGGGCCCTCTCTCCTTTGCACTCCAGCTAAGAGTCACCTTCTCTGTTTCGGACGGGGGGAAGTCCTCTCTTTGCACAAGTCCGGGGTCCCGTGCACACTACCGGCAGGCCACTACCCTGCCCCGGTCCACTACAGGTGCCCCTGAGCCTACTCTCACTTCCCCAGCAGCCCAGGAGCCACAACCCCTGACTGCTCTCCTCTCCTTCTCCTTCCATTGACTGACTCAACTCCTCCCCTCCTGCTCTTTTTCTTACACTGGGGGGAGGGGGTGGCTGCCTCACTGTACCAGTGTGGGATCAGGTGGTACCAAGGAGGTTTAACTCTTCCTGTGACTACGTGGCTGGCCAGGGCGTCACATTCCCCCTTGGTAAAACACAGACCGTCCGCGGGCTGTCCGGACACCGATGGGTTTTTATTTTCCAGGAAAACTGCAAAAATAATAAACATGTAATGCATATAAAACATAAAACATCTCATCCCCCTAAGGGGATGCACATCACTTTCAACGATGCTAAACTGTCCTTCCCGCCAGTCCATAAAACAACATTTTTACAACTGCCTCCGCTCTCAGTACAGGGCACATGTTCCGTGCTCCGACTCCTGCTCAGGAGCCAGGCCCACTCGGGTGCCCTCAGCTCCGGCTACAACCGCCCTCGTTAACTGCCGAGAGCCCCAACGCTCAGTAGCCTGCTCCTCCTCTCAGCAGGTGCACTCCCGCTGCTCCACAGCTGGGACGGAGTATTTGGGAGCTGTTGGCGCTGCAGCTGGGGGAGATTTCAGGACGGGTGCTGCTGTCGATGCGGCCGGGCGGACTGCCGGGACCGACGTCATCTCTGCTGCTGCCGGGCGGACTGTCCGAGCCGACGTCATCTCCGTTGCGGCCGGGCGGACTGCCGGAGCCGACGTCATCACCGTTGTGGCCAGGTTCGGGGCCGGGTGAGATGTCATCGGGGTTGCAGCCTGGCTCGGGGCCGGATGGGATGTCATCGGGGTTGCAGCCTGCTGTGACATCTTGCCGCTCTTGTGTCCAGGAACGGAATTTTGCAGAGTCCTGGCGTCCCTGCACTTTACAGTTCTGGTTACATGCCACCGCTTCTCTGCCCGCCCCCCTTGGTCTTTTGCAAAACCAGGTAGTCACACAGTTTTAGGCCCCCGCATAACACCGCTCCCACACAGGGTGAAAGCAGCCGGCAAAACCCTAGTCACCCCTGCAGGGAAGGACAGATACACCAGTGGGCGGGACCAGGCAGAAAGGAAACGCCCACCTAGGGGTCTGGAGAGCCCAGGGTGGGAAAACAATTCAGATCAGTTTTGGAGTGAAGTGGACTTGAAGTTTGGGGAGGAGTTAGGAGGAGAAGCTGACAGGTGTCAGGGTTGGAGCCCTGACACATTGGCTAGGTGGCAGACGGTGGTCACCGCCAGCAGGAGACGGGAAGACGGCTCGGCAGATCCGATGTGGACCGGGGCAGGGTTGTAGCCCGCCGGTACCGACACCAGAGAACCGACCCGGAAACTGTGCACACAAGGGGGTACTTGGACCCTGAAGCCAGGACTGGCACCGACGGCTTAGCTAATTAACCAATTGAGGGCAGGATTCCAGGTCCTGCCACAACCTAAGTCCCGAAAAGTTAACAACCACCCACAGAGAGGGATAGGGCATCCGCCAGGGCCCGGTAGATCCCACGGGTCAGCGTCTGATGGGCACGGCTCCCAACCAGAGGACTGGGAGCGGACTCCTGCGTTACACACCGGGAAGTCTACATAAGAAAAACACAAAATGCAGAGGGAAGGGGCAGTGACCATCAGCCCGGGTGTGGGACCAGATACACCCGTCTGCGGCAGCCGGCCACCATCACCTTGGTTTACCAAAAGACTTGTGTGATTGATTCAACAGTGAGTAACTTTCCCGACCTGATCGGGTGCACCAGCCCCTGCCATTATCATCCCCTGCACAGAGACACTGGGCCCCGGAGCATCCATCCCCGCCCACGGAGGAGTTAACATCCAGCTGCCAGCCTATCGCCCCTGGGAGCCCCACAACAGCAGCGGTGTTGCTACATCTCACCACACACCGTGGGTGGCATCACAGACAGTTTTTAACAACCCCCGTACAAATACGTCCCCCTTTTTATTCGAAGTGTCCGCGTGACCCCCGGGTCCAGTAGAGTCCCTCGAACCATACCGCAGATCTGGATCCGAGCAGCATGGCTGCTGGCGCGGGGGCGGCATAGGTGCGATATGGAAACCGTTGGCAGGCAGGAGACTTACAAAAGACCACAGACAGGTGGGTACAATATGGAAACTGCTGGCAGGCAGATGTCCAGAAAACCACAGACAGATGGGTACGAAATGGAAAATGCTGGTAGACAGATGTCCAGAAGACCACAGACAGGTGGGTGTGATATGGAAACTACTGGGAGGCAGGGGATGTCCAGAAGACCACAGACATGTAGGTGCGATATGGACACCGCTGGCAGGCAGGAAACATCTAGAAGACCACAGAGAGTTGGATGTGATATGGAAACTGCTGATAAACTGGAGACGTCCAAAAGACCACAGATAGGCAGGTATGATATGGAAACCGTTGGTAGACAGGAGAGTCCATAAGACCACAGACAGGTGGATTCAATATGGAAGCTCTTGGCACGATATGTCCAGAAGCCCACATACAGGTGGGTGTGATATGGAAACTGCTGGCAGACTGGAGATGTACCGCCCCCGTGGAAGCAGCCGAGCTGCTCGGATCTGGGTTTACTGTGGCTCAAGGGTCTCCGGACCCGAGGGTCATGCGGCCACTCGAAGAAAAGGGGGGTATTTACAGGGGAGTTGATGTATAGTTAGTGACGCCACCCGTGGTGTACGGTAAATTGGGGATTACCGCCGCTGTCGCTGGGAGTACCTGGGGTGATAGAGTGGGACAGCAAGGTGTTGTAACCCTCCACGGGTAGGGGGATGCCCCGGGACTCGGTGAGGGGTGCCGTGGGGTGCAGGGGTCACTCTCGTACTCACTCAGTTCATAAGCAGACACCGACAACCGGGTAAACCAGTCCCGGACCGGTGATATTGCTAGGCTGCCAGCTGTCCTCCTCGACAAGTCCGAACACCTCGCCACAATCCCCTGCAATCGGGGGTCCGACTCCTCTAGGCCCAGACCACCATCTGCAACCTAGACAGTACTTCAGGAGTCACCACTCCCGACTTCCTCTAAGCTCCGCACAGCTCGAGGGCTACTTCCCAACCCGTCTCCTCTCACCCTCACTACACTCCTCTACTCTCTGACTACACTCATCACTTCCCCTCCCTGACCCCCCAGATGGGCGACTCTATTCCACTCAAGCCATCCACTGGTGTGTCTGGTGGGTGTGGTTCAGGTTGTATCTAGGATTTGATTTTCTGTTGGAGGCAACACCATATAGTTAAGGACCCAGAAACAAGAGGGAGGCGGAATACTGCACAGCAGGGCAGCTTGTGGAGTACCCTGTGAGGACCTGATCATCCAGGGGCATCACAGAGATGTCCAGAAGACCACAGACAGGTGGATGCCATGTGGAAACCGCTTGGAGGCAGGAAATGTACAGAAGACGACAGAAAGGTGGGTGCGATGTGGAAACCATTGGCAGGCAGGAGACGTACAGAAGACCACAGATAGGTGGCTGTGATATAGAAACTGCTGGCAGGCAGGAGATGTCCAGAAAACCACAGACAGGTGGGTGCAAATGTGGCGCCCCTGACCTGGTCAGGCACCACTGAGTACTGCACCCATGCTGGGGACAGTACAACACAGGTAATCCAGAAGGCTGACAGGGGTGTGGAACACAGGCGCATAGTGATCAGGTCTCACACATGTACCCATGAGAGGACCCCTGGGGATCCCAGGAGGGGGAAAAGCCTTGACCTTCACTGGAATAGTGGAGGGGGCCAAAAGCCTCCATCTCCTCTCAAGGGGTGTGGTAAGAGAGTCTGGTTGCTAGGTGGCGTAGGCAAGAACAGGAGAGGAGGAGCAGTGAGTCAGTTAGAGCAGAACTCCATAGGGCTCAGTGAGGAGCAGACCTGTGGGGCTGTTGCTGTCTAACAGCGCCCGCGCAGTGGCTACTGACGGGGGAGAACGGTCAACTAGGAGTGCTACCTGAAAGCCAGCTTCAGCTAGAGAGAAAGCACGGAGTGGGAAGTAAGGAGACTGCTAGAGAGCACCAGGCCCAACCGGGCGGCAGATCCCGAAGCGAAGATAGATCCAGCTTTCTTCTGCTAAACCTGCCGGTGTGGGGCTCTCAAAGCCCACACCACAACACCACAAAAGCCGCAGCCACGTAACCGCAGTGAGGGCCCATAGGTCACAGGAGGCAAGCAGCTGGAGTGGCCTGGTCCGGGGAACAAGCAAACGGCAAACAAAAGGGGGAGAGAGGCTGCAGCATCTTCCCTGGGTGACCCCCATAGGGACTCAAAGTCGGGGTCACCCCAAACCACCAAGGGCTAAGGAAGGCGAGTCAGTAGTCACCCTCATAAAGTCAGCCTGAAGGATACCTGGTTCCCATCTGGTTCATCCCAGCTACGCCCGGGCTACTCACCCTGCCATCAAATGTGAGTAAAGCCCTTGAAAGACAGTTCTGCCTGTGTGAGTCATTCTGCGACTTGTGGTACTACAAACCTACACCGGGCCCTGGGGCTTGCCTCACTCTCAGGAGGCTATTCCAACTAACTGCACACACCATCAGCCCCAGGCGACCCTCAACCTGCAGTGGCGGTCCCTACTGACCGCAATACTGAGAGTGGCGTCACGATCAAAAACCGAAGATTCCCTACCTGTGACCAGCACCAGCTACGTGGAGTCCCGGAAGGTATGCACCGATACAACACCTGTGGGGCTTCACATCTGGCGTCACGAACAGGATAAGGACTAGACCTGTCCAGACAGGTGACCATGTGCCTGGGCGGTCCGCTTGAAAAATTGGAAGCGCCGCCATATTGCCACCATGAAAAGCGCGCTGAAAAACAACAGCAGCCCGCGCTGGAAGAAGTTACCGCCCACGAAGAGGTGTGGCTACCCAGAGATCCCCTGCAGAGTTCTGACCTCGCTTGTGAAGAGAGCGGAAGCGTCCGGAGACGGCGGAGCAGAAGAGAAGCCAGCAGCTTGCTAATGAAGATGGCGTCTGAGAGCAGAGATCCAGAGCCAGGCTCCGCTGCCTGGTGGTGTCGGGAGCTTGCCGAGTTCTGCGATCAACTAGAAGCCAGGGTCGGAAGGCTGATCAGAGAGGGACGCGAGGAGTTCCTATGGATGACCGCGGCGGTTCGGGCCTACGAGGAGAGAGCCGCGCACCGAGTGCCAGATCGGGCGGTGACAACTCAGACCCCGATGCTGCCAACGATGGGTGAGTCGAGTGATGCCCCGGCTAGCGCAAGTGCCCCGACCCCTACTGCCACGCCCGCGGTCCCTGAAGAGGCGCCCGGCGCGGCGACGCTGAACCAGGCCGCAGCCACGCCAGGTGCGGCCCGCCAAGCCCCGGCCGCCGCAGCGATGCCCTGCTCGGCCCGCCAAGCCCCGGCCGCCGCAGCGATGCCCTGCTCGGCCCACCAAGACCCGGTCCCTGCAGCGATGCCCAGCCCAGCCTGCACAGACCCCATCGCAGCTGCGACGCCGATCCAGGCCGCCGCCATACAGGGCGCGGCCCGCCAAGACCAGGCCGCCGCCATGCCAGGCGCGGCCCGCCAAGACCAGGCCGCCGCCATGCCAGGCGCGGCCCGCCAAGACAAGGCTGACGTACCATTTACCCCGGCCTGCAAGGCCAGAGCAGACAAGGCTCCCCAGGTTCAGGAAGTCCCTGCTAGGCAATCCCTGGTAGGTGAGGACTCCGCATACTGGCAGCTAAAAGCCGACCTGGAAGCTAAGTTCCCACGGGAGATGGTGGAGCGGTACATGCTCCCTCCGCACACCCCAAAGAGTATCCCGACAGCTCCCGCAGCAACCACGGCAAAGAGTTCCCCACCTGGGCCGGCAGAAAGAAGTCCATCCCCAGCACTGCTACCCAAGGAGTGCCAGGAAGAACTAAGGGGGGGAGGAGGCCAGGAGGTTGAGGGGCTGACTCCAGAGCCATACCCAGAGCCAGAGATGCTGCCTTATTCTCGCTGGGATGAGGAAGACCTGACACCATCTGCAGAAGAAGAACTGCCCAAAAGCCTTACCTGGGAGTTTGTGAGCTGCACCCTACAGAATCCAGCCCGTAAGACACACCGCAACAGAATGCAACTATCCTCTGCACCGTCATCTCCAGAGCAGAGAGAAGTCACCGCCAGAGACCTGCAAGAAAAACGAGCCCTGAGAAGGTCCAAAGCCCAGGCCAGAGGACCCCTTTTCAGAGGAGTAGTGGAGGATTTTAATCTGAGAAGTGGATATGGATTCATCGTAGCACCTGGTATCAAAGAAGGGATATTTGTCAACAGAAGAGATGTGAGAGCTCATCTGCCTAGAGGACACCCTGGCAGAAATCTAAAGATGGGAGATTCAGTCCAGTTTACTATGCATCAAGGCGAAAGAGGATTGTATGCCCTGGACGTAACACAAAGTCCTAAAGAAAGAGAAGGAAGACAAAGCAGAGAAAAAGAACCTACGGATGAGACGACCACAGACGACGACAGAGAGCAGGAAAGCAGCAGGTGCCACCGCCATACAGGCTCAAGCCCTGGTAAAGAGGAGTAAAGTAAAGTAAAGAAAGAAGTTACCAGATGAAGTTTTGAAAAGTTTTGTTTTGCAACGTTCACGTTTAAGCATGTGCCCACAAAAACTATTGTGAGAAAACCATAAACCTTAAGGCTATGAACTGGCTATAGCCACAAACTCTCGCAGTGTAAATAGTTACACCAAAAGGGCACCACCGCCACCAGAGTCAGCCTGTTTAGGGGCTTGGCTCGTCTGCAACCAGGAGGAGCCCGTCCGTATATAGGGCCTTGGCTCACCTGCGACCAGAGAGCACGCCTGTTTATGGGGCCTTGGCTCACCACCACAAAGAGGGTACCTGGTCAGCACCAACTGTGGAGGCCGCCTCTGCATCCTGCCAGAAGAGGCTGAAGGCGCGGATCCACCAGGCCAGGTATACCCTGAAAACCACCAGCCCATGTAAGCCGCCTCTACATCCTGCCAGAAGTGGCTGAAGTCGCGGCCAACGTGAAAGGGTTTTGGGTGGGTTAACGGACTTGTGGGTGGAGGGTGGTGATGTATGGTACCTGGTGCTTTTAAAAATGTTTTACATGTCTTAATGTTTTATGCATTTTAAAATGTTGTCTTGCAGCCCGAGGACGTGCTGGTGATAACTAAGGGGGAATGTGGCGCCCCTGACCTGGTCAGGCACCACTGAGTACTGCACCCATGCTGGGGACAGTACAACACAGGTAATCCAGAAGGCTGACAGGGGTGTGGAACACAGGCGCATAGTGATCAGGTCTCACACATGTACCCATGAGAGGACCCCTGGGGATCCCAGGAGGGGGAAAAGCCTTGACCTTCACTGGAATAGTGGAGGGGGCCAAAAGCCTCCATCTCCTCTCAAGGGGTGTGGTAAGAGAGTCTGGTTGCTAGGTGGCGTAGGCAAGAACAGGAGAGGAGGAGCAGTGAGTCAGTTAGAGCAGAACTCCATAGGGCTCAGTGAGGAGCAGACCTGTGGGGCTGTTGCTGTCTAACAGCGCCCGCGCAGTGGCTACTGACGGGGGAGAACGGTCAACTAGGAGTGCTACCTGAAAGCCAGCTTCAGCTAGAGAGAAAGCACGGAGTGGGAAGTAAGGAGACTGCTAGAGAGCACCAGGCCCAACCGGGCGGCAGATCCCGAAGCGAAGATAGATCCAGCTTTCTTCTGCTAAACCTGCCGGTGTGGGGCTCTCAAAGCCCACACCACAACACCACAAAAGCCGCAGCCACGTAACCGCAGTGAGGGCCCATAGGTCACAGGAGGCAAGCAGCTGGAGTGGCCTGGTCCGGGGAACAAGCAAACGGCAAACAAAAGGGGGAGAGAGGCTGCAGCATCTTCCCTGGGTGACCCCCATAGGGACTCAAAGTCGGGGTCACCCCAAACCACCAAGGGCTAAGGAAGGCGAGTCAGTAGTCACCCTCATAAAGTCAGCCTGAAGGATACCTGGTTCCCATCTGGTTCATCCCAGCTACGCCCGGGCTACTCACCCTGCCATCAAATGTGAGTAAAGCCCTTGAAAGACAGTTCTGCCTGTGTGAGTCATTCTGCGACTTGTGGTACTACAAACCTACACCGGGCCCTGGGGCTTGCCTCACTCTCAGGAGGCTATTCCAACTAACTGCACACACCATCAGCCCCAGGCGACCCTCAACCTGCAGTGGCGGTCCCTACTGACCGCAATACTGAGAGTGGCGTCACGATCAAAAACCGAAGATTCCCTACCTGTGACCAGCACCAGCTACGTGGAGTCCCGGAAGGTATGCACCGATACAACACCTGTGGGGCTTCACACAATATGGAAACTGCTGGCAGGCATGAGATGTCCAGAAGACCACAGACAGCTCGGTGCGATATGGAAAATGATGGTAGACAGGAGATGCCCAGAAGACCACAAAGAGTTGGATCATGGATGTGATATGGAAACTGCTGGCAAACTGGAGACGTCCAGAAGACCACAGACAGGCGGGTGCGATATGGAAACTGCTGGAAGACTGGAGACGTCCAGAAGACTACAGACAGGTGGATGCGATATGGAAACCGCTGGGAGGCAGGAGACATTGAGAAGACCACAGACAGTTGGATGTGATATGGACACTGCTGACAAAATGAGACGTCCAGAAGACCACAAACAGGTGGGTGCAATATGGAAACTGCTGGCAGGCAGGAAACGTCCAAAAGACCACAGACAGGTGGGTGCGATATGGAAAATGCTAGTAGACAGGAGATATCCAGAAGACCCCAGACAGGTGGGTGCGATATGGAAACCGCTAGCATGCAGATACTGAGCAGGTTGAAGTACACAGAGCAGCTGAGAGTACCCATGGGCATGACGCACCTCAGGGCCTTGGGGTACTCAGTCCCGGTCCTTTAATCACGGGAACGTATTACAGGTGGCCGGTGCCCGGTTCCGTGACCCTGGGAAATGCTTAAAAAAGGGAGGAAAATAAAAGGGAAAATAAAAATAAAATGTTTTTCGTGACACGACTTGCGGTATGCGGCTATGTGAGCAAAGCCGCCGCTGCAAAGCCTCTCACTACTGGGGCTGGTGGTATTGAGCAGCTTGGGTGTTATGGCTCTCTGCAAGTAGAGCTAGGCCCCAGGGGAGGATGATGGTGGTTGTAGTATGGTGAAAGTTGGTGATACAGAGTGCGGGAAGAATTCAGACAACACAGGGGCTGCAGCTTAACTTGTTCTTTACTGGACACCACTGCTTGATCCTGTGCTGACACTTGCTCTCTATATAAGGCGCTACTTAAACCAGGCGCCCTGTTGCACTATTGATACTGCCTAGCGGTGGACACAACTATTTTTCCTCGTGCTAACATTTGCTCTTTGTGTAAGGTGCTTCATACACCTGCTTTAGTGCTCTCAGCCACTATTCAGATTACCTACTTTTATGCTGATATTGGTCATTTATATAAGACGCTGCTTTAACCTGATATTGCGGTTCATATCGCTAACTAAAATGTTCATAGTATCATAGTATCATAGTTTTTTAAGGTTGAAGGGAGACTCTAAGGGGCACTTTGCCCGCTGCGACATCGCAGGCCGATGCTGCGATGCCGAGCGCGATAGTGCCCGCTCCCGTCTCAACTGCGATATCCTTGTGATAGCTGCCGTAGCGAACATTATCGCTACGGCAGCTTCACATGGACTCACCTGTCCTGCGACCGTCGCTCTGGCCGGCGACCCGCCTCCTTATTAAGGGGGCGGGTCGTGCAGTGTCACTGCGACGTCACACGGCAGGCGGCCAATAGAAGCGGAGGGGCGGAGATGAGCGGGATGTAAACATCCCGCCCACCTCCTTCCTTCCGCATATCCTACGGAAGCCGCAGTGATGCCGGTAGGAGATGTTCCTCGCTCCTGCGGCTTCACACACAGCGATGTGTGCTGCCGCAGGAGCGAGGAACAACATCGGACCGTCGCGTCAGCGTAATCATGGATTACGCCGACGCTGCACCGATGATGCGATTACGACGCTTTTGCGCTCGTTAATCGTATCATCGAGCCTTTACACACTACGAGGTCGCATGCGATGCCGGAAGTACGTCATTTTCAATTTGACCCCACCGACATCGCACCTGCGATGTCGTAGTGTGCAAAGCCCGCCTTAGTCCATCTAGTTCAACCCGTAGCCTAACATGTTGATCCAGAGGAAGGCAAAAAAAACCCAAAAAAAAACAATGTGGCAAACAAGCTCCAATGGGGAAAAAAATTCCTTCCTGACTCCACATACGGAAATCAGACTAGTTCCCTGGATCAACACCCTGTCATAAAATCTAATATACATAACTGGTAATATTACATTTTCCAAGAAAGGCGTCCAGGCTCTGCTTAAATGTTAGTAGTGAATCACTCATTACAGCATCATGCGGCAGAGAGTTCCATAGTCTCATTGCTCGTACAGTAAAGAATCCTCGTCTGTGATTATGATTAAACCTTCTTTCCTCAAGACGTAGCGGATGCCCCCGTGTTCCAGTCGCAGGCCTAGGTGTAAAAAGATCTTTGAAAAGGTCTCTGTACTGTCCCCTCATATATTTATACATTGTGATTAGATCCCCCCTAAGCCTTCGCTTTTCCAAACTAAATAACCCCAAGTTTAATAACCTGTCTTGGTATTGCAGCCCACCCATTCCTCTAATAATCTTGGTCGCTCTTCTCTGCACCCTCTCCAGTTCAGCTATGTCCTTCTTATATTTCGGTGACCAGAATTGTACACAGTATTCTAAGTGCGGTCGCACTAGTGACTTGTACAGAGGTAGAACTATATTTTTTTCAATAATGTTGCTTCATTACTTACCCCTATTACTGGCAGGAGATGTCTGATGAAGGCCATCCCGTGCCCGAAACGTCACATTGTCATCCCCCTGTTTTTTAAAATAAACTACACGCATATTATATTTGAAGAGTGCCTTGTATTTACTTGAATACGTTTGGTTTGGAAGCCTACAAGTGCACCTTGACTTCTCTGTACTTCTGTGGCTGTGCCTTATCCTGCCAAAAGTAGCCTGTTACCCAATCTGGGGAAAAAGGGCATGGACGTGTGTGTTTGAATGGTATTTAACGGCACTGGTCTTCAAGGAATCCCGGGATTAGCACCACACCTGTTACTGGAAGCAATACCCTATGGTACCTGACGCCTCAGGGGCACCACAGACATGTCTTGGTGAGCCTTATACAAAGCTTCTACTGATGCTAATATGGAATCATGGTGGGCCATCTGCAAAGCCCGTTGGGGAGCACAGAGTCTAGCAGACCAGGGTGTTGGAAGCATGGCATGGATCTGGGACAAGTTCGTAACATAAGATTTGTGCTGCAAGGTACACCGCTGCTGGCAATCATTTTGATGAGCTGAGGTTGCCACGCACCCTGTACTGCCCTAGCTCCGCCTGCTTTGTTGCAACAGACCAAAAATGACTTGTAAATTCCAATATTTTAGCAGAACATTGTGTTGCCCCAACATTTTGTGACTTTGAAAGCGTTTTACACCATAATTCTGGCGTAAAAGCTTTGATGAATTATTTTCCATTCTTTAATATGTGCCAAAACAAATCAAGTGGCATTAAAAAGTGCTTACACTTAATATAACTTAATGTCTGTGGTGAATTTAACTGCTGCTTTCACTGATAAGGAAAAAGAAAATAAAAAAGTGACTTTTGTGGTTGAGAAACCTTGTGTAGAGCTAGATATCCTAATAACATTAACTCCCTTATGGTTTGTTTCATAGCATAATTAGATTTTTAAACAGTATTTGACAATATAGGAAGCTTGTGGTTCAACTGACAGGAAATGGTTCTTTTTTATGAACCCAAGTGACGTCAATGTATTCACTGTTAGTGTACTTCCCTTTTAAAGAAAATATTACTAGATGCATGGAAGTAATGAAAACAGTCATCGCAGCTAACATCTTTCATTATCCAGTTTTGCTTAAAAAAGGAACCTTCTTTTGTTGGCTGGCTGCTTAGTGCTCTTTTTATTGATGGAATCCTTTTTATTTATCGTTTCTATAAAATGTTTAAAAAAATAGGCAAATATTAATAGATGGAAAATATTGATCTATTTTAAATAGGAATATAAAATGTATGAAAAAAACGATTTACTTTCAACTGTACTCAAAAGTGACAATGACACGATTCCTCCTGTGTGTCTTGGACATAAGTGACCATTTGTTGCACTGTGGATTCCGGGTGTGCTGATCTACAAGAATGTTGATTGAAAGCTCAGTTATTCAATCTAATGCAGGGGTGTGCTGTGCTTTTTATGTTTTCCATGACAGCTCAGCCGTCCAGTCTGTGAGTGGGAGCTTCTGGGTTTTTCCAGTGTGTCCTGCTCGGTCTGATTGCCCAGCTATTTAGCTAAGTAGTCAGTCCCAGAACACTGCCAGTCTTAACCTTCCTTCCGTTCAGTGGTGCTTATTGGCCTCAGTTATTAGTGTGCTGTGGATGGATCTTATGATGCCAGACCTCTGACTTTGTTTGACTATTCGTTTGCCTTGTTCTTTTACTTTGATCCACCACCCTCCCATATGCTAACTCCAGAATTTGACCTGACTACGCCTCTGTCTATCCCCTAAATCTTGACGTGCTTTCCTGGTACCTGACCCCGGATCATTTGACTATCCTGTTTCTTGACTTGTCTGTGTAGTGACCAGTGTCACAGACAGATTAAATGCAAAATTATTTTCAATTATTTTGGATTTAGCTGTTCTTCCCAATATGCATGAAATAATGATGTTAGGGCTCTTTCTGCAGTCTGTGATCATCGATCCGATCTTGGATCGCAATACAAGGACTGACTGCGCATCTCCAGGATCAAATGTGGCAGCCTCATAGAAATATGTGAAGCTGTAACACGCTCAGGTTGAGAGATGCGTGGCTAGTCTGCTCATTGATCAGAGATCAGATCGATGGTCATGGACATCTGAAAGAGCCCATATACTAATCAATCACAACATTAAAACCACTGACAGGAGAAGTGTTTAACAAAAACTATCTCTTGACATTAACATAGGGTGGGGTCAATGGGTCGGATAGATTTTGACTGTTAATCAAGGGACAGACATATTATTGGGGCATCCTGTCCAGCCGAACAGAGGCCCAAAATTCAAGGGGGCCAACTTACACATCCAAATAAGGTGGAATTGTGCAGTAGCATGACCTATTAACTAAAGGGACCATATACTGTTCTTGCACAGGGTCCCTCTTCTGTCTATGTCAACAACTGTTTTAATCATACTATGTAAAGGCTAGATGGCTGATTCTACAAAATATCATGTTCTTGTTCCAGTACACAGTGGTTAGTACCTGCTAAAAGTGGTCAAAGAAGGACAAGGTGTGAGCAGTGGCGTAGCTAGTGGTTAAGCTCAGGGGGGCAAAACATCTGAATGGGCCCCTAACCTGGTAACTACTATAGTATCACGCCTTAATGGGTATAGAGGAACCTCAGCAGATGACCACGCTGTTACTCAAAATAAATCTACACAAAGGCCAACACTGATATTACCGCCATATGATGACCATATAGTGGTAGATATCAGTCCTGCAGTACATGTGAGAGATTATAGTACAGTTATAGGTGGTGAGTCACTGGTGACTTACAGCTAATGTTCTTTCTGATGAACTCATTCACTTTTCTCGTCTTTTCTTTCTGGCCCAACCCGACATGACGACTTCTCCAGCCAGGGCTCGTCTGCAGAAATTACAACACAGACTCATCTGACTTCTCACATTTCCAACCCCGACTCCATCTATTCCTGATTTCACAAACCCCTCATCCTCCTGATACCCCAATACTGAGCCACTGCTGCCATATGTGCCCCTGCTACTGCACATGCTGTGTGGTACAATAACAGTGCTCTTCTTACCACCCCACATAATAATGCCACCGCTGTACCCACACATGGTAATAATGCCTCATTTGTGCTCTCTAGATGGTAAAATTGGCCCCTCAAAAATGTTATTGCCCGTGGAAAGTGCCCTAGAAAAGTGTCCACATTTTGCCCCTAGAATGGAATAATGTCCTCAGTGTGCCTGTGACGGTCACAATACCCTGAGTGCCACTATAACAATAATGCTTCTTAAGTGTCCACTACTTAACATTTAAAAATGTCTCCTGAGTCTCCCAGGTACACAATATTATGGTCCCCATAGCTATCTATACAAAGTATGATGTCCACACAGTTCTCTGTACAGAGTATGATGAGCCCACAGCTCCCTATACACAGTATGATGGGCCCACAACTCCCCTATACAAATTATAATAGGTCCATAGCTCTCCTATACAAAGTATGATGGACCCACTGCTCCCCTATGCACAGTATGATAAGCCCACACTGCATATTATCAGGCCCTTATAATATATAGCCCCCCCACACACATCCCCTTATTACATACATGTTGTCAGGCCCTTATATAAGGAACCCTGCCTCTCCAGGACCAGGAGAAGATGGGGGGATGATATGGACTGCCCGCGTGCGAGCTTTGGCGAGTGGTGGCCGGAGGGGTGAGCCCGGCACCGCAGCCTGCACCGAGATTGGACTCCTGAGTTTATTCCCTAAACCTGGGTACCTGAAGGGCCCTGGAGTGTCGTAAGGAGGCCTGTTCCCGAAAGTTAAAATGTTTTGATATATGCCAATGTTTCTTTTTCCATGCTTTTCTTCTCCTTCTTCTTTTTCCCCCTGCTTCTTCCTATCTTTTATTGGGTCCCGGTAAAAGGGACGTGTTAATTTGTTTATATATAACAAAAGTTAGTTTTTTGAGGTGTTGTTTGTTGTCGCAACCCCGGAGTGTTACGTTTTTGGTCTGGAGGAGTGTACCGCCCCTGCAACCAGGTCATTACAGGGTATTAACCCCTTAACGACCGCCGATACGCCTTTTAACGGCGACAAATTAGGGTACTTCTTCCGATCCGCCGCTGTTTAACGGCGGTCGGAAAAAAGGGTCTAGCGCCCCCCAGAGTCAGAAAATTTCCGGGGTCTCAGCTGCCGGGGGTAGCTGAGACCCTGGAGATCATGATTCTGGCCGGTTTTTCCGGTCCCCGCTCACCTGATGTCCAGTATACACCGTATACCGATGATCAGGTTACAGTAAATGACCGCGCCGGTAAAAAAATCATTTATCTCCCATCTGGCATAAACAAACATGTCAGATGGGAGACAAATCTCATCCTTCGGTCCTCTCCAGTCCCCCGGTGTCGCCAAAGTGTCCCCCCACCCCCCGCCTTCCTCCCAAAAATCCAACATGGCGCCGCACATACTGGCGCGCACAGCAGCGCGCCGGCCGCATTTCCCCCTTTCCTATGGTTTCTGTCGCATGTGCTATGACACATACGACAGAAACCTGCTCCCCAGGCCCTGCCAGGTCACCCCCTTTTCCCACCCCGGTGTTCCCCGGGGTCCCCCGTACCTGTCAGCTCTGAACCCCCGCGGCCCCCTCCTCCTTCACAGTGCGCGCCGGTCACACTGCAGAGCGCGGCTGTCAGCTTCCTGTGTCTGACTCAGAGACGCTGGCTGCTGCTGCTGTGGAGCCTTCAGCTGTGACCCGGGGAGGGTGGGTGCAAATTCTTTGCACCCACTCTCCTCAAATGGAGGGTCTGCACTCCTAGAAAATGGGGGATACGTTCCTTGAACGTGCCCCCCATATTCTAGAAGGTCCAGAATCGCCGCGGGACTTTCACAATGGATTAGAGCAGGGACCCGATTTTTTTTTTTTTCAATAAATTGGCCAAAGAGGGAATGTTTTTGGGGAGTGTTTTTTCAAATAAGATTTTTTTTGTTGTCAATTTTTTTTTTTATTACTGTCAATTAGTTATGTCTGGTATCAAATAGACGCCGTGACCTCACTAATTGCTGGGCTTGATGCCAGGTGACATTACACATCTGGTATCAACCCCATTTATTACCCCGTTTGCCACCGCACCAGGGCGCGGGATGAGCTGGGGCGAAGCGCCAGGATTGGCGCATCTAATGGATGCGCCACTTCTGGGGCAGTTGCGGCCTGCTATTTTTAGGCTGGGAAGAGTCCAATAACCATGGCTCTTCCCACCCTGAGAATACCAGACCCCAGCTGTCAGCTTCACCTTGGCTGGTGATCTAATTTGGGGGGACCCTATGTTTGTTTTCTTTTTTTTTAATTATTTATTTATTTATAAATAATTTAAAAAAAACAGCTTGGGGAGCCCTCCAAATTAATTACCATCCAAGGTGAAGCTGTCAGCTGTGGTTTGCAGGCTACAGCTGTCTGCTTTACCCTAGCTGGCTATCAAAAATAGGGGGGACCCCACGTCATTTATTTTAATTATTTTTTTTCTTTTTGGGCTAAAAACAAGGCTAGGCACCCTTTAGTGTCACATGAAAGGCACTAAAGGGCGCCAGCTTAGAATATGCAGGGGGTGGGACGTTATATATGTTTGACATCTATCCATTCATCCATTGTAGCATTTTAGGCTCTGCGCCCACGATCAGGGTTTGCAGCGTTTTGGGCGCAGTGTTTTCCCTGCGTCCATGGCGCTGCATTGTGCAGTAGAAGCACAGTGGAAGGATTTTTAGAAATCTCATGCCCACTGTGCTTCTTTTCTCCGCAGCATAAACCGACCTGTGGCACAGCTTCCCGAGCCTCAGCATGTCAATTTATGCTGCGGAGACAAGAGTGCTCTCTGCAGGTAGAATAGAGCTAAAGTCCACAGCAGCCTGAACCCAAATCGTGGGTATGGGCAGCTGCGTTCTCCCATGGACAACACTCACATCTCTGCAGGAAGGCTGGCACTGTGTACTAGACGCCGTGTCGCTGGATCATGGCCACATAGCCTAACAGTGAGAAATTTGTTGCACAGCAACATTTTTGTGAAGTACCTGTGGATTCAAAATGCTTACTATACTCCTGAATAAAATCCTTGAGGGGTCCAGTTTCCAAAATGGAGTCACTTGTGGGGGGTTTCTAATGTATAGGTACCCAAGAGGCCCTGCTAATGTGACATGGTGCGCGCAATTTATTTCAACTTTTCCAAAATTCAAATGATGCTCCTTCCATTCCAAGCCCTCCCATTAATCCAAACAGAGGATTTTGTCCACATATGGGGTATCCCTGCGCTCACAAGAAATTGGATAACAACCTGTGGGGTCCACGATTTGTTGTTGCCTCTTGAAAAAGTGAGGAATGTGATGCTAAAGAAACATTTTTGTGAAAAAAATGAAAATTTTCAATATGGCAACCTAAGCTTATCAAATTCTGTGAAGTATTCGTGGATTCAAAATGCTCAATATACACCTAGATAAAAGCCTTGAGGTGTCTTGTTTCCAGAATAGGGTCACTTGTGGGGGACCTCCACTGTTTAGGCACTTTAGGGGCTTTCCAAATGCGACATAGCGTCCACTAATTATTCCAGCCAAATGTTCAGTCAAATGGCACTTTTTCCCTTCCGAGCCCTGCTGTGCACCCAAACAGTTGATTTCCACAACACATAAGGTATCAGCATACTCAGGAGAAATTGCACAATAAATTTTATGCTCCTTTTTTCCTTTTACTCTTGTTAAAAAAAAAGCTATGTGGTTGAAGTAACAATTTTGTGGTAAAAATTGTATTTTTTTTATTTTCACAGCTCAACATTATAAATGTCTGTGAAGCACCTGGGGGTTCAGGGTACTCACCAAACATCTAGATAAATTCCTTGAGGGGTCTATTTTCCAGAATGGGGTCACTTGTGGGGGACCTCCACTGCTTAGGCACATCAGGGGCTCTCCTAATGCAACATTGTCACGGCCGGGCGGTCGGGCAGACCCAGGAGGTGGATCCACTGGACCGAACTCGAAGATGGTGGTAGGGAGTCCGGCAGCTGAAGCACTGATGGGCAGCAGAACAGTCCGTGCAAGTGAAGGCAGCGGAGGAGTCCCTGGGACCACGGAGTCACAGATGGTAGTCCTGGTGACGTAGCTCAGGTTCGGAAGCCGAGATGATATCAGGCGGGGTCCGGAACCTCAGGAGCGAGATGACGGGTCACCGCAGGGATCCGAGATGGTACGGACTGTCAGATGGCAGACGGACAGTGTGCGGGGTTCAGGATACGGCTGACTGGATGGCGAGGCAGGTACGGCTCTACAAAGAGAGATAGGTGAGTACAGGCACATAAACACCAGGAGACCTGACTCCTAGCTCAGGGAACACGAAGATCAGGCCCCGCCCCCTTGGACAATAACCCCCTTTATACCCAGTACCTGTTCAACCTCATTTCCTGTTAATGGACGCTGGCCCTTTAAGAAAGGGTCAGTGACCGCGCGCGCGCCCTAACGCGCATGCGCGCCGCCCGGGTGCCAGAAGCCAGGGAAGGAGGCTGAGAGGAGGACGCAGGAGAGCCGGCCAGGTCCTGGGAAGCCGTCGGGCGCCGGGATCGGGGACCAGGGGGCCTGGGACGGACGGAATCCGGGGGCTGAGGAGCGGGCAGCGTGGCAGGTGAGCCGGGGAGCGGGGGTGAGGACCCGGGGAGCGTGACAGTACCCCCCCCCCCACGCCCCCCACCCCGCAACCGGGACATGAAGGCACGGATAAGAGGAGTGCCCACGTTCTCCCTGGGCTCCCAAGACCTATCCTCAGGACCATACCCTTCCCAGTCCACCAGGAAGAACTGCCGACCTCGAACAGTCTTCATGGCCACGATATCCCTTACCGCATAGATGTCGTCATCGGCAATAGGTGGAGGGGCCGGACTGGCAGCATCGGAGAAGGGACCAAGGATAACCGGCTTGAGCAGGGAGACGTGGAAGGAGTTGGGTATCCTCATCGTGGCCGGGAGCTGTAGCTTGTAGGAAACCTCATTGATCTTGCTGAGGACTTTAAACGGCCCAATGTAGCGAGGACCCAGCTTGTATGATGGTATCTTCAGGCGGACGTACTGGGAAGCAAGCCAGACGAGGTCTCCAGGAGAGAAACACGGAGGGTCCAGACGTCTCTTGTCGGCGTGTCTTTTCATCCGCAGGGAAGCACGCCCAAGGGACGATTTGACAGAGTCCCAAATGTTTGCAAAGTCACGGGCTACTGTATCTGCAGCAGGGACATCCGAAGAGGGGGATACAGGCAATGGGATGGAAGGCTGAAGCCCGTAAACAACATGGAAGGGAGAGCTGGAGGACGACTCACTGAAGTGGTGGTTGTGGGAGAATTCAGCCCAAGGTAGAAGGGCGGACCAGTCGTCATGATGGGCATTGACGTAGTGACGTAAGAAAGAGGTCAAGATTTGATTGACCCTCTCTACCTGGCCATTAGACTGAGGATGGTATGCAGATGAAAAGTCCAGAGTCACTCCCAGATGGTTACAGAGAGCCCTCCAGAAGCGGGAAGTGAACTGAGTTCCTCTGTCTGATACGATGTGTAATGGAAAGCCATGCAAGCGGAAGATGTGTTGTATATAGGCGTCCGCGAGTTCCTGAGCAGAGGGCAGTCCAGCCATAGGGACGAAATGGGCCATTTTAGAGAACCGATCCACCACGACCCATATGACTGTGTGTCCGGATGACAATGGCAAGTCCGTAATAAAGTCCATAGCTATGTGTTGCCACGGAACTGAGGGTATTGGTAGAGGCAGAAGACGGCCATAGGGCAGGTGTTTGGGCGTCTTGTTCCTGGCACAAGAGGAACAGGCAGAGACAAAGGCGGCGACGTCAGTGCGAAGGGATGGCCACCAGTAATGGCGTACAATCGCACCCCATGTTCTCTTCTGGCCTGCATGGCCGGCTGTTTTTGAGGCATGACCCCAGTGTAACACTTTTAGCCTGTCGGTCTCCGAGACATAGGTCTTCCCGGGTGGTATTTGGGCCAGAGTGACGGGAGCCACCGGAACAATCTTGCTAGGAGGGATGATAGGTTGGGTAGTCTCTTCCTCCTGCTCCATGGGCATGAGGGACCTAGACAAGGCATCGGCGCGTACATTCTTGTCCGCGGGTCGGAAGTGGAGCTGGAAGTCAAACCTGGCAAAGAATAAGGACCACCTGGCTTGCCGTGGGTTCAGTCGCTGAGCGGACCGCAGGTATTCCAGGTTCTTGTGGTCCGTGTAGATGGTCACGGGGTACACTGCTCCTTCCAGGAGGTAACGCCACTCCTCCAGAGCTAGTTTGACCGCCAATAATTCTCGGTCACCGATGGTGTAATTCCGTTCAGGTGCTGAGAAGCTCTTAGAAAAGAAACCGCAAGTCACCATCTTCCCGGAGGAGGATTTTTGCATGAGCACTGCTCCGGCTCCTGAGGAGGAGGCATCCACCTCCAAGGTGAACTGGCGGTTTAACTCCGGTCGGTGGAGTACAGGAGAGGAGGCGAAAGCTCGCTTCAAAGAGCAAAACGCGGCGTCAGCCGCAGGTGACCAGTCCTTTGGTTTAGCCTCCTTTTTGGTCAAAGCGGAGAGAGGAGCAGTCAGGGCGGAGAAGTGCGGGATAAACTGGCGGTAGTAGTTGGCGAATCCCAGGAACCGTTGGATTGCCTTCAGTCCAGAAGGAGGAGGCCAGTTGAGTATGGAGGAGACCTTCTTTGGATCCATCTGCAACCCAGTACCCGAGATGATGTATCCCAGGAAAGGAAGAGAAGACTGCTCAAAGACGCACTTCTCATATTTGGCGTAGAGACGATTCTCTCTCAGTCTTTGTAGAACCAGCTTTACGTTCTCTCTGTGGGTCTGGAGGTCCGGAGAGAAGACAAGGATGTCATCCAGATAAACTACTACACAGAGGTAGAAGAGGTCCCGGAAAATGTCGTTCACCAGTTCTTGGAATACGGCAGGAGCGTTACACAGACCGAAGGGCATCACGCAGTATTCGTAGTGCCCGTCGCGAGTATTAAATGCGGTCTTCCATTCGTCCCCAGAGCGGATACGAACTAGGTTGTAGGCACCCCGAAGATCCAGTTTGGTGAACACACGGGCTCCTCTGAGCCGGTCGAACAATTCGGGGATGAGCGGTAGGGGGTACTTGTTTTTTATGGTGATCTGATTCAAGCCCCGGTAGTCAATGCATGGGCGAAGGTCACCCTCTTTCTTCTTAACGAAGAAGAAGCCTGCTCCCGCAGGAGAGGAGGATCTCCGGATGAATCCCTTTGCCAGGCTTTCCGTGATGTATGTGGACATGGCCCTGGTTTCAGCTGGAGACAACGGATATATCCGTCCTCGAGGTGGTGTTGTTCCTGGGAGCAGGTCGATGGTGCAATCGTAGGGACGGTGTGGCGGAAGTACCTCAGACTCCTTCTTGTCAAAAACGTCCGCGAAGGACCAATAGGCCGAGGGCAGTTCCGGTAGGTTCTCTGGAGCCGGGGGACGTCGGATTGGTTGTAGGGACTTTAGACATCTCTCATGACAGGCAGAGCCCCAACGAGTGATTTCGCCAGTACCCCAGCTGACTGATGGTTCGTGTGTCCGCAACCAAGGAAGTCCCAGCAGGATTTGATGGGACATGTGTGGAAGGACGTAGAGAGCGATGTTCTCGGTGTGCAGAGCACCTATACGCAATTCCACCGGCTTGGTGATCCAGGAGATGGTATCAGAGAGGGGTCTCCCATCCACCGAGGCAATCACTAGGGGCTTATCGAGTGGAGTAACAGGCAGCTGGTACTTGTCCACCGTGGCCTGCTGGATAAAATTGCCTGCTGCTCCGGAGTCGAGGTATGCCTCAGCCGTGAAGCGCGTCTCTCCTGTTGACACTTGTACCGTCCACATAACTGGGTCTGAGAGAGTCCCAGCACCTAGGGTGGCCTCTCCTACCAACCCTAGGCTTTGGAGTTTCCCGGCCTTTCCGGACAGGAGCGTAAGAGATGAGTGCCCTCTCCGCAGTAAAAGCAGAGGCCTTTGGCGAGCCGCTCTGCTCTACGTTGGTCAGACTGTCGTACTCGGTCAACCTGCATGGGCTCGTGGACAGGAATCCCAGCTGTTGATGAGTGAGGCACAGAGGACTTCTGTGGAGGAGGGGAGTGCCGTACTGCACGTCTCTCACGATACAGCTCTTTGGAGCGTTCCTGGAAACGAATGTCCACTCGAGTGGCTAGGGCAATCAGGACATCTAGGGTGGAGGGCACGTCACGGCCCGCCAACTCATCCTTGATGCGACTCGAGAGTCCTTCCCAGAAGGCGGCTGTCAGGGCCTCATTATTCCACCCGAGTTCAGAAGCCAAAGTACGGAAACGGATGGCATATTGGCCCACCGTCAGTGTTCCTTGACGTAGGCGGAGGAGGGATGAAGCAGACGCAGAGGCGCGTCCCGGCTCGTCGAAGGTGCTGCGAAAGGCCTGCAGGAAGTCTTGAAGGTTCTTGGTCATGGGGTCCTCCTTCTCCCACAAGGGGTTCATCCACGCCAGCGCCTCGCCCTCCAGATGAGACATTATAAAGGCGACCTTGGCTTGGTCAGAGGCGAACAGATGTGGCAGCTGCGTGAAATGAAGGGAACACTGGTTTATGAAGCCCCTGCAGGTCTTGGGATCTCCAGCATAACGAGGTGGTGACGCCAAACGGAGACGGGAAGCATCTGAAGAGGCTGCCACTGGTGCGGGAGCCATGGCTTGCCTAGCTGGGGACCTGGGTGCCGCAGGCGTCATTGATGCTTGTAACGTGTACAGGCGGGTGTCCACGGAGGTCATAAATTGCAACATGCGGGTCTGGACTTCATGCTGACGTTGGAGTTCCTCTTGCAAGGCCGCTAGTGCTGCAGCGGGATCCATGGCCTGATCTTACTGTCACGGCCGGGCGGTCGGGCAGACCCAGGAGGTGGATCCACTGGACCGAACTCGAAGATGGTGGTAGGGAGTCCGGCAGCTGAAGCACTGATGGGCAGCAGAACAGTCCGTGCAAGTGAAGGCAGCGGAGGAGTCCCTGGGACCACGGAGTCACAGATGGTAGTCCTGGTGACGTAGCTCAGGTTCGGAAGCCGAGATGATATCAGGCGGGGTCCGGAACCTCAGGAGCGAGATGACGGGTCACCGCAGGGATCCGAGATGGTACGGACTGTCAGATGGCAGACGGACAGTGTGCGGGGTTCAGGATACGGCTGACTGGATGGCGAGGCAGGTACGGCTCTACAAAGAGAGATAGGTGAGTACAGGCACATAAACACCAGGAGACCTGACTCCTAGCTCAGGGAACACGAAGATCAGGCCCCGCCCCCTTGGACAATAACCCCCTTTATACCCAGTACCTGTTCAACCTCATTTCCTGTTAATGGACGCTGGCCCTTTAAGAAAGGGTCAGTGACCGCGCGCGCGCCCTAAAGCGCATGCGCGCCGCCCGGGTGCCAGAAGCCAGGGAAGGAGGCTGAGAGGAGGACGCAGGAGAGCCGGCCAGGTCCTGGGAAGCCGTCGGGCGCCGGGATCGGGGACCAGGGGGCCTGGGACGGACGGAATCCGGGGGCTGAGGAGCGGGCAGCGTGGCAGGTGAGCCGGGGAGCGGGGGTGAGGACCCGGGGAGCGTGACAAACATGGTGTCCGCTATTGATTCCAGCCAATTTTGCAGTCAAATTGTACTCCTTCCCTTCCAAGACCTGCCGTGTGCCCAAACAGTTGATTTCCACCACATATAAGATATCACCAAACTCAGGAGAAATTGCACAATAAATTTCATGGTGATTTTTTTTCCTGTTACCCTTGTGAAAAAAAAGCTACCTGGTTGAATAACAATTTTGTGGTAAAATTTTATTTTTTTATTTTCATGGCTCAACGTTATAAACTTCTGTGAAGCACCTGGGGGTTTAGGGTACTCACAAAACATCTAGATAAATTCCTTGAGAGGCCTAGTTTCCAATATGGGGTCACTTGTGGTGTTTTTTTGCTGTTTACGTACCTTAGGGGTCCTCCAAATGCGACATGGTGCCCGCAATCTTTTTCAGCCAAATTTCCTTTCCAAAATTCAAATATTGCTCCTTTCGTTCCAAGCCCTCCCATTTGTCCATACAAAGGTTTCAGACCACATGTGAGGTATCACCGCGCTCATAAAAAAGTGGGTAACAAATATTTGGGTCAAAGTTTTGGAATTACCTCTTGAAAAAGTGAGAGAATTGATGCTAAAGCAACATTTTTGAGAAAAAAATGACAATTTTCAGTATGACAACGTAACGTTATCAAAATCTGTGAAGTACCTGTGGGTCCAAAATGCTCACTATACCCCTCGATAGAAGCCTTAAGGGGTATAGTTTCCAAAATGGGGTTACTTGAGGGGGGTTCCTGCTGTTTAGGTACCTCAGGGGATCTGTAAATGCAACATGGTGCCCGCAATCTGTTTCAGCCAACTTTGCTTTCCAAAATTCAAATATTGCTCCTTTCGTTCCAAGCCCTCCCATTTACCCAAACAAAGGTTGCTGACCACATGTGGTGTATCGGCGCACTCATAAGAAAGTGGGTAACAAAGTGTGAGGTCCAATTTTTGGTGTTACCTCTTGAAAAAGTAAGAAAATTAGTGCTAAAGCAACATTTTTAGGTAAAATGTTAATTTTTATTTTTTTTTCATTCCACATTACTTTAGTTCCTGTGAAGCACCTGAAGGGTTAATAAACTTCTTGGATGTGGTTTTGAGTACCTTGAGGGGTGCAGGTTTTAGAATTGTGTCACTTTGGGTATTTTCTGTCACCTAGGCCTCTCAAAGTCACTTCAAATGGGATGTGGTCCCTAAAAAAATGGTTTTGTAAATTTTGTTGAAAAAATGGGAAATTGCTGATGAACTTTGAACCCTTCTAACTTCCTAACCCCAAAAAATTTTGTTTTAAAAATTGTGCTGATCTAAAGTAGACAAGTGGGAAATGTTATTTATTAACTATTTTGTGTGACATAACTCTCTGGTTTATGGGCATAAAAATTAAAAGTTTGAAAATTGCAAAATTTTTAATTTTTTTGTGAAATTTCAGATTTTTTCACAAATAAAAAAATATCATCCTAAATTTACCTCTAACATGAAGCCCAATATGTCACGAAAAAACATTCTCAGAATCACCAGGATCCATTGAAGCGTTCCAGAGTTATAGCCTTATAAAGGGACACTGGTCAAAATTGCAAAAAATGGCCTGGGCATTAAGTACAAAACTGGCTTCGTCCTTAAGGGGTTAAATGTTACCCCATTTTTCCCGAGCAGGAGAAGAGTCCACACACACACACACTGACAGGAAGGAGTTAAAAATTCTTCAGCATGAAGTTTTAGCCTGCATGACTCATCCTGTCTCCTTAAGCAGGTGTGCAGTTCCCCATGACAACCTGATGGGAGGGGGGCCTGAAATGAGGAGTGAAGTGGAGAGAAGACAGAAAGTTTTGTCAGAACGAGACAGGCTGTGATAGAGCACACACCTGAGGCTGAGAGCTCCTGCTGTGGAGATGCCTCGAGACCAAGGCTGATAACATCTGAGGAAGGGAATGGAGCTGAGGACTGGGGATCTTTGGAGAATGTTGTACCCAGTGGCGGTTGGTGTTGTGCTCGCTACCGGGCAAGAGAGAGACAAAGAGGCTGCAAGTTCCCAAGATGCTCCATGCCATGGGGATGGCATTAACGCACCGAAAAAGAGTGACCCCCAGATCACGCCACCGGACCCTTTCTCCTACCTGCCCGGGACCGACCAGAGGCTACAGGCGGCGAGGACCAGCACCCGGGTGCGATGTGGAACGGATTTTAAAATAAAGAGAAACTGGAACCTGCACTCCGTGACTGGTGTGAGTAATGCCGCCACCCTGTGCACCCGGTGTCCCTGAGGACTGTTGCCCTGGGTCTCATAAACCTCCCAGGACTCCCCCGCTCCACCCGTGGGGAGCGATTCCATCTGGCTGCTTATAACACCTGCCCCAGAGAGAGACTGTGCAGCGGTGGCTGAACACTTGGCCGCATACCACGGGTGGCACTGCTAGCATCCTCCGTCCTCGTCTAGTACCGTTTCGTGGGGGAGAGCAGTGGCAGAGGAGGCCGAGACCTCAGTGGTCGCCGTGAGCGATGGCAAGCTCCCCAGGAACTTCGTTACTCTCCTTCCATCCCCCCTTGTCACACTGGACTGACTGTTGGACTTTGCCTTTTATTGAAACCCACTGGGGTCACGGAAGCCGGGTCGGGCCACTCACAGCCTGACCCCGAATACCACCGGCCCGGTGACCGTGCAAGCCCTGCAAGCCCCGGTGCGGGCGTTTCACTCTTCTCTAGCAATACTGGCTTCCCCTTTATTCCCTGTCCTCTATGAGGAAAAAAGACTTGGATACGGAAATGTCTGATAGCGCAAGGCTTTACTCTAGCTGTAGTGGCAAAACTCTTGACACCCTCTTCTTCGAGGAGATTAGACATGGAGCCACAGGAAAGAAAAGTGGCCATCATAAATTGGATTGTAGCATTGTGCTGGGTTGTGTTATGACTCACAAGACCAGTATGAGCAAAAGCAACCCAGTGGAAACTGATAATGTGTCTGAATATGTTTTGCAAGAAATAAAGCCGGGTACGCCCAAATGGATTAAAAAAGGTGAATTTATTTGTGCAGCAAATTCAGTGAAGAAATAAAATGTTTCGGCCTAGCATCACGTGCTGCCTTGGAAAGAACTGTCTGCATTGGTGGCGTGGGGATGACAGCTGCTGTGGCAGACACCGCTGTCATGCCCAAGCCACCAATGCGACAGTTCTTTCCAAGGCAGCACATGAAAGTGATGAAGGTCTGATACTAGACCGAAACGTTTTATTTCTTCACTGAATTTGCTGCACAAATAAATTCACCTTATTTGCATCCATTTGGGAGTACCCGGCTTTATTTCTTATTATATGGCCTTGGACCCTTCTGGTGCACCCCAATATATGCCAGGAGTGCCACGGTATTTCACATTGAATATGCTTTGTAGACTTGAAACATGCTGGAAGTTATGTGACCGCTATCTGCTGTGTCAAGTTGTTGATGAAGATGAACTGTTCAGTTAAATATTGTTGTTTAAAATGAACTTGTCTCATTGTGAAAACAAATCGCCATCCCGTTCTGGCCAGTCGATGTCAGTGGCAACATGAGGCCTGTAACAGGCATAGTGCCTATATCTTACAAGTCTACACAGTCAGCCAGGACCAGGACTTTTATGTAGCCTGCTGGGGTGTCTGGAGTCGATTCCTTGCCCAGGACTACCGACCTGAGCCACTCTACTGATGCACTATGAAAAGAATGTAATTTGAAGGAATCAATGTGATGCTCCCAGCAATATTCTACTGGATTACTTTAAACTTCTGGCATTCATATGGATGTTACATTGCAGTATCCTAATTGCCGAGATTTTAAGCTGGGAAACTGTCAATGTATAAAATCTTATAACATCTTTGTGCCTGATACAACATGACTCCTTCCGGTCTTGTGGAGTCCATACCTTGACGCATCAGAACTGTTGTTGGGAGACTGTATTTCAATGTTATTAATGATAAACAGTTAGGGGTACTTTACACGTTGCGACATCGCTAACATCGGCTAGCGATGCCGAGGGGGATAGTACCCGCCCCGTCGCACATGCGATATGTGGTGATTGCTGCCGTAGCAAACATTATTGCAACGGCAGCTTCACACTCACATACCTGCTCGGCGACGTCGCTGTGACTGACGAACTATCCCTCCTTCAAGGAGGTGCGTTCGGCGTCACAGCGACGTCACCGCGACGTCACTAATCGGCCGGCCAATAGAAGCGGAGGGGTGGAGATGAGCAGGACATAACATCCCGCCCACCTTCTCCCTTCCGCATTGCCGTCGGGACACAGATAAGGAGATGTTTGTCGCTCCTGCGGGTTTACACACAGCGATGTGTGCTGCCGCAGGAGCGACAAACAACATCGTACCTGCGGTCGACCCGACATTATGAAAATGACCGACGCTACACAGATCACCGATTTTCGACGCTTTTGCGATCGTTTATCGGCGCATCTAGGATTTACACGTTGCGATGTCGTTACCGGCGCCGGATGTGCATCACTAACGATGTGACCCCGACGATATTTCGGAAGCGATGTCGCAACGTGTAAAGCCTGCCTTAGTCATGGCACTATGGGGAGATAAGGTATGCACACCAGTGACTATGTAAGGGGAATACATGTAATAGCAGAAACTGCTATGTGAATACTGACATGAGAAATTCAATAGCTATATGTAAGAATGAAATGTGAAAAATGGAACCTGCATTACTGCCATGAACATATGAATAAAGAGAAATTTAGCTACTGAATTGATCAATGCAATAGAGCCCCAACACTACGCCAAAGTATTTCTCTACGTTGGGGTCCCTAGCTTGTGTGTGTCCTCTCATGCAGTTAAAAAACTTACCGTGTATGGGAAGCTGAGACCCAGGCTATATATACGATGTGGATTGGCAATAGGTGTGTATGGGGAGGGTTCACAAACGAAAAACTACTAACAAATAAGAAATAACGTTTGGAACTCCATTCTATGTCTGAACTGGGTGCAGTAATGCAGGTTCCATTTTTCACATTTCATTCTTACATATAGCTATTGAATTTCTCATGTCAGTATTCACATAGCAGTTTCTGCTATTACATGTATTCCCCTTACATAGTCACTGGTGTGCATACCTTATCTCCCCATAGTGATGTTTTTTTAGGTTTTTGCACCCAGTTCAGACATAGAATGGAGTTCCAAACGTTAGTCATGGCACTATCATTCAAAATTATATAGAAGCAGTAGTTTTACTCAAGGGAACCAATCAATTTTGATTTATTTTAAAAGTGGATTTGCTCATTGGCTATGTCATCATTGGAGTTATAGTTATGCAGTTATAGCAGTGGCGTAGCTAGGGGTTCAGCTCAGAAGGGGGACATCTGTATGGGTCCCCAACCAGGTAACCTTGATTAAAACTATGGTGGCCTAATTGTGGGCACAGGGGTACCTCAGCAGATGACCCACCACGCTCTTAAGGGCCATTTACATGCTGTAACATCGCTAACGATATATCGTCGCGGTCACGGTGTGTGTGACGCACATCCGGGTTCGTTAGCGACGTCGCAGCGTGTAACACGTATGAGCGATCTTAAACGATCGCAAAAGAGGCAAATAATCATTGGTAAGTGAGACGTCGTTCACTTACCAAAAATCGTTGTCTATTCAGTAGTGAGGTTGTTTGTCGTACCTGCGGCAGCACACATCGCTATGTGTGACACCGCAGGAACGAGCAACTACCTTGTACCTGCAGCCGGCCGCAATGAGGAAGGAAGGAGGTGGGCAGGATGTTCGTCCCGCTCATCTCCGCCCATCCGCTTCTATTGGATGGCTGCCGTGTGACGTCGCTTTGACGCCGCACGTACCACCCCCTTAGAAAGGAGGCGGTTCGCCAGCCAGAGCGACGTTGCAGGGAAGGTAAATCCGTGTGACGGGTGTAAGCGATGTTGTGCGCCATGGGCAGCGATTTGCCCGTGACGCACAACAGATGGGGCAGGTACGCTTGCTAGCGATATCGATAGCGATATCGCAGCGTGTAAAGTACCCTTTGCTGAAAAAAAAAATCACTTCACAAAGACCAAAACTAATATCATCACCATATAGTGACCATATATTGTAGATACCAGTTCTGTAGTACATTGTAAAAGATTACAGTGCATTTATAGGTAGTGAATTAGAGCTGACGTTCTTTCTGATGGAGTTATTCACTTTTTCCGTCTTTTCCATTTGGCTCATACCGACGCAACATCTTCCAGCCACAACTCGTCTGCAGAGATTACAACAAAGATATAGTTGACTTGTCACATTTCCTGCACTGTCCCCATCTATTCCCGACCTGCACAATCCCCTCATCCTGCTTTCACCCCCACTGCTTGCCGCTGCTGCCATATGTGTCCCTATTACTACACCAGCCGTGTGGCACAAAAACATTGTTTCTCTTACTGTCCCACATAATAATGTCCACCAGTGTGTCTCTTACAAAGTAAAATACCTCCTTTGTGCCCTTTAACTGGTAATATTGTTCCCTAGAAAATATTAAAGTGAAACTTTCAGGTCAAATATGCACCCAGAACCACGAGCAGTTCTGGGTGCATATTGCTAATCCCTACATACACTGTGTGCAGAATTATTAGGCAAATGAGTATTTTGATCACATGATACTTTTTATACATGTTGTCCTACTCCAAGCTGTATAAGCTTGGAGCCAACTACCAATTAAGTAAATCAGGTGATGTGTATCTCTGTAATGAGGAGGGGTGTGGTGTAATGACATCAACACCCTATATAAGGTGTGCTTAATTATTAGGCAACTTCCTTTCTTTTGGCAAAATGGGTCAGACAAGAGATTTGACGGGCTCTAAAAAATCCAAAATTGTGAGATGTCTTGCAGAGGGATGCAGCAGTCTTGAAATTGCCAAACGTTTGAAGCGTGATTTCTGAACAATCAAGTGTTTCATGGCAAATAGCCAACAGGGTCACAAGAAGCGTGTTGGGCAAGAAAGGCACAAAATAACTGCCCATGAATTGAGGAAAATGAAGCGTGAAGCGTGAAGCTGCCAAGATACCATTTGCCACCAGTTTGGCCATATTTCAGAGCTGCAACGTTACTGGAGTATCAAAAAGCACAAGGTGTGTCATACTCAGGGACATGGCCAAGGTAAGGAAGGCTGAAAAACAACCACCTTTGAACAAGAAATATAAGATAAAATATCAGGACTAGGCCAAAAAATATTTTAAGACTGATTTTTCAAAGGTTTGATGGGCTGGTATCATCAAAGTTAAACTTGTGGGACCTTTTCGGGTTGAGGATGGAGTGAAGCTCAACTCCCAGACCTACTGCCAGTTTCTGGAAGACAACTTATTCAAGCAGTGGTACAGGAAAAAATCGGTATCATTCAAGAAAAACATGATTTTCATGCAGGACAATGCTCCATCACATGCATCCAACTACTCCACAACGTGGCTGGCCAGGAAAGGTCTAAAAGATGAAAAAATAATGACATGGCCCCCTTGCTCACCTGATCTGAACCCCATAGAGAACCTATGGTCCCTCATAAAATGTGAGATCTACAGGGAGGGAAAACAGTACACCTCTCGAACAGTGTCTGGGAGGCTGTGGTGGCTGCTGCCTGCAATGTTGATCGTAAACAGATCAAGCAACTGACAGAATCTATGGATGGTAGGCTGTTGAGTGTGATCAGAAAGAAAGGTGGCTATATTGGTCACTAACTTTTTTTATTATTTCTAAATTTTGTGCAGTTATATTGGCTTGCCTGGTGAAAATAAACAAGTGAGATGGGAATATATTTGGTTTTTATTAAGTTGCCTAATAATTCTGCACAGTAATAGTTACCTGCACAAACAGATATCCTCCTAAGATAGCCAAATCTAACAAAAAACCCATTCCAACTTCCAAAAATATTAACCTTTGATATTTATGAGTCTTTTGGGTTGATTAAGAACATAGTTGTTGATCAATAATAAAAAAAAATCTCTATAAATACAACTTGCCTAATTCTGCACACGGTATAACTGTCCCAGCCTATAGTAGCATAGATAAAGAGATCTTTAGAAAAAGTATATCTGAAGATCCTTTATCAGATGCTAATGAGCGGAGGGACTAGTAGCAAGGACGTTAGTTCCTGCACTCATTCTGTCCTCTTAGCATGTTAGCACGCCCACGTGGAATTCTAGATGGTTGTTCCACTGAATGCATAGGCTGTAGCAGGGTAGAAGTCTGAATCTTTTTAGAATTGGCAATAAAATTAGTCACATGCCCATTTTCCGTCTCTTGTTGCATTTACATGTATGTAAAGTGCTGTGGAATTAATAGCGCTATATAAATTAATAAAATTATTATTATTAATTATTATTATTATTATTTACAATCCCGCCTCAAAATTCTAGACAGTCCTTGCAATAAGTGCATACGCTGTTCCAGAGTAGGAGACTGACTCTTTCTAAATGCTATAGATAGCAACTAGAGTTGAGCGAGTACCTAGCATTTCGTACTCGCTATACTTATAACGAGTTCTGTCTAATACTTGCGCATTCGTTCCGAATAGCATGTGCAATGCAAATCAATGGGGAATACTCGCAAAGTAATGAGTAACCTGAATAGTACGGCATTCAGGTTACTCGTTACTTTGCAAAAAGGAAAATCTGCCGAGGCAAATGTTTGGGCACCCATTGAGATTTATGTGCTCAGATAACTTTAACTAAGGTTTCAGACCTTAATTAGCCTGTTATGGTAATGCCTTGTCCATTATCATCGTTAAGAAAGGCCAGGTGATTCAGATTTCACAGCTTTATAAAACTCCAGCGCCTTCTAATTTTGTGTTAAAAAACAGCTGTCTAGCACTCTGAAAATTAAAATGGTGAAGGCCCACAAAGCAGGAAATGGCTATAAGAAGATAGTAAAGGGTTTTCAAGTTGCCGGTTCCTCAGTTTCAAATGTAATTAAGAAATAGCAGTTAACAGGAACAGTAGAGGTTAAGATAAGGTCTGGAAGACCAAGCAAAATTTCCATGAGAGCTGCTAGTAGGATTGCTAGAGGCAAATCAGAACCCCCGTTTAACTGCAAAAGACCTTCAGAAAGATTTAGCAGACTCTGGAGTTGTGGTACATTGTTCTACTGTTCAGAGACACCTGTACAAATATAGCCTTCATGGAAGAGTCATTAGAAGAAAACCTCTCCTGCATCCTCACCATAAAACTCAGTATCCGACGTATGCAAAAGAACATCTAAATAAACACCACGTCACACTAAGCAACATGGCTAGCAACATCGCTGCTGAGGCACGACTTTTGTGACGCAACAGCGATGTTGCTAGCGATGTTGCTGTGTGTGACATCCAGCAACAACCTGGCCCCTGCTGTGAGGTCGCTGGTTGTTGCTGAATGTCCCGGACCATTTTTTAGTTGTTGCTCTCCCGCTGTGAAGCACACATCGCTATGTGTCACAGCAAGAGAGCAACAACTGATTGTGCAGTGAGCAGGGAGCCGGTTTCTGCGGACGCTGGTAACCAATGTAAATATCGGGTAACCAAGAAGCCCTTTCCTTGGTTACCCGATATTTACCTTCGTTACCAGCATCTGCCGCTCTCACGCTGTCAGTGCCGGCTCCTGCTCCCTGCACACATAGCCAGACTACACATTGGGTAATTAACCCGATGTGTACTCTGGCTAGGAGTGCAGGGAGCCAGCGCTAAGTGGTGCGCGCTGGTAACCAAGGTAAATATCGGGTTGGTTACCCAATATTTACCTTAGTTACCAAGCGCAGCATCGCTTACACGCGTCGCTGCTGGCTGGGGGCTGGTCACTGGTTGCTGGTGAGATCTGCCTGTTTGACAGCTCACCAGCAACCTGTGTAGCGGGCCAGGTCAGGTTGCTGGTGGGATCGCTGGAGCGTCGCTTAGTGTGACGGTACCTTTAGTCTAATGCATTTTGGAAACAAGTCCTGAGGACCGATGAGGTTAAAATGGAACTTTTTGGTCACAATGATCAAAGATATGTATGGAGAAAACAGAAAAAAGGCTTGGTACCACGTTAGCCAATTGAAAAAATATTGATTGCTCTCAGTGGGAAAAACAAGATTATAATCTTGTAGTTCTGATACCTTTTAATGGCTAACGTAAATAAAGTAAACGGTGTTACAAAGCAAGCTTTCGAGATTTCTTAGGACTTTTCGTGAGGCATGGTATAACAAAGTATCTGAAGAAACACAAATATATCCACAAGCAGAGCAGTGGCATGGTATTATAAATGGACATTTTAATAAACAAACACTGAGCTTAGGAAGTGTTACCTCAGTGTTTATTTATGTAAATGCTCATTTATTATACCATGCCTCTTCTCTGTTTGTGGATATATTTATGTTTCCACAGAATTTCAGCAAAAGAACATATCGCCAACCATTAAGTATATGGGTGGAGCAATGATGCTTTGGGGTTCTGTTGCAGCCAATAGTACAGGGAACATTTTACGGGTACAGGAAAGAATGAAGTCAATGAAATTTTAACAAATTTTTGATGGAAACATAATACCAACTGTAAAAAAGCTGAAGTTGAAAAGAATATGGCTTCTACAAATAGAAAATGATCCTAAACACAAGTCAAAATTGTAGCACCAGCGTCCCTGCACCAATCATCCTCATCACAGCAGGGATGCCGTCTCACTCTCCTCCACAGGCGGCTGATACCACACTGCCTTCCTTCTCCACAGTACCCCACATATGCGTCCTCTGCTTCCTCCTCTCGGGGCCTGTGCATGCCACACAGGTCTCCTGGGGGTGACCCTAGTGCAGCTGCCCTTCTTTTAAAGGGCCAGCACATAAATCCTGGAAGTGCCTCTCAGCCTATCGCTGAGAGGCACTGGGTACTTAAGGCACTCTCCCACTAGGGGAGGGGCATGCGCAACATTGTTAGTTAGTGGTTTTCTCCTTTGCTAGCCAGTTGGCAGGTCCCCTTCCTCACTGTGCATCCCCGTTTTAGTGTGCTTTGTTATCCTTGTCACAGTGCCCTGGCCGTACCTGTGGCGCCCCAGGACCTGGTCGCCACAACAGCATTGCCCTTCCAAAGGGTTAATGCTGAGCCTGGAGGTAATGGGGAGGTCCATTGGCCAGCAAGTTTAACATCCACCGCAGTTCTCCCTCCGGCCAGCAGGGGGAGCTCTGAACCTGGAATTCCAGGGAGCCTTCCTCAAGTCTGACCTGAGGGAGGAAGTAGAGTCAGTCTGTAGAGAGGAGTGACAGTGAGCAGACGCAGAGTGTGCTGTCCTGTGGATCTGGGGCCTAGAGCTAGAGTAGCTTGGCCCAGGGAAGCAGGAGTAGCAGAGAGGCAGCGAAGAGACTCGGACATCGTAGTCTGTGACCACCAGGGCTTAAAATACTCCCTGGTAGCCGAATCCGAAGGGCAGGAGAGCTGCAAGCACCTGGCCCATAAACAGCCCGAAGGTACAGCTGCAGCATCAGGGCCCGGTGTGGACTCCAGCAGAGAAGCACCAGAGAGGGCCTGCGCAGCCTACTATAGAGGGAAAGGGACGTACCATCAGTCCCAGCAGCAAAGAGGGCCATTGCTGGATTCAGAGAAGAAGGGTCCTATCATAACAAAGAAAAGCACAGGAGTAGGCCTCATACTCAGCTGGCCAGAAAGATCACCCCAACTACTTCCAGGCCGACCGGATCCCCATCACCACCTGTAACGGTCTCCCAGGACTGGACTGTTCCCAAAGTAAAAGAGGAAAAGGTAAAGAGACTGTTGTTTGTGCCTGGTTCTTTCATTGCCTGTCGGCCCTGCACCGTGTTAGCCACACAACACCATAGACTTTCACGAGCACTAACAGAGTTCCCGGGGTTCCGCTCCACCTGTGGGGAGTAGTACCACCATTGCTGCCATAACATCACCCCGGAGGCCTCACACAGCAGCGGCGGCTTAATAGCCACAGACCATAGGTGGCGTCACGAACACAAACTTTAATTCAAGCCACATATTTTACTGACACCCACCAGGGCCATGGAGCCGGGCCCAGCCACCACTGACTACCACCGGACTAGTCCGGACCGGCACCGGGTGTCCCACAGCCCTCGGGTGGGCGAGTCAACTTTGGCGTCACGAACAGGATTTCGTGCCCGGTCCCACCGGGTACTGTACGCCTGCAGAAACTGTGTTTAAAAGACTGTTACTGTTTGCAAGCTGCCGCCGCCATTAGCCTCGCCGAGCGCAGGAAGAAGGGGGGCGTGCCTGACAAAGAGCGCGAAGGGAGCGCGCCATCAGAGCAGAGCGCCGTTAACCCCGCGCGACCCAGAAGGGAATTTGAAAAGTGAACGGAGCCTGGTAAGGTTCACTAAGGGGGAGGAAGATGTCCGACTCGGAGGGAGGGCAGGTGGCTGCCATAGCCCGAGATGTCGCGGCACCAGCCAAAGCAATCCCAGTCGCCGTCGCCCCAGCCCCCGCTGTAGCACCGGTAATGCCGATCACAATGCCGTACATCCCGGGAGCAGAATGGCTGCCGCAGTACTCCGGGGAGTCCCATACCTTGAGCGACTTCAGAGAAAGTCTGCACAGCTTGTTCCGGGTGTATCCGCTGACTGAGAGCCAGAAGGTGGGCATATTAATGGGGCAGCTGTGGAGCCCCGCAAACGCTGTAGTGTCGGTGCATTACCTTCAGGGACTCCACTCAGCTGGATCTGTCTGGTCACAGGTAGGGAAACCTTCTTTGTAGTTTGTCGTGATGCCACTCTCAGATTTGCGGTCAGTGGGGACCGCCACTGCAGGTTAAGGGATGCCTGGGGCTGATGGTGAGTGCAGCCAGTTGTAGTAGCCTCCTGAGAGTGAGGCAAGCCCCAGGGCCCTGTGTAGATGCGTAGTACCACAAGGCGCAGAATGACTCAACACAGGCAGGATGTCTTTCAGGGTTTTTACTCACAGTTGATGGCAGGGTGAGTGACCCGGGCGTAGCTGGGATGAACCAAGTGGGAACCAGGTGTCCTTCAGGCTGACTTGTGAGGGTGACTACTAACTCGCCTTCCTTAGCCCTTGGTGGTTTGGGGTAACCCCGACTTTGAGTCCCTATGGGGGTCACCCAGGGAAGATGCTGCAGCCTCTCTCCCCTTCGTTTGCCGTTTGCTTGTCGCCTGGACCAGGCCACTCCAGCTGCTTGCCTCCTGTGACCTATGGGCCCTAACTGTGGCTACGTGGCTGCGGCTTTTGTGGTGTTGTGGCGTGGGCTTTGAGAGCCCCACACCGGCAGGTTTAGCAAAAGAAAGCTGGATCTATCTCCGCTTCGGGATCTGCCGCCCGTTTGGGCCTGGTACTCTCTAGCAGTCTCCTTACTTCCCACTCCGTGCTCTCTCTTTAGCTGAAGATGGATTTCGGGTAGCCCTCCTAGTTGACCGTTCTCCCCCGTCAGTAGCCACTGCACGGGCGCTGTCAGACTGCACAGCCCCAGGGATCTGCTCCTCACTCGAGCTCCCTGGACTCTACACTGCTCTGGCTCACTGCCCCTCCTCTCCTGTTCTTGCCTACGCCACCTAGCAACCAGACTCTCTTACCACACCCCTTGAGAGGAGATGGAGGCTTTTGGCCCCCTCCACTATTCCAGTGAAGGTGAAGGCTTTTCCCCCTCCTGGGATCCCCAGGGGTCCTCTCATGGGTACATGTGTGAGACCTGATCACTATGCGCCTGTGTTCCACACCCCGGTCAGCCTTCTGGATTACCTGTATTGTACTGTCCCCAGCATGGGTGCAGTACTCAGTGGTGCCTGACCAGGTCAGGGGCGCCACATTCCCCCTTAGTTATCACCAGCACGTCCTCGGGCTGCAAGACAACATTTTAAAATGCATAAAACATTAAAACATGTAAAACATTTTTAAAAGCACCAGGTACCATACATCACCACCCTCCACCCACAAGTCCGTTAACCCACCCAAACCCTTTCAGGAGGCAGGTCACCGGTCCTTTTGGTAACCAGATCTGGGCCATCTACTTCCCCAGACCTTTCCTCCAATCTGCCTCTCCCGTTGGCCGCGGCTTCAGCCACTTCTGGCAGGATGTAGAGGCGGCTTTCATGGGCTGGTGGTTTCAGGGTATACCTGGCCTGGTGGATCCGCGCCTTCAGCCTCTTCTGGCAGGATGTAGAGGCGGCCTCCACAGTTGGTGCTGACCAGGTACCCTCTTTGTGGTGGAGAGCCAGGCCCCATAAACAGGCATGCTCTCTGGTCGCAGGCAAGCCAAGGCCCTATATACGGACGGGCTCCTCCTGGTTGCAGACGAGCCAAGCCCCTAAACAGGCTGACTCTGGTGGTGGTGGTGCCCTTTTGGTGTAACTATTTACACTGCGAGAGTTTGTGGCTATAGCCAGTTCATAGCCTTAAGGTTTATTTCTCACAATAGTTTATGTGGGCACATTCTTGAACTTTAAAACGTTGCAAAACAAACTTTCCAAACTGGTCAAAACTTGCTGTACTTCACTTGAACTTATGCAGACTCCTCTTCACCAGGGCTTGGGCCTGTAGGGCTGCGGCACCTGTTGCTTCCTTGACCTCTTTCTTCATCTGTGGTAGTCTCATCAGTGGGTCCTTTGTCTTTTCTTTCTTTATCGCTGTCTTTCCTGTCTTCATCTGTTTCTTTAGGACATGGTGTTACATCTAGCGCATACCAGCCTCTTTCGCCTTGATGCATGGTAAACTGCACTGAGTCTCCCATTTTTAAGTTTCTTCCAGGATGTCCTCTGGGCAGATTAGCTCTGACGTCTCTCCTATTGACAAAAATGCCTTCTTTGATACCAGGTGCTACGATGAACCCGTATCCTGACTTGAGGCTGAAGTCCTCCACTACTCCTCTGCAAAGGGGTCCTCGGACCTGTGCTTTGGCTCTTCTCAGGAACCTTTTTTCTTGTAGGTCTCTGGCCGTGATGTCATCTCTCTGCTCTGGGGATGGCGGTGCAGGGGAAAACTGAGTTCTGCTGCGGCGCTGTGTCTTGCGGGCTGGATTCTGCGAAGTGCAGCTTACAAGCTCCCAGGTAGGGCGGTTGGGCAGGTCTTCTTCGTCAGCAGGAGGTGTCAGGTCTTCCTCGTCCCAGCGGGAATATGGCAGCATCTACGGCTCTGGGACTAGCACTGCTGCTGGCTCCGGGGGCAACTCCTCAGCTTCTTGCCCTCCTCTCCCCCTTAGTTCTTCGCTGCACTCTGGTCGTGGCAGCGCCGGGGATGAGTGTTCCTCAGCTGGCCCAGGCGGTGGACTCTTCAGCGTGGTTGCTGCAGGGGTTGCCTTAGGGGTGTGCGGAGGGAGCATGTATCGGTCCACCATCTCCTGTGGGAACTTGGCCTCCATGTCAGCCTTCAGCTGCCAGTATGCGGGGTCCTCCCCCAGCGTGGGCTTTCCAGCAGGGACCTCTTTGGACTCGGGAGCGGTGTCTGCTCTGGCCTTGCAGGCCGGGGTAAATGGTGATGCCATCTCTTGGCGGGCCGCGCCCTGTATGGCGGCGGCCTGGTCTTGGCGGGCCGCGCCCGGCATGGCGGCGGCCTGGTCTTGGCGGGCCGCGCCCTGTATGGCGGCGGCCTGGTCTTGGCGGGCCGAGCCTGGCGTGGCGGCGGCCTGGATCTGCGTCGCTGTTGCGGCCAGTTCTTGGCGGGCCGGACTGGGCATTGCAGCCGCGGTCTGAATTGGCGTCGCATCCTCGATGGGGTCCGTGCAAGTGGAGCTGGGCATCGCTGCAGTGATCGGGGCTTGACGGGCCGCACCTGGCGGGGCTGCGGCCTGGTTCAGCATCTCACTTGCGGCTCGGACGAGCGTCGCTGCTGCGGTGGGGTCTTGGCGGACTGGGCTCAGCAGGGTGGCAGCCTGGGTCAGCGTCACACCTGCGGCACGGATGAGTATCGCCGTGGCAGTCGGACCTTTGCGGGCCAGGCGGGGTGTCGCTGCGGCGGCCTGGATTTGGCGGGCCGCACCTAGCGTGGCTGCGGCCTCGCTCAGCGTCGCCGCGCCAGGCGCCTCTTCTGGGACCGCGGTCGTAGCAGCAGGGGTCGGAGCACTTGCGCTGGCCGGGGCAACTCTGGACTCACCCATCGGTGGCACCATCGGGATCTGAGTCGTCGCCGCTCGATCTGGCAGGCGTCGCGCGGCTCCCTCCTCGTAGGTCCGAACCGCCGCAGCCATCTCCAGAAGCTCCATGCGTTCCTCTCTGAGCTGTCGCATAATCCTGGCCTCCAGCTGATCGCAGAAGATAGCAAGCTCCCGGCACCACCAGGCAGCAGAGCCTGGTTCTGGGTATCCACGTCCGGACTCCATTTCTTCTCTCTGCAGCAGCAGGCTTGTGGCTCTCTTTCCTTCCCGCCGTCTCTGGACGCTTCCGCTCTCTTCACAAGCGAGGTCAGAACTCTGCAGGGGATCTCTGGGTAGCCACACCTCTTCGTGGGCGGTAACTTCTTCCAGCGCGGGCTGCTGTTGTTTTTCAGCGCGCTTTTCATGGTGGCAATATGGCGGCGCTTCCAATTTTTCAAGCGGACCGCCCAGGCACATGGTCACCTGTCTCAACAGGTCTAGTCCTGATCCTGTTCACAGCGCCAGATGTGGAGCCCCGCAAACGCTGTAGTGTCGGTGCATTACCTTCAGGGACTCCACTCAGCTGGATCTGTCTGGTCACAGGTAGGGAAACCTTCTTTGTAGTTTGTCGTGACGCCACTCTCAGATTTGCGGTCAGTGGGGACCGCCACTGCAGGTTAAGGGATGCCTGGGGCTGATGGTGAGTGCAGCCAGTTGTAGTAGCCTCCTGAGAGTGAGGCAAGCCCCAGGGCCCTGTGTAGATGCGTAGTACCACAAGGCGCAGAATGACTCAACACAGGCAGGATGTCTTTCAGGGTTTTTACTCACAGTTGATGGCAGGGTGAGTGACCCGGGCGTAGCTGGGATGAACCAAGTGGGAACCAGGTGTCCTTCAGGCTGACTTGTGAGGGTGACTACTAACTCGCCTTCCTTAGCCCTTGGTGGTTTGGGGTAACCCCGACTTTGAGTCCCTATGGGGGTCACCCAGGGAAGATGCTGCAGCCTCTCTCCCCTTCGTTTGCCGTTTGCTTGTCGCCTGGACCAGGCCACTCCAGCTGCTTGCCTCCTGTGACCTATGGGCCCTAACTGTGGCTACGTGGCTGCGGCTTTTGTGGTGTTGTGGCGTGGGCTTTGAGAGCCCCACACCGGCAGGTTTAGCAAAAGAAAGCTGGATCTATCTCCGCTTCGGGATCTGCCGCCCGTTTGGGCCTGGTACTCTCTAGCAGTCTCCTTACTTCCCACTCCGTGCTCTCTCTTTAGCTGAAGATGGATTTCGGGTAGCCCTCCTAGTTGACCGTTCTCCCCCGTCAGTAGCCACTGCGCGGGCGCTGTCAGACTGCACAGCCCCAGGGATCTGCTCCTCACTCGAGCTCCCTGGACTCTACACTGCTCTGGCTCACTGCCCCTCCTCTCCTGTTCTTGCCTACGCCACCTAGCAACCAGACTCTCTTACCACACCCCTTGAGAGGAGATGGAGGCTTTTGGCCCCCTCCACTATTCCAGTGAAGGTGAAGGCTTTTCCCCCTCCTGGGATCCCCAGGGGTCCTCTCATGGGTACATGTGTGAGACCTGATCACTATGCGCCTGTGTTCCACACCCCGGTCAGCCTTCTGGATTACCTGTATTGTACTGTCCCCAGCATGGGTGCAGTACTCAGTGGTGCCTGACCAGGTCAGGGGCGCCACACAGCTAGCCGGCGCGGCCCAGCGTGAAGTGAAGTCCTGGCCTGATACAGATAAAGGGACAGCAACCCAGATACTGGCCACGCTAAAGAGTACTTTTGACACCCGCACCACAGCAGAAATAAAGATGAGATTCTTTGGGTGCAAACAACGGGCCACAGACAGCATAAGGGACTATGCCTTAAACTTGCAGGAGGCCCTGAAAGCAGTTAAACAGGTGGACCCAGAGAGTGTACGTGAAGAACACAAACTCCTAACTGAGCAGTTCATAGAGGGGCTCCTGTCAGATGCCCACAGCTGCGTATCATGGTCCTGCAGAACCCTGCTCTGGACTTTGCAAAGTTTAAGGACCAGGCCATCCGGGTACTGAGGGAATCTACACCGAATGACCCAGTACCCCTCCGGCCTCTTGCTATCACGTACCCCGGGGTGGTGCCTGCAACACGAGCCGCTGCAGGGGCTGAGGCGCAGTCCCTGGATAAGGATCCCACTGCAGAGCTCAGACAGCAGGTCCAGGAGCTGACCAAGAGTGTAGCTGCCCTTACCAAGACCGTGCAGTCTCTACAAGTGACCCCATCGCCTGCAAGAATCGAGTTGGCCTCCAGCCCAGATGACGTCCCATGGATGCGACAGAGGAGGATTCCGCCGACCCGAGGAAAAGATATGACTCGCCCACCCCAGGGCTATGGGACACCCGGTGCCGGGCCGAACTAGTCCGGAGGTAGTCAGTGGTGGCTGGGCCCGGCTCCGTGGCCCTGGTGGGTGTCAGTAGAATATGTGGCTTGAATTAAAGTTTGTGTTCGTGACGCCACCTGTGGTATGCGGCTAATAGGCCGCCGCTGCTGTATGAGGCCTCCGGGGGATGATATGGCAGCAATGGTGGTACTACTCCCCACAGGTGGAGCAATGCCCCGGGGCACAGTTGGTGCTTGTGAGTGTCTATGCAGATGAAATAACAGAGGCAACTCCAAGGGTACAGTTTCAAGTTCTTTACTCACAATTCTTGTCACAGTCCTGCAGGAACCCTTGGACTGCTGGGACCACTGTCAGGGACCTCCGCCGTTTCTGGGTGATTCTTGGAGTAAAAGCCGGTACCCTTCTCTTAAGTGTCTCTGTCTTCAGCTGTCTTCCTAAGCCTTGCCTTTGTAGGATGAACCTGGCTTGGCCTCCACAACAGCCTCCAGGCTGGGGAGTCACCTGTCGGCTGATTATCCCTTTTCTAGAGGTACTGCTGTGGGCTATGGCCCGGGGAGTTTACAACTTTCCCTGGGCCTCGGTTTTTACTGTTTGGAGATGATTTTGCACTCCTCCGGTTTCTAGGGACCGTCCCCTGTTGCAGCTTGATCCCTCCACCGATGTTCCTGTGGAACAGGCCACCGCAGCTCTACAGCTACCCGTGGCCCTGGGACCCCTTCTGTTCTCTGCTTGGTGTCACCTGGACCCTCTGAGTCCCAGGATCTTCACCAGGAAGCGTCTCTTTCTTTCCTTTCAGCTCCTGACTGACTTGGAGCTCTTTTTCCTTTCACTTCTCCTCCTTGCCTGCCTCCGGCAGGCCTCCTCCTCCTTCCCCACTCTCTCTTCAACTCCTTCTTCTCAACTCACTAAACTAGACCTTCCTCTCTGTGTCTGCACTCTTGTGGCTCCTCCCACCTCCCCAGTTGCTCTGTTCTACCCTATAGGAGCAGGGATGGGTCTTACGGCCCCTCCCAGCATGCAGCATGGGCGGGGAACTGCCACTTTCCCTGGTCCCAGTGTGTTCCTAGCAATGGGTGTAGTGTAGATTTACCAGGGGACCGGTGTTCACTCCTTTCCTCACCCAGAATGGGGCATCACACCACTGGATGGGGTGCAATGACCTGTGGCGACGGAAGCCTCAGGGGCGCCACAGATACAGACCGGTATGATTCAACGGGACAACCGATCTGCCGCCGCTGCAGTCAGGCGGGCCATATTGCAAGACACTGTCCTTTAAATGGGCCGAGCCTGGGGCCAGGAGCCAACCCCCAGGTGTAAGGAAGCCCGGCTCAACCCCCAGTCGCAGCAAGTATGTGGGAGAACGCCCGGTCCTTCCTATTGTGCTGGATGGGATCCCTTTGAATGCCCTCCTGGATACGGGGTCCCAGGTAACAACCATCCCTTATAAACTGTACAAAAGATATTGGGCTGATTCAGACATTGACCATGGCCCAGATGATGATTTAACAATTGTGGCCAGTAATGGTCAGCCCTTACCTCAAATTGGGTATAAAGAAGTAACCATTAAAGTGGGGCGGGTAGAATTGCCATGTCAGGGGATGATAATTGTAGATATTGATCGCAAAGAATCTGACCCACTGCTAACCATTGGTACAAATGTGATAGAAAATTGTATTGCCGAAGTGATAATTTTGTTGCAACAGGCGTCTGAAACTGCCAGCTCCGGGCAGCAGCGTGCCCTACAGAGGGAGATCAGAGCCCTGATGAGGAGGCAGCAGGTAGAGCTGGCCGGAGGAGAAATTGGCAGTGTGAGGGTAAGGGACCCCCTCCCCATTGCAATACCCCCAAGAAGTGAAATGTTGATATGGTGTCGGGCAGCAATAGGCCTCAAGGGTCAGGATTACCATGCCTTGGTAGAACCGGTGTATTCAGACAGTAGGCCTGGAGTCTTGATAGCCAGAGGGGTAGCAGACGTTCGCAAGGGGAGAGTGCCCGTCCGTGTCCTGAATTGTGGGGAGGAGGAAGCCAAATTGCCCCGGTATGCCACTGTAGCAAAACTGTACACTGTCAGCAACAATACCATCAAAGCAGTGGAACCCTTGATCCCTTCCGATCAGGCGGAAGACATAGGCTCCAAGGGGCAGCTGGAAGACTGGTGCCAAAAATTACATGTGGGCACCGACTCCACCCCCTCACACCAAAAGCATGGGGTTTACCGGGTGGTACAGGAGTACGAGCGGGTCTTCAGCAAACACCCCCTAGATTTTGGGCAGGTGAAAGGGGTTAAACATCAAATCCCCACGGGTGATCATCATCCCATTAAAGAGAGATACCGCCCTGTGCCCCCCAGCACAGTATCAGCGTGCCAAAGAAATGTTACGGGAATGAAGGAGGCTGGGGTTATCAGACATAGTTGTAGCCCCTGGGCAGCTCCACTAGTGCTCGTAAAGAAAAAAGATGGTACAATGAGAATGTGCGTAGATTACAGGCAAATTAACCGCATTACACATAAAGATGCTTATCCACTACCCCGAATAGAGGAGTCACTAACAGCCTTAAAGTCAGCTAACTATTTCTCCACCTTGGATCTCACCAGTGGGTATTGGCAGGTTCCCGTGGCAGAGGCGGACAAGGAGAAGACTGCATTCACGACACCAATGGGCCTCTGCGAGTTCAACTGTATGCCATTCGGGCTCTGCAACGCCCCAGGGACATTCCAAAGGTTGATGGAGTGCTGCTTGGGCCACCACAACTTTGAAACCGTGCTGTTGTACCTGGATGACGTCATAGTCTACTCCAAGACTTATGAAGACCACCTGAGGCACTTAGCAGAAGTGTTTGAGTCCTTGTCGAAATATGGCCTGAAGATAAAGCCGTCCAAATGTCACCTCTTGAAGCCAAAGGTACAGTACCTGGGTCATGTGGTCAGCGCAGAAGATGTGGCACCTGATCCGGAGAAAGTCACCGTAATCAAGGACTGGCCAAGACCCACCACGGTAAAGGAGGTGCGGCAGTTCCTTGGGCTGGTGGGCTACTACCGAAGGTTCATTGATGGTTTCACAAAGATAGCAGCGCCCCTTCAAGATCTCCTGGTGGGCCAGCCAAAGCAGGCTAAGAAGCAGAGCCCTCCATTTGAATGGAGCAGCCAAATAGAAACATCCTTTGTCCGGCTGAAAGGGGCTCTCACGGGAGAAGAAATTCTGGCCTACCCTGACTACAGCCAGCCGTTTGTACTGTACGCCAGCAACGTGGGACTGGGAGCAGTTCTGTCCCAGGTGCAGGGAGGCAGAGAGAAGGTGATAGCTTACGCCAGTAGGAAGCTTCGGCCCACAGAAAGGAATCCAGAAAACTACAGTTCCTTCAAGCTGGAGTTCCTCGCTATTGTTTGGGCAGTGACTGAACGCTTCAAGCACTATCTGGCATCGGCCAAGTTCACCATCTTCACGGACAACAATCCGTTGACACATCTGGCAACAGCCAAGTTAGGTGCGTTGGAACAGCGATGGATGGCCCGGCTGTCTAACTTTGACTTTACCATCAAGTACCGGGCTGGCAAGAAGAATAACAATGCTGATGCGCTGTCCAGAATGCCTCACTTACCCGAGTCTGGAGAAGACCTGGATGAACTCGAAGAGATAGAGTTACCGGCTTTCCATCACCAAGGTGTTTCCCAGTGTGAGCATGCTGTAGTAGTGAAGCGCTCGAGCCAGCACGAGGTCTCGGTCAACCCATTACTCCACCATAATTGGGAAGAGACACAGAACGGTGACCCGGCCTTGCAATTGGTCAAAGAAAAGCTAGCACAAGCGGAGACCCATCTTGGCCCAGATGCTCCAGAAGAAGCCCAGCAGCTGTGGAAGGAGCGGGGACGACTGTTCACGTACCAAGGCAAGCTCTGCAAGAGATATGTCAACTGGCGAACGAATGAACTCGTCTGGCAGATAGTGGTCCCACAGAGGGATGCTCCAATGGTCCTAGCAGCTTACCATGATAACGCAGGACACTTCGGGTGGAAGAAGTTGGAGACCCTACTCCGCGATCGGTTCTACTGGGTGCACATGAGAAAGACAGTCGAGAAGTGGTGCCGAGACTGTGGTCCGTGTAACCTGAGGCGGAAAGATGATACCAGCCAGAGGTCTCCCCTACAGCCAATTGTTACGAAGCAGCCCCTGGAGTTGGTGGCCCTGGACCACGTGAAGTTAACACCAAGCCGGTCAGGCTATGTGTACGCCCTCACCATTGTGGACCATTACTCTCGTTTCCTGGTAGTAGTGCCTGTGAAGGACCAGACAGCCAGAACAGCAGCTAGAGCATTTCAGGCATACTTTTGTCGACCTCACGGTTACCCTGAGAGGGTACTGACTGATCAAGGTCCTGCATTCGAAGCAGAGGTGTTCCAAGAGTTCTGTAACATGTACGGTTGTAAGAAAATCAGAACAACACCGTACCACCCCCAAACTAATGGATTGTGCGAGAAGATGAACCATGTGGTCATTGATATGCTCAAGACTCTACCTCTGGAAGAAAGAAATCAATGGCCGGAGAAGTTACCAGATCTGGTAGACCTGTACAACCATATCCCAGTAAATTCGACCAACTGCAGCCCTGCCTACCTGATGCGAGCAAGACCTGGCAAGTTACCTGTAGACTTTGAGATGGGGACTGTGTCACCTGAAGCGGTTCAGGAGATAGAAGATTGGGATACAGAGCGACAACAGCAGTACCGCAAGGTCCAGGAATGCGTAGAAAGGAGCCTGTCCCAAGCAAGAATGAGACAAGAGCAGCATTACAATCAAACAGCTCCAGCAACTCCTTTAGCACCTGGAGAACAGGTCTTCAAGAAAAAGCGGAGGGCGCATAAATTAGATGATCAGTGGGAGAATGAACCCTACACCATTATTCCCTCCAACTTTGACAATAGTAAGGTGTGCCTCATAAGCAAAGATGAAGGCAAGACCTATCAAGCAGTTTCTCGAGACCGCCTGAAAGCGTGCCCCGAACAGTGCAGAACCCAAAAAGAAGTAGAAGGAGTACAAGAAAGTCCCCAAAGTCAAGAAAAAGAGGGAGAGATGATCCAAACAATCCTTGGGAAATTCCCCAAAACTTGGACCCGAATAAACAATGCCATAGTGGTACCAGTGTTGACGTTCCCGCAGTTGGTCGAGCCAGAAACAGAAGAGGTTCCAGATCTACCTAAAGAACCGTCCGCTCCAACACGAGATGACACGCCAGCAGTGGAACAGGAGAATCAACCCCCTGTCAGTGGTGAACCTGTCATACCCTTGGCGACTCTTGGACCACATAGGCACTCATCACGCATACCTATCAGGGTTAGGCCTACCTGTAGTGCTGAGGTAGAAGACACACCAAGTAGTCAGGGGCAGACACCAGAGCTACGCAGGTCCCAACGCAGCACTCGGGGACAGCCCCCTCCAAGGTATAGAGAGTAAAAAGAAAGAGTACTTATTAGAATGTAAATAGTTAGGTGAAATGTCTGTAATGTTGTGTATAAAATGTTTTTCTTTTTTTGATTGAGAAAATGGACAATTGGGCCACTGGACTATGGGTGGCCAACACCTAGCTGTACATAGTTAGCACCAGTGTGCTCAGCACCCCTGAAGGAAAACCCGTCCGGCGTGCATAGAGTGGGGTCATCAATGCTCTGACGCACGCCCAGAGCCTACGTTGGGGGTTTTATCGCGGCGGGTCCCCCATGGAGCAGTGTAATGGACACCCGGCTGGGAGCCACACTGGACTCTTAAAGTTGTTTAAGGTAGTAACATGTATGTCTTGTTTTGTTTTCTACAGTCCGGGAGTACTGAATTTAACTAAGGGGGAGTGTGGCGCCCCAGGACCTGGTCGCCACAACAGCATTGCCCTTCCAAAGGGTTAATGCTGAGCCTGGAGGTAATGGGGAGGTCCATTGGCCAGCAAGTTTAACATCCACCGCAGTTCTCCCTCCGGCCAGCAGGGGGAGCTCTGAACCTGGAATTCCAGGGAGCCTTCCTCAAGTCTGACCTGAGGGAGGAAGTAGAGTCAGTCTGTAGAGAGGAGTGACAGTGAGCAGACGCAGAGTGTGCTGTCCTGTGGATCTGGGGCCTAGAGCTAGAGTAGCTTGGCCCAGGGAAGTAGGAGTAGCAAAGAGCCAGCGAAGAGACTCGGACATCGTAGTCTGTGGCCACCAGGGCTTAAAATACTCCCTGGTAGCCGAATCCGAAGGGCAGGAGAGCTGCAAGCACCTGGCCCATAAACAGCTCGAAGGTACAGCTGCAGCATCAGGGCCCGGTGTGGACTCCAGCAGAGAAGCACCAGAGAGGGCCTGCGCAGCCTACTATAGAGGGAAAGGGACGTACCATCAGTCCCAGCAGCAAAGAGGGCCATTGCTGGATTCAGAGAAGCAGGGTCCTATCATAACAACGAAAAGCACAGGAGTAGGCCTCATACTCAGCTGGCCAGAAAGATCACCCCAACTACTTCCAGGCCGACCGGATCCCCATCACCACCTGTAATGGTCTCCCAGGACTGGACTGTTCCCAAAGTAAAAGAGGAAAAGGTAAAGAGACTGTTGTTTGTGCCTGGTTCTTTCATTGCCTGTCGGCCCTGCACCGTGTTAGCCACACAACACCATAGACTTTCACGAGCACTAACAGAGTTCCCGGGGTTCCGCTCCACCTGTGGGGAGAAGTACCACCATTGCTGCCATAACATCACCCCGGAGGCCTCACACAGCAGCGGCGGCTTAATAGCCGCAGACCACAGGTGGCGTCACGAACACAAACTTTAATTCAAGCCACATATTTTACTGACACCCACCAGGGCCACGGAGCCGGGCCCAGCCACCACTGACTACCACCGGACTAGTCCGGCCCGGCACCGGGTGTCCCACAGCCCTGGGGTGGGCGAGTCATACCCTAGATACCAATTGGTCCCTGTTGTGCTACCTGCTACAGCCTTCCCGGTCATACCTGTTCTCACTAGAGACTCTGCCTGCCCATCCTGGACAGATTGTTTGCCTCACCCGCCCCGGCTGCACCTGCTGTATCGGTGACTCTGTCCATCTAGTCATTAGACTCTGCCTTTCCCTCCTGGCCATGGCCGTACCTGTTCTCACTAGAGACTCTGCCTGCGCATCCATGCTGTCTGCTACAAAAAGCTTTTACAAGTTGTGATACTTGCCATAGGGGGTGCTATTAGGTACTTACCATGCAGGGTTCCCAAACTTTTGCATCTGCCCATTTTTATTTTTTATTAATTTTAAAATGTGAAAGATGAAAATGTTTTTTATTCCCAAAATTCAAAGGAAATGTGTCATTTTTAACTTTATGCATTTTAGAGATCATTTCATATTCAACTTGATTAACTGTTCACAACAGTAATTATGACCAGGGGTGCCCAAACATTTAAATACCACTGTACATAACATATTGGTCAGGAGTCTACTGTATACATGAAACTATTTTTTTGCAGTGTACGCATTGCACAACACTTTATAATGTGAAAAGTTTCCTAAGGGGACATTATTCTATATCACCCTTACTTGATCTTGGAATATGAGAGCAATGGAATGCATAACTACTGAAAACTTAAATGACCTTACAAGTTTTTGTTCACTAGAAATCCAAAACATACATCTACAAGTGCATCTCAACAAATTAGAATATACTAAAAAACTAAATTTATTTCAGTAATTCAATACAAAAAGGGAAACACATATATTATATAGTCATTATACACAGAGTGATCTATTTCAAGTGTTTATTTCTGTTAATGTTGATTATAGCTTACAGCCAATGAAACCCCAAAAGTCATTATCGCAGAAAATTAGAATAATTACCACAAAACACCTGCAAAGGCTTCCTAAGTGTTTAAGATGGTCCCTTAGTCTGGTTCAGTAGGCTACACAATCATGGGGAAGACTGCTGACTTGACAGATATACAGAAGGCAGTCATTGACACACTCCACAAGGAGGGTACGCCACAAAAGGTCATTGCTAAAGAAGCGGGCTGATCACAGAGTGCTGTATGCAAACATATTAATGGAAAGTTGAGTGGAAGGAAAAGTGTGGTAGAAAAAGGTGCACAAGCAACCGGGATAACCGCAGCTTTAATAGGATTGTTAAATTTGGGGGAGATTCACAAAAAGTGGACTGCTGCTGGAGTCAGTGCTTCAAGAGCCACCACACACAGAAGTCTCCAGGACATGGGCTACAACTGTCACATTCCATGTGTCAAGCCACTCATGACCAATAGATAAAGCCAGAAGCGTCTTACCTGGTCCAAGGAGAAAAAAAACCGGACTGTTGCTCAGTGGTCCAAGGTGGTGTTTTCAGATGAAAGTAAATATTGCATTTCATTTGGAAATCAAGGTCCCAGAGTCTGGAGGAAGAGTGCAGAGGCCACAATCCAAGCTGCTTAAGGTCTAGTGTGAAGGTTCCACAATCAGTGATGGTTTGGGGAGCCATGTCATCTGCTGGTGTAGGTCCACTGTGTTTTATCAAGACCAAAGTCAGCGCAGCCGTCTACCAAGAAATTTTAGAGCACTTCATGCTTTCCTCTGCCGACAAGCTTTTTGGAGATGGAAATTTCATTTTCCAGCAGAACCTGGCACCTGTCCACACTGCCAAAACTACCAATACCTGGTTTAATAACCACAGTATCAGTGAGCTTGATTGGCCAGCAAACTTGCCTGACCTAAACCCCATAGAGAATCTATAGGGTATTGTCAAGAGAAAGATGAGACACCAGACCTAACAAGGCAGATGAGCTGAAGGCTGCTATCAAAGCAACCTGGGTTTCCATAACACCTCAGCAGTGCCACAGGCTGATCGCCTCCATGCCATATCGCATTGATGTAATAATTCATGCAAAAGGAGCCCTGACCAATTGAGTGCATTTACTGTACAAACTTTTCAGTAGGCGGCAACATTTCTTATATAATATTCTAATTTTCTGAGATACTGACTTTTGGGTTTTCATTGGCTGTAAGCCATAACCATCAACATTAACAGAAATAAACACTCGAAATAGATCACTCTGATTGTAATGACTCTTTATAATATACCGGTATGTGTTTTCCCTTTTTGAACTGAATTACTGAAATAAATTAACTTTTTAAGGATATTCTAATTTATTGAGATGCACCTGTATGTAAGCTATGGGAATTGTCACTGACAGTGGCATTTCTAGAGTTCTATGGGCGCCAGTGAGAACTTGTAATAAAAATCCTGTTATATTATCTGCTATCTTGACAATCTGTCTACTGAAAAATATTAGTAAATCTAATGTAATATATTGTATGTACCACAAAAATAGTGAAATTTCGAGCCTCCACTCTCCTGGGAAGATTTACAAGTGTCTACTGGTATATGTATATTTGTTCTCATTCAGCCATAAGAGTTAAGGCCCCATCTAACGATATGTCGACGGGGTCACGGAATTCGTGAAGGACATCCGGCGTCGTTAGCGATGTCGTTGTGTGTAACAGCTACGAGTGAGTGTTAAAGATCAAAAATACTCACCTAATCGTTAATCGTTGACACTTCGTTCATTTTCAAAATATCGTTGGTTGTTGTGGACGTAGCTTGTTTGTCGTTCCTGATGCAGCACACATTGCTACGTATGACACCCCAGGAACGACGAACAACAGCTTACCTGCATCCTCTGACAACGAGGTGGGTGTGCCGTTAATGTGGCTGGTCTCCGCCCCTCTGCTTCTATTGGTCTGCTGCTGTGTGACGTCTGTAATACTATTGTATGTTCTGAGGATTTCGATAGCGTTAGGGCAATGACCACCAGAGACGAGTTCTTGGTACAAGATGTTTATAACATGTAACCACGGTAGATACACAACGGCACAAACACAGTAGAACACACATGAAATACCTTCCCGAAACGGAGCGAAGGGGATTCCCGGGGCCACGCACCGGACTCCCCCAGGGAGACCACCAGAGCGAACCCCTATACAGGGACTGTCCGGCAATCACCCCGGAAGGCCTAAATGCGCAGCAGCCGGGACACAAGGGGCAAGTGGTAAAAGTCCAGGAGTGTCCGTACGGGATGATAGTCCGGAGTGGTTACGAACCAGAAGGAACCGGGCAGAAGTGCTGACCAAAGACGGCAGACGGAGTCCGGGCACAGCTTGAAGAAACCGGGTATGGTCCAGAGTCTGTCGGTAGTCTTTCAGAAGGATCCAAAAGGCAATCAGGAAGTAGAAGCAGCAAAGCAGGAGCACACAGCAAGCAGTATACTCAGGCACTGGACTAGGCTTAGAGGCGGCCTTTTAAGCAGCTGGACAGGAAGTAGGGCAACAGAACATTAAACTCCATGTTAACTGAGGGCAAGCTCTTTCAAAAGAGAACTGGAAAACCCGGAAACCTGACAACGTCACTGTGACGGCACCTGAACCGCCCCCTTAACGAAGAGGTTGTTCGCCACCCACAGCGACGTTGTTAGGAAGGTAAGTACGTGTGACGGGTGTTAGCAATATTGTACGCCACGGGCAGCGATTTGCCAGTGACGCACAAACGACAGGGGCGGGTGCTTTCACGAGCGACATCGCTAGTGATGTCACTGCGTGTAAAGTCCCCTTTAATGTAAATAATTACTTCTGAACTGCTTAAAAACTTAAAAGGGGTTGTGTTTTAAACAAAGTAGAATTGAATCAAAAGATCTTGTAATAATAATTCCAAGGTCCAGTCCTAGTCAACTAGGTTAGGACCGTGAAGAAGGCAGACAAGGCCGCCGAAACGCATAGTCCCATCTGCGATTTCTCCTGCCAACTAACTGTTGTTCCTGAGCCTTGTGGGTCGTGTTATTTTTATGGAAATTACAAATAAAGAAGAAGTTTTACTACAGCACCCGTGTTTACCAAGTCTTTGCTGGATTTCCTCCTTATTCATTCCTATTGTGGATGCACTCCTGTCCATGTCTGTGCAAGGCTTTGGTTGTCGGTTGAGTTGGGACCCAAGTGGCTCTCAGGCTGGAGATCAACCTTTTGCCTACTTGTGTATATATATATAGATATAGATATATATATATATATATATATATATATATATATATATATATATATATATATAAAAATATATATATATAAAAATATATTTTTGCTTTTAAAAGAAAACCATGCTTTATTTTGATTTTTTTTTTACACTTTAACCTCTTTTTGTAAGTAATACAGCTTTACAATTAGCACCATATAGTAATTTTGGCTAACATCTTGTAGTAATATTCCCATCCTGTTCCTCAGCCTTTAGTAATGTCCCCCATCCTGTTCCCCTTCTTGTAGTAATGTGCACCATCCTGCTCCTCATTCTGTAGTAATGTGCCATCTTTGTTCCCTTGTAGTAATGTGCTCATCCTTCTTTCCATCCTATAGTAATTTGCCCATCCTTGTCCCCATCTTGTAGTACTGTGTCCATCCTTGTCCACATCCTGTAGTAATGTGCCCACCTTTGTCTCCATCCTGTAGTAATGTGCCCATACTTGTCCCTATCCTGTAGAATTGTGTCCATCCTTGTCCCCATTCTGTAGTAATGATCCCATCCTGGTCCTCATCCTGTAGTAATTTACCCATCCTTGTCCCCATCCTATAGTAATGTGCCCATCCTTTAGTGATGTTCCCATCCTTGTCCCCATCCTGAAGTAATATGCCCATCCTTTTCCCAATCCTAAAGTAATATGCCCATCCTGGTCACCATCCTGAAGAAATGTTCCCATCCTGTGGTAAAGTGTCCATCCTAGTGCTCATCCTGTAGTAATATGCCCATCCTTGACCCCATCTTGTAGTAATGTGCCCATCCTGGTCCACATCCTGTAATAATGTGCCCATTCTTTTCCAAATCCTGAAGTAATATGACCACCCTTGTCCTCATTCTGAAGTAATGGGCCCCATCCTTGTGCCCATCTTGTAGTAATGTGCCCATCCTGTGGTAATGTGTCCCATCCTTGTTCCCATCCTGTAGTAATGTGCCCATCCTTGTCCCTATCCTGAAGTAATATCCCCATCCTAGTCCCCATCTGGAAGTAATGTGTCCATCCTTGTGCCCATCATGTAATTATGTGCCCATGCAGGTGCAGGTCCTCTTCTTGTATTAATCTCCTGTTTACTGGACCTCTTCTTGTAGCAATGTCCCATCCTGGTCCCCTTTTGTGCCATTGTATACATACACACACACACACACACACACACACATACACACACAACCTGCCCTGTGCAGCCTGAGCGTGCGACACGCGCACATTCACACATACCAAAGCATTCTTCTTACCTGTCATCCATTTCCTCGGCATCCTCTTTCTTGCTTCATGTAGCCTGCAGGCACATAGACCCAGTAACCATTGCACCCACTGTCAGCACTTCATCTGAAATTCAGATGAACGTTTTGCCGATGCTGCGCAAAGTCAAGTTCTCTTTGGCCAGTGGATGCTATTGGAATAGTTGGGCAATCAGAGGCAAGCAACTGAGGTCATACGCATCAGTTGCTTGTCTCTGATTGACCGGCGGCTGCCATTGAGTTGTAGTTGAACTTGACTTTGCGCAGCGCCGGCAAAATGTTCATCTGAAATAAAGCGCTGATGGCTGCGGCCCCTGCACCGACCACAATCGTTACCAGATCCATGGGCCTGCAGGCCACAAGAAGCACGGCCCGCGGGCCACATGTTTGAGACCCCTGCTCTAAACCCTTTCTGACCAATATAAATGTATCTTCTTGCCCCTCAGAGCTCTACTAGTTTTGTTCTATTCCTTGTACGTCTTCTCCTGTCCCTTTTAACTTATCCACAACAAGTTTATGCCTAAAATATACAACTCTGCTTTCCTCTTTGCCAAACCAGCCTATTTCACAACACTCATCTCCTCACTATCCAATAATCCAAATTGACTCTTCCAACAACTTTTCACTCCCACCTCAGCACAAAGTGCAGGCTTCTATAACTGATATCAGCACTGAATATCTGGCTGCTACCTATTTCAAAGAAAATATTTATAAAATCTGTCAAGAAATGATCTCCTAAAACCCTAATTGCATCAATTCCTTTCCTTCCTGCACTTCAGCTAGGTCCACCTTACACCCAGTCAAGAAATCTCTAGGATCCTTTATTTTTCTTGCCCTGCTAACTATGTGGCGGCCTGGACAAGCCAGGACGTCACAAGCACAACACCAACACACCCCACACTCCCGGTCAGGCACACCGAAGTCAGACAAAAAACCCTTGTTGCCTTCCTCCAGGGGCTGATGTCCACACCAGGGGGTGGGCCAGGCGGTTGGCCCCGCCCACCTAGGAGTTCACAGTCCTGGAGGCGGGAAAAGTAGAAAGTTGAGTTTTGGAAGTGGAAGTGGAAGGAGGAAAGTGGCAGTTAAGCAGCCTGAAGTTGGTCCAGGTGTGTGGCCTGGACAGATCAGCAAGGTTGGCAGACAGTGGTGACCGTCTGCAGGAGTGGCCTATTGGAGCTAGCCGTAAGGACCGTGGACGGGTGGTGGCCCGGCGGTACCGGACCGGTACGCAAAGAGAAGCCAGCACCATCCGGCAGGGCCTTACGGACCCCGGCAAGGCTAGGAGTCGCCGTGAATTTGCCAAATCCGTTAGCGAAGGGTCAACAGAAGGCAACAGTCCAACCGAGAGAGGGAAACACAGTCAACGCTAAGGCTAAAGTTCCCAGGGCCAGAGCCTGCGGGCAAAAGGGGCTCCTTCAGCACCCATCCAAGATGGGGAGCGGGTTACCAGTGGGAACCCATTAGAACCGTACACGTTACACAGGTGCAGGGAAAGGCAGTCAGCATCAACCTGCCGGGAGGAGAAACACCGCAGCCGTCTGTGGGACCCGTCCATCCAGTTGTGTGTGTTACCCAGAACTGTGTCCTCATCATTGGCTGAGTGAGTACCACAGTGCCATGCGGCACAGCGCTGCCCCCGCTACCCTGTACCTCACCAGGCCCCGTAGCCCGCCTGCAATCCATCCCTACCCCATCACCGGGCCCAGGGACAACCAACTCCTACCCACCGAGGGGAGAACTAACATCCAGGCTGCTCCCTGTCATCGCTCCCGGGATCCCCGTCCAGAGCAGCGGTGGTGTCAACAATATCACCACAACCATGGGTGGCGTCACGGACAATATCCAATCCCCACAATCAATCCCCACCCTTTTCACACACGGGCGAGGAGCGCCGCTCGAGTCCCCGGGATCCGGCCCACCGCTCGAGCCACCACCGAGCAGCGGCAGCAGCAGCCGGACCCGAGCAGTGGGAGAGCGCAGTGTCCCCTCCTCCGCCCGCGACAACTTGGCGTCACGAACAGGATCTTACCGCTCTGCCGTCTGGTAGAGGAGCGCCTTGTTACCGCCGGAGGTGTCCGACCGAAAAATTGGAGAAGCCGCCATCTTGGGCGCGAAAAATTCCCGCTCGAGCGTCTCCTCGAGCAGTGGAGGCGCGAAGGCCAAAACCCCGTCCCTGTAGAGGAGGAGCCGGAAAGAGACTAAGGGGGACTGATGGCGTCTGGCCGCATGTAGCCCGCGGCTATGGAAGCAGGGACGCCAGGACCCTGCAGCCATTTACTGGTTCCTAGAAGAGACCGCTGCTAAGGATGCTGAGTCTGACCAACAACACCGTGGTCCCCGCGCCTGGCACCGCAGCGTGGGTGGAAGTCCGGACCGTCCAGCTAAGCAGCCGTCTGCAGGTCCGTATGCAGCTCCTCCTGGAGGAGTTGGAGGCCGACATGGCGGAAGTGGTGGCGGCCATACGGAGACGCGAGGTGGAGGGAGTCTTGGAAGGGAAAGTAAGTGACCCACGCCCCTGTACCCCTAGTGGGTCGGTCATCGCGGCCGAGGGACCTGGTCCATACCCGCTCGCCCTGCTACCTCCCCCGCTACCCGTGTTGGCTGCTGCTGCCCCGCCACTAGGCCCGCTACCACCACCACTAGTAGCGGTACCCTGCCAATCCGCCCCGGCGGACCAACCTGCAGCAGAAGCTCGTGACCGCCCTGATCCGCTTCCATGGGAGAAGCCGAAGGCTGAGCCCGTCAGCAAAGATGCACCGGAGGCACGGCGGGGATGCAGCTGCCAGGAGGCAGAGCAGGCCATGTCACAGCGGGGTCCCTCATTACCGAAGGTACCGGTCGTAGCCGGCACGGGGGGACTCCGGCTGGGCCCATCCCCCACACCGCCTGAACCGGAGCAAGCAGAAAGTGCTCCGCACCGGGAGCGGCAGCAAAGGCAGCTGCGCCGCAGGATTGCTGATTAAGAAAGAAAAGTTAGAGCATGGTAGTGGTTCCCGGTTACCTTGCTGTCGGTCACCATTGGGACTCTGCTGACGTTCCAGATGGCCCTCAAGGCTAAGGAGTCCGGTTGGAGGAGCAGTCGTACCTGCATCATCGGCAGCTGAAAATGGAGTCCTGTGGGACAGTGTCACCCCTGTGTGAGGGTGGCGTTGGGGGCTCGTGCTGTTCGATGGTGGACTGTGGGAAAGCTGCAGGAGGAAGCTGTACTGGAGCCAGGTGTTGTGGATGGCCCCTGGGACCAAGCTGACAGTCCCCGTTGGGACCCTACGGCAAGTCTCCGTTGGGACCCTACAGTTTTGTTTGTGGTAGCCCGTTGGTTACGAAGTACTGTTGTCCCCGTTGGGACCCCTTACAAACTACTGCGTAGGAACTACTACGGACAAGCCCGAGAACTGGCAGGGCAACCACGAACTTGTGGTCTGTAAATAAAAATGATGTTTTTATGGCTAAACCGTTACCGCCTCTGGAGAGGCTGATTTGGAGGATGGGCCTGGAGGGAAGTGGTGGCCCAGGCCCGCCACTACCGCAACCGGTGGCGATCCTCCGAGGGTTTAAGGGGCTCCCCATGGATGTGGGTCCCCTGAAAAGGACAGAACCCGCTCGGGTAACTTGTGCTGGACTGGGGTCAAGGGGTGCTGCCTGTTTGCTTAGGGGCAGCATCAGGGCCAGGTTACTTGGGTGGGAGAGAGCAAAAGCCGTAACTGTTTTAGCAACATTTAAGTACCATGCCTCCCGATGTGGGAAGATGTTATTATACTTGTAATATGTTTACCGTTTATCTTTTCCAGTTTGTGAAAATAAAACCGGTGATGGACGGGCAGCCCGTGGACGGTCTGCATTTTACTAAGGGGGAATGTGGCGCCCTGGACAAGCCAGATCGTCACAGCACAACACCTACACACCCCACACTCCCGGCCAGGCACACCGAAGTCAGACAAAAAACCCTTGTTGCCTTCCTCCAGGGGCTGATGTCCACACCAGGGGGTGGGCCAGGCGGTTGGCCCCGACCACCGAGGAGTTCACAGTCCTGGAGGCGGGAAAAGTAGAAAGTTGAGTTGTGGAAGTGGAAGGAGGAAAGTGGCAGTTAAGCAGCCTGAAGTTGGTCCGGGTGTGTGCCCCGGACAGATCAGCAAGGTTGGCAGACAGTGGTGACCGTCTGCAGGAGTGGCCTATTGGAGCTAGCCGTAAGGACCGTGGACGGGCGGTGGCCTGGCGGTACCGGACCGGTACGTAAAGAGAAGCCAGCACCATCCTGCAGGGGCTTACGGACCCCGGCAAGGCTAGGAGTCGCCGTGAATTTGCCAAATCCGTTAGCGAAGGGAATCTCCTGGGTTTCCCAGCAGCCAAGTCCCGACAGAAGGCAACAGTCCAACCGAGAGAGGGAAACACAGTCACCGCCAAGGCTAAAGTTCCCAGGGCCAGAGCCTGCGGGCAAAAGGGGCTCCTTCAACACCCATCCAAGCTGGGGAGCGAGTTACCAGTGGGAACCCATTGGAACCGTACACGTTACACAGGTGCAGGGAAAGGCAGTCACCATCAACCTGCTAGGAGGAGAAACACCGCAGCCGTCTGTGGGACCCGTCCATCCAGCCGTGTGTGTTACCGAGAACTGTGTCCTCATCATTGGCTGAGTGAGTACCACAGTGCCGTGCGGCACAGCGCTGCCCCCGCGACTCTGCACTTCACCAGGCCCCGTAGCCCGCCTGGAATCCATCCCTACCCCATCACCGGGCCCCGGGACAACCAACCCCCTACCCACGGAGGGGAGAACTAACATCCAGACTGCTCCCTGTCATCGCTCCCGGGATCCACGTCCAGAGCAGCGGTGGTGCCACCAATATCACCACAACTGTGGGTGGCGTCACAGACAATATCCAATCCCCACAGTCAATCCCCACCCTTTTTACTCACGGGCAAGGAGCGCCGCTTGAGTCCCCGGGATCCGGCCCACCGCTCGAGCCACCACCGAGCAGCGGCAGCAGCCGGACCCGAGCAGTGGGAGAGCGCAGCGTCCCCTCCTCCGCCCACGACACCTACATTTACAACACTACCACTCCGTGCTGACATCTCTCACCTAACTAAAATATTTAAACCCTCCCTCTCTTCTGGTATCTTTCCATCCTCTTTGAAACATGTCATAAACCCTTAGGCGGGCTTTGCACACTACGACATCGCAGGTGCGATGACGGTGGGGTCAAATTGAAAATGACGTACTTCCGGCATCGCATGCGACATCGTAGTGTGTAAAGGCGCGATGATACGATTAACGAGCGCAAAAGCGTCGTAATCGTATCATCGGTGCAGCGTCGGCGTAATCCATGATTACGCTGACGCGACGGTCCGATGTTGTTCCTCGTTCCTGCGGCAGCACACATCGCTGTGTGTGAAGCCGCAGGAGCGAGGAACATCTCCTACCGGCGTCACTGCGGCTTCCGTAGGATATGTGGAAGGAAGGAGGTGGGCGGGATGTTTACGTCCCGCTCATCTCCACCCCTCCGCTCCTATTGGCTGCCTGCCGTGTGACGTCGCAGTGACGCCGTATGACCCGCCCCCTTAATAAGGGGGCAGGTCGCCGGCCAGAGCGACGGTCGCAGGACAGGTGAGCCCATGTGAAGCTGCCGTAGCGATAATGTTCGCTACGGCAGTTATCACAAGGATATCGCAGTTGCGACGGGGGCGGGGACTATCGCGCTCGGCATCGCAGCATCGGCCTGCGATGTCACAGCGTGTAAAGTGCCCCTTAGTTATGTAACCCATTTCTTGACCTGTCCTGCTCTGCTAATTAAAGATCTGGCACTAATCTCCCCTTCCCATCATCTCTAAACTTCTGGAATGCTTGGTCTTTTCACAGCTTGTCCTCTATCTTTCTGATAACTTTTAATTGACCCTTTACAATCTGGTTTCTACACCCTCTACATAAATGACCCTTAGTAAAAAGCCTCCAAAAAATCTACTAACAGCTAAATTTGTTGGTAACTACTCTTTTTATTATTTTGGATTTCTCTGCAGTTTTTACACTGTAGATTACCAACTCATTCTCACTATACTGCACTTTGCTGGCCTTAGGCTATGTGCGCACGCTGCATTGTTTGCCACGTTTTTGTGCATTTTTTGGGTACAGTTTTCGTCTCAAAACTGAATGAATTTCCTTCCCCAGCAAAGTCTAGGAGATTTCATTTTTGCTATCTGCACATTGCATTTTTTTTTGGCTGCGTCAATGTGGTGACCACAAATATGCAGCATGTCAATTCTTTTGGCGTTCTTCACTGCATTTTTCACCCATTGAATTCAATGAGGTGTGGAAAACTGCAATGAAAAACTCAAGTTGTTATTTTACATACGTTTTAGGCTATGTGAGCACGTGTTCAGAGCGCAGCTGAAAAGCTCCATTCTGAAGCGCATGGTGCCGGCAGAGAACGTGCGCTCTGCATGCTGCCTCTCCCTATAGACAGCATGCAAACCGCACGGAAGAAGTGACATGTCACTTCTTAGAACGCAGCGATTCGGGCAGCAGCCGAATCGCTGCGTTCTAATATGCCACGTGCGCACGGCTCCTGCACAATCTCCATAGACTGTGCAGGGGACGCAGGACGCATGCAGTTACGCTGCGCTGCAGATCGCAGCGTAACTGCATGTAATACCCACACGTGCGCACATAGCCTTAGTGTGTTTTTTCTGACTAGACTCCACGTCTGCGGGGATTGATCGCTGGTATTTGGCCAGATACTGCTCCCCATATAAAGTCTATGGGGACCAGATTCAGGCGCAAAGGGGTAGGAGCAAGCGCTTCATACTCACCGATCATCAGTCGGCTGTCACACTGCTGCTGCAGCAGCTCTTTCATCTTCCAGAGCTTGCTGCTCATTAGGCTCATAACATATTCACTCCTTCCCTGCTCACCAGTGGTTGTGATTGTTTGCAGGCAGACCCGCCCTAATGTTCAGTTACAGCTGTCTGACTACAGTCAATCATAGACGCCGGTGGGCGGGTCTATATCGTACAGTAAATTAAATAAATAAATAATTAAAAAAACAAACAAACAACGTTCTGTCCCCCCCAATTTTGATAACCAGCCAAGATAAAGTCTCACAGCTGGGGGTTGGTATTCTCATGCTGGGGAGACCCACGTTATTGGCAGCGCCCCAGCCTAAAAATATCAGCCAGCAGCTGCCCGGAATTGCCGCATTAATTAGATGCGACAGTCCAAGGACTTTTCCCAGCTCATCCCGATTGCCCTGGTGCAGTGGCAATCGGGGTAATAAGGAGTTAATGGCAGCAGCCCACAGCTGTCACTAAGTTCTAGCTTAGTGATGGCAGGCGTCTATGAGACACCCCCTCATCACTAAACTGTAAGTGAAAGTAAATAAACACAATCAACCAAAAAATCCTTTATTTGAAATAAAACACAAAAAAAGACCCCTCTTTCACCACTTTATTAACCCCTAAAACACCCCTACAGGTCCAACATAATCCACACAAGGTCCCACGATGCATGCAGCTCTGCTATATCTGACAATCATAGCGAGCGGCCATAGAACATGACTGCTCGCTGTGAGGGTCAGGCTGCAAGTGAAGTGAGCCGCGTGGGATCAGCGGTGACTTCAGCTGTCACTACACATCACCTGACCACTGATCTCGCGCTCACTTCAGTCGCGGCCGGATTTACGGTAACAGGTGGAGGACTCCAGCTATCACTGCACATCACCTGACTGGAGTCCTCCACCTGTTACCACAAATCAGGCCACAGCTGAAGTGAGCGCGAGATCAGCGGTAACTTCAGTCAGGTGATGTGCAGTGACAGCTGGAGTCCTCCACTTGTGACCGCATATCAGGCCGCGGCTGACGTGAGCCGCAAGATCAGCGGTAACGTCACTCATGTGATTTGCTGTGTCACCGCACATCACCTGAGTGACGTCAGCGCTAACCCCGCGTAGTCACCACAAGATAAAAACGCTGCATCTTTGTGGTCAAAAAAAGATGCAGCGTGCCCACATAGCCAAACGTTATCACCTATTCACAAGATAGGTGATAACTTAGTGAACATTGAGGGTCTAAGGGGTACTTTGCACATTGCGACATCGCTAGCATTGGCTAGCGATGCCAAGCACGATAGTACTCGCCCCCGTCGCACATGCGATATTTTGTGATAGCTGCCGTAGCGAACATTATCACTACGGCAGCTTCACACGCACTTACCTGCCCTGCGACGTCGCTCTGGCCGGCGACCCGCCTCCTTCCTAAGGGGGCGGGTTGTGTGGTGTCACAGCGACGTCACACGGCAGGCGGCCAATAGAAGCGGTGGGGCGGAGATGAGCGGGACGTAAACATCCCACCCACCTCCTTCCTTCCGTATAGCCGGTGGAGGCAGGTAAGGAGATGTTCCTTGCTCCTGCGGCTTCACACACAGCGATGTGTGCTGCCGCAGGAACGAGGAACAACATCGTATCTCCTATTGGTGCGGCATTATGAAAATGACCGACGCTACACAGATCATCGATTTTCGACGCTTTTGCGATCGTTTATCGGCGCATCTAGGCTTTACATGTTGCGACGTTGTTACTGGCGCCGGATGTGCGTCACTTCCCATTTGACCCCGACAATATCGCAGTAGCGATGTCGCAGCGTGCAAAGTACCCTTTACTGCTGGAATCTGCACCAATTTCCATTAGAATGGAACAGTAATGCGCCTACTCGACCATCACTCAACCATTTCAAATGGAGATGTCAAGCGCCATGCTCTGCTTTCCCGACAGCTCCATAGAGAATGAATGGAGTGTCTGTCATCATCCAACCTGCTGTTTCATTTTAGTACAGGGATAAAAATGCCCTGTCAGGGATACAAAATCCTCGTTCTGCAGATTTGTGTTGGTTCCAGTTGTTAGATCCTCAATAAGTTAGTTATCAATTACTGTGCGGGTAGATGATAAAGAGGTTATCCATGAAAACATGTTGAGGCTACCACACGATCTTTGTTCTCCTACCTATGCTACTTCTCAATCAGTGTCTTATTGCTTCCTCTCCTTTTCACCTTACTATTATGGTTCCTGAGGCTATGTGCGCACGTTGCGTCGGTGTACCTGCAGTTTATTCTGCACGTTTTCCTTCCCTTGGTTTTTGACCAAATGGCTTTTGACCATTTTTTAGCGCTAAAAACGCATGCGTTTTTACCGCGTTTTTAGTGCGTTTTTAGCGCTTTTTACCTGCGTTTTCACCTGCGTTTCTGCAGATGCGTTTTTGAGATCAAGACACTGAGAAATAAAGTTGAATTAGTCAAAAAGAAAGAAAAAAGTGAAAAAAAGTATAAAATTAACTTTTAATAAAATTATATGGAAAATATCAATTATAATGAAATAATAGCGGTTATGCACATTATAACAGAAAACTAAGTCAAGTTTATTATTTTTTAGCATTTAAATTTTCGGTTATTGTGTGTGTGTAAAGGAACATTAGAACCCTTTCATTTTTGACCAGAAAAGCATGCGTTTTTGGAGGCAAAAACGCTGGGAAAAAGCAGGTAAAAAGCATGAAAAACGCAGGAATTGTGGTTTTGGTTGCGTTTTGCCATTTCTCATTGACTCCAATGTTAAGGAAACGCTGCAGAAATGGCAAAAACAACTGACATGCTGCTTCTTTTTCAGCATGGTTTTTGACCACAAATATGCAAATTAAACGCTGCAGAAAAAAAAGCAAAGTGCAGACAGGATTTCAGCTTTTCCCATAGACTTTGCTGGAAAACAAAAACGCATGCGTTTTGGCACAAAAACGCTGCAGCCAAAAACGCTGCAGAAACGCGGGAAAAAACGCAACGTGCGAACATAGCCTGAGGGATCAGTCCTAAGTTCCACCCTTTTTTCTCTTTATAGTTTCAATTGATTAACTATCAACATTTTTGGTTTTCAGTTCACTCTTTATGCTGATGACACCCAATTAAACACGTCTTTCCCTGACATCACTTCCGCACTACTACTAAAAGCCAGTAATTGTCTGCTGTTTCAAAAATCTTTAAAAACTGGATCGATTCCTGTGAAGGAAAAAAGAGACATGGCGCTTTTTGGGTTCTTATACAACTTGGAGTGCTCACTTGGATGCACTCACCTTGTAGAGATGATAACAGACATTACTGATTGTGAAAAAACATCCCCAAACTGGAGTCTGCTGAATCGATCCGCTAAATAGGAATCCACCAGTAGCCTCCAAATGGAAGAAAATTGCAGAGAATGGTGATTCCAGCTGGATGGTTGGTATCAATCAAACAATTCCATGAAAATGGCAACCTTAAAATGTAGATGTACCTGATGAAGGCTAGTGATGCCGAAACGCATGGTACAGTATTTTATGGAAAATCCCTAAAGGTTTTTAAGATTTCTACAATTAAAAAGAAAGTTACCATTTTCATTGAATTGTTTTTAAAAATCTTGTCCTCTTTATATCTGAAACAGAATCTTTCCATAACTAAACTTCTTTTGTATCCTCCCTGTACTAACATTCCTAATTCTGATATCTATTTCTGTGTGTAATAATACCATAATTCCCAGGCCACATAAGCGCAATCTTGGGTGTATAATTGACTGAGATGTTTCCTTCACATTGTGTATCCAATCACTCACTCATTTCATCTGCATCTCAAAAACATCTGCACAATCTGCCCTTTTCTTATGTACAACACGGCAAATAATTTTACTGTCAGATTCATCCTTGTTTTGATTACTGCAACTCACTGCTAATTGGTCTTTAAATACTCCTATTTTTAATCTGTTCTGAACATGGCAGCCAGGCTCATCTTTCTGTCCAGCTGCTCCACACATGCCTCCTCCCTATGCCAGAATTGCACTGGTTGCCCATCTTCTTCAGAATACAATAATTTCATTAATCTTACCATAAAAGTTCTCCACAATGCTGCCTCACCTTACATCTCCTCCCTCATCTCTGTCTACCAACCTACACATGCTCTCTAATTAATTAATAATCGAAGACCAACATCCTTCATTATTGGAACTTCACAGTTCTGTTAGACTTTCTAGGGCTGCTTCAATTCTCTGGAATCTACTAGGCAATCAAGTTAATGTCCACAGCTTTAAGCGTACCATAAAAGCACACCTCCTTAAGCAGGACTACCATACCACTTTGCTAATCTAACTTTTCTCAGTTTCACCCTTCTTACATTGCTCCTCAGAACCTGGTTTCTTCTTTCACCAGTTTCCACCTTACTGTATGCACACTTTGTCTCTGGACATATACAGATACTGACTGGTGATTGATTCATGCAGCTGAACACCCTTGATTATTATAAAAGTTGAGTGTACAATGCAATAAAATAACTTTTTTTACATTAAACCTTGAATTATTGAGTTATGTGTTAGGCCCCTTTCACACATCAGTTTTTTGCCATCAGTCATAATCCGTTTTCTCGACGGATCGACAGATCCGTCTCAGATTGTGGCTAACCTGATGCGACGAATCCGTTTTTCAACGGATCTTACTAGCTGGGGGCGAAATAATAAATCGGAGCATGCCCAGTTAAAAAAAACGGAATCTGTCGCCGTATTCCGTCATTTGACGGATTACGATGGATCCTGCACCCATAGGCTTCCATTCTACCAAACAACGGACGATGATGGATCCGTTGCTGCCCATTTTTTCGACGTACACAAAAAACGTTACTGTGGGCGTCGTCTCCGTCCGACGGACAAACTTTTTTCGACAGATTCGTCGAATGATAGATAAAACGTGAGGCCATCCATCGCAATCCATCACTAATACAAGTTGATGAGAAAAAAACGGATCCAACGGCATCAGTCGCCGAATCCATTTTTTCAAAATTCGACGGATTGTGACTGATGGCAAAAAACTGATGTGTGAAAGGGGCCTTACTCTGTCTGATTTTGTTTGTACGTTTCATCTGAATTGTAAAGTGCTGCCAAACAAATTTGTGCTATGTAAATAAAAATTACTTACAGAATTTCTGTTAGGCCGGGGCCACACGAGAATCTACTGCGAACCTTGCATGACACTCGGCTCACGCTGGAGCAGCACAACAGGAGCCAAGTGTCATGCGAGTGTCACTGCGACTGAGGTCCGGTCATGCGATCGGACCTCAGCTGCGAATAGCGGGCCGGCACTGAGGAGGGGCGGGCCAGCGCTGAGGAGGGGCGAGCCAAAGCTGCGGAGGGGAGGGAGGGATTTATCTCCCTCTCTCCTCCGTTGCTGGCTATTGCCCTTCTCACCCTGCACTTGTGGTACACCGGTGTACTGCGAGTGCAGTGCGATTTTTCTCTCACCCTATAGACTTAAATGGGTGTGAGAGAAACAAGACTTGCATTACAATCGCAGCATGCTGCGATTGTTTTCTCGGCCCAATTAGGGCTGAAAAAATAATCGCTCATGGGTGCTGGGACATAGGTAATATTGGTCCGAGTGGAATGCGATAAAACATCGCATTCCACTCGCTCCGATTTTCATGCCATGTGGCTTAGGCTTAAGGTTAGGAACTAATGTTGTTTAAGAAGATCTGGTTCACAATAGGTAGGGGTACTTTGCACGTTGTGACATCGCACCTGCGATATCGTCTGGGTCAACTCGAAAGTGACGCACATTCGGCGCCGGTAACGATGTCGCAACGTGTAAAGCCTAGGAGAGAAGATGAACGAGTGTGAAACAGTCAAAAATCAGTGATCTGTGTCACGTCGTTCATTTTCATAATGTCGGTGAGTCCGCAGGTACGATGTTGTTCCTCGTTCCTGCGGCAGCACACATCACTGTGTGTGAAGCCGCAGGAGTGACAAACATCTCCTTACCTGCCTCCACCGGCTATGCGGAAGGAAGGAGGTGGGTGGGATGTTTACGTCCCACTCATCTCCGCCCCTCTGCTTCTATTGGGTGCCTGCCGTGTGACGTCGCTGTGACGCCGCACGACCCGCCCCCTGAGGAAGGAGGCTGGTTGCCGGCCAGAGCGATGTCGCAGGGCAGGTAAGTGCGTGTGAAGCTGCCGTAGCGATAATGTTTGCTACGGCAGCTATCACAAGATATCTCATGTGCGATGGGGGCGGGTACTATCGCGCTCGTCATCGCTAACATGGGCAAGCGATGTCGCAGCGTGCAAAGTACCCCTTACTCCGATATATCCCAAAGTTGTTTTACGGGGTTGAGGTCAAGGCTTTTAGCTTTGGACAGCCCTGTTCTTGAGTTGCATGGTAAGCTCCGCAGCCTAACCTACACTATGACCACAATGTGTGTAAATTTTATGACTGTGTGCTTGATTTTAGGCACAAGAACATGAACTATTTTAATTCTTAATACTACTATATTGACCACCCTAATTCTGCAAAACCTACTGTATGTCTTCTGGTCCTTTAAACAATGTCTTTCTTGAGTCCATGCTTTTTTCTCGCTACCTAAATAGTGTTTATATAAAAAAAAATATAGACAAGAATTAATTTTATCTTATTTTCTGTCTGGTTATTTGTCGTTCTTTCTCGAGCATATGACGCAAGTAAGCTCATTGTTCCTCCTCTGACCTATTTAAAGAGATCTGCTAAACAATTCTTACCACATACTGCACTGTACTTCTCCTTATAAATGGAGGTCTGAATCATACAATCCCAATATGCCGAAAATTGCTCCTCTGCAGACCTTTTAAAGAGTATCAAACAAAAGCACAACAGCTATCTAAATGTTAACAGTAATAGCTGTTGCACATGTAACATAAATGTCATGTGTTGCATGTATCTGGCCATGCTTTTTTCAACTGCAACTGTTTTGTGACTAATTCACACGTCATTACTTGGAAGGGGGGTTAGTGAATTGTGTTCAAAGAAATGAACAAACACGAAATATATTACCATATATGGGTAAATATTGCAAAAAATCCTTTTATTTGGCTAGATTATCAGATATTGTTACTTATTGAACCTTCAAAGAAAATAAGTATATAAAATAAAAATACCATAGTCTGCTACAACATGAACGCAAAACAGCAATGAAGGGTTAAAATACTGTAAGTTACCACCATACATAATACAGAAAATAAACAAATATGGAATGTACATGCTTTTCTGTGTGCACATACAGTACATGCCTCCTTGGCATATAATCACTTTCCTTAATATTTTAAGCCCTTTACCCCTTCACGACCGTCCGATTTTGCAGTTTCCGGTTTTTTTTCACCACCGTTCTTCCAAGAGCCGTAACGTTTTTATTTTTCTGTCAATATAGGCATGTGAGGGCTTGTTTTTTGCGGAATGAGTTGTATGTTGTACTTTTAAAGGGAACCTGTCACCTGAATTTTCACTATGAAACTAAAAGAATCCCCTTCTGCAGCTCCTGGGCTGCATTCTATAAAGGTTCCTCTTGCTACTAGCCCCCCTTTCAGACCTAAATAAACACTTTATAAAATCTTACCTTGTAGTATGCTAATGAGCTTTGCTGGCCCCGGGGGCGGGCTGTATTGCGTCCGTTATTGCCCCTCCTGCCGCTGTTCGCCATCCCCCAGTGTTGATTGACATAGATGAGGCCGCCGCCCTCAGTGACACTGTGCATGCGCGAGATTATGGGCGGCTACTTGAATGACGCTAGTGATGAAATTGTCACCAGCGTCATCCAAGTACCCGCCCATAATCTCGCGCTTGCGCAATAAGATCACCGGCGCTCACCATTTGAACAGTGCTCAGTCCTGCGATAGTGCCACTGGGCATGTGCGAGACTTCTGGAGCACTGTGTAATATGAGGGCGGTGGCCTCATCTATGTCAATCAACACTGGGGGATGGCGAACAGCAGGAGGAGTGAGAATAACGGACGCAATATAGCCCGCCCCTGGGGCCAGCAAAGCTCATTAGTATACCAAAAGGTAAGATTTTATAAAGTGCTTATGTCGCGGGCGGAGGGGCCGCGCTCGCTACGCTCGGGTCCGGGGACTTCTGCGGCTGCTGCTCGGTGGCTCGAGCGGTGGGCTGGACCCGGGGACTCGAGCAGCACTCCTCGCCCACGAGTGAAAAGGGGGTGGTTTGTTTGGGGAGATAGTTCGTGGCACCACCCACTGGTCGTGGTGATAATGGGCACCACCGCTGCTGGTGACGGGGATCCCGGGAGCGATGGCAGGGAGCAGCTAGGATGTTGGTTCCCCCTCCGTGGGTAGGGGTTGGTGATCCCGGGGCCCGGTGGCGGTACGGGGAGGCTGGATGACCGGGGTGCAGGGTTGCAGGGGCAGCACGGCGAGGTGCCGGATGGCACTGTTGTATTCACTCAGGCACAGATTCACAGAGTCTCTTGTAAACCTAACGGCTGGATGGACGGGTCCCGCAGCCGGCTGCAGTGTCTTTGCTCTCCCAGGACAGGTTGATGGTGGCTGTCTTTCCCTGCACCTTCGTAGAATGTATTGACTCCGATGGTTTCCCAAAGGTAGTCCGCTCCCCGGCATATATGTACCGAGGGAGCCCGTTTGCCCGCAGGCGCTGGCCATTGGATCTCGAGCCTATGGCGGTGGCTTTTTATCCTCACAGTGTGGACGGTTGCCTTCTGTCGGGTCTTGGGTGTTAGGGAACCCCTGGGGTTCCGGTCACTCTCTGATTTGACTGTTGTCGGCGGCTCCTAGCCTGGTCGGGGTCCGATGGCCCTGCCTTTGAGCCTTGGTACAGATCCACTCCCCGATTCGGTACCGGCGGGCCACCGCCCGTCCCCGGTCCTACGGTTCCGCTGACTTGTACCACCTCCTGCAGACAGCCACCACCATCTGCCGAGCTTGCTGACAGTGCCTGGGCTCCTACCCAGACACTAACAGTTTCTGTCCTCTCACTTTCAACTCCAAACTTAACTAACTGCTTTTTCCCGCCTCCAGACCTGTGAACTCCTCGGTGGGTGGGGCCAACTGCCTGGCTCCGCCCCACCTGGTGTGGACATCAGACCCTGGAGGAGGCAACAAGGATTTTGGGTGACTGATGTAGACTATCCAGGGGAGGGTGTGTGTGATGTTGTGTTTGGGACTACCTGGCTAGTCCAGGGCGTCACATTTACAGTATTTAGGTCTGAAAGGGGGGCCAGTAGCTAGATAAACCTTTCTAGAAAGCAGCCCAGGGGCTGCAGAAGGAGATTCTTTTAGTTTCATAGCGAAAATTCTAGTGACAGGTTCCCTTTAAATTAAATCATGAGTTTAACATACAATGCACTGGAAAACGGCAAAAAAAATCCAAATGCGGAAAAATAGCATAAAAAGTGTGATTGCACAATTGTTTTTGAGATATTTTATTCAGTGTTTACTATATGGTAAAACTGATTTTTTTGCGTAGATGCTACGTTTTGATCGCCTGTTATTGCATTTTGCGCAAAATTTGTGGTGACCGAAAAACGTAACTTTGGCGTTTGGAATTTTTTTTCCACTACACCGTTTACCAATCAGATAAATTGATTTTATAATTAGATAGATCGGGCATTTGTGAATGCGGTGATACCAAATGTGTGTATACATTTTTTTTAACCCTTTAATTTTCAATGGGGTGAAAGGGGGGTGATTTGAACTTTTATTTATTTATTATTATTTTTTTAATTTTTCAAAACTTTTTTTTTTATTTTACCAGTCCCCCTAGGGGACTATAAGAATCAGCAGTCTGATCGCTCTTCTGTATCTGCTGATCACAGCTACACAGCTGTGAACACCAGAAATGCTCATCTCCTATCTCACACAGCTCTTGGCCGTGTGAGACAGGAATTGAGTCATGTGAGCTACAGGAGTCATCACATGACCATGTGCTACCATGACAACCATCGGATCCACATGATCACGTCACGTGACTTCCGGTGTCTGGCGGTGAGTAAACGGAACACTGTGATCACTATTATAATGCCGCTGTGACAGTTTCACAAAGTGTTAACAGGTACGGATGGATCGCCAGCCAGGGAGGATTAATATTATGACCGCTAGGATGTAATGTTAAGTCCCGCAGTCGTTATGGGGTTAAAGGGAGAGCATTATCAGAAATAACTTATTGTTTACATAAGGTTTTCATGTTTCATATATATACAGTAAATAAGTGTGTATATATATATATATATATATATATATATATATATGTATATATATATATATATATATATATATATATACACACACACACACACACACACATATATATATACTGTATATATATATATATATATATATATATATATATATATATATATATATATGTTTATTTTTCTATTTAGCAACTTTGGCTTTTTTTTCTTAAAATAATGCTGCAATTTTCACACTGGCCATTGGGGTTTTTTTTAGACTCCAGCTTCCTGCTCTTTCAGGAAAAGTTTAGGAAGAGCAAGGCTCCTTGGTAGATGTTAGAGTATATGGTCTCCTTTCAGTTATGAAGTCCAACGTTTCCAGCCAGAATAAACATGATTTTGCTGAGTTCACGTGGGCATGGAGCTGTTTAAAATAGAAGCTGGGGTCTGGGGATAAGACCCCCAGATGGTGGGGTGCAGGGGGGTTTGCCCCCCCTTGCATGATTATGGTGGACGAAAGAAAACATCGCCACGCCCACCAACCAAGCCCATTATGAGTCATGCCCACTAACCTGTAAAGAGCCCATACATTCTAGGCTCAATCAAGGCTCCTTAGTATCAGGCTGGTTTCAGACATCTGTGTTTCAGGTACATGTGACATCCGTTTTTGACACGGATGCCATACGTACCCATGTTATCATTTGCTGTTACTCACATGTCCGTGTTTTTATGACTCCGCACATGCAGGCATGTCCGTTTTTTCTCCGGCAGCATGGGTGACACACGGATCGCACACTGATGTGATCCGTGTGACATCAGTGTGACACATACCGGAGAAAATAGGGGTCTTTTTAATCAAAAGATTTTCTATATTTACCTGTATCCAGCGATGCTGCCCCCGCTCCTGACCCCCGCTCAGTAGACTCACTGAATATTCACTGCAGTGAGGAGCCGGAAGCCGGAGCATCGTGGGGACTTCAGTGCCGGGGACCGCATCACTGGGTGAGTATACAGCAGAGTGTGTGTGTGTGTGTTCAGTGTATACATGCATGTGCGCTATGTGTGTGTATGTGCTCGGTGTATCCATGTGTGTCTGCTTTGTGTGTATACGTATGTGTGTATATGTGCTCAGTGTATACTTGTGTGTGTGTGTGTGTCCTGGGTGTGTGTGTGTGTGTGTGTAGTGAGAACCTGGAATCCGGAACATCACAGGGACAGCATCGGGGACTCATCACAGTTCCCAATGAAATCTGATGATCCCGTGAAGCTGTAGCGCACGGCTGTGGAGTCAGAGTCGGTATCGGTGTTCATTTTGGTGGAGTCGGAGTCGGTGTCGGTGTTCATTTTGGTGGAGTCGGAGTCGGTATAAAATGGACCGACTTCTAAAATATATTATAAATTGGGTACAGTAGTTCATTGCAGAATGTGCTGAATATTTTTTCATAGGTATTTATGAAAGTTATGAAATGTCCTATAAATGGCTGTTTTATTCCTGATTTAAGGCTACATTCAGACACAGCGTTTTTTGAGGATACGTTTTTCAGCTGCAAAAGCAGATCAGCTTTTTAAAAACTGCATCACCGGAAAGGTTTTTGAGCTCATAGATAATGTTTTCAATAGCAAAAGCAGATTAGAAAAATAATGGACAATGCTTCAAACATGATAAGTACAATTAAACTGATAAATGAGAGTAATGAACAACAGCTAGAAGAAAATTTAGGATTCAGTATGTGTGAGATGGAGCCACAGTGCTGTTCATGTAACTGAGAAACAAGCAGATATTACAACAGAAGAACAGCAAAATGATACTTTAAAATTAGATGATTTTGTTGAAGCTGCTTCAAAACACTTTCATATTCATCACATGCGCTGTGTTGTGCACACGCTGCAGCTGGTAATAAGAGATAGTCTGTAAGAGGGACATGCTGGAAATCTGATTGGAAAAGTGAGGAAATTGGTTATTGCCGCCAGAACCCCTAAAATTGATTCCATCTTGAAGAGACGTGCTGGGAAAGGGGCAACTGTCGATCAAGCCACTCGGAGGGGCAGCACTTATTTAATGATTGAGCAATTTCTTGAACTAAAACCGTTTCTTATAGATATGATGAACCCTCAGGTAACCCTAAATGAAGGTCAATGGACACAGGTGGCTGAATTGAAGGAATTGCTTAATCACCCATTTACCGTGACTAAAAAATTACAAGCTGAGGATTTAACTCCTGGCAATTTCATAAGGGAGTGGAAGAACTTGCTATTTTGCCTGTCCCAAAGAGGAAGTTTAATCGCAGATGGAATTTCTGCTTCAATGAAGAAAGAAAGAGAAACACAGCTATTGGAAAATAAAATTCTTCAGGCAGCTGTTTATGTGGACCCAAGTCATCATATACTGCTTGATGATCAACAGCTTACTAAAGGAAAAGAAGCTCTGACTGAGGTAGCAGTTAGGATGAGTGGCCTACAGGACTGCCAAGCGCAAGAGGACTTGGGTCCTGACAGTGCTACTGCTGCCATATCTTGATCATCATCAGATGAGGAGTTTAACTTTGACAAGTATTTGGATGACATTGAGCAGGAAAGCGTTGCCGCAAGGAAAAAGATTTCACTCCGTCTCCTATAGCAAGCAGATTGACCATATTTCAGCAACATTTTTTACTTTCTCTCAAAGAAATAGAAAACTTCAACAGTTCATCAAAACTGACTGTGTATGAGGCAATTCCTTTATACCCGGAAATTGTTAGAGATGTTGCCCATGTGGTTACGTCTTTGCCTACAACCCAAGTTAGTGTATAGAGGTTGTTCTCTAGCCTTAAAATTATTAGGTCAGATTTGAGGTCATCTATGAAGGAGGATCTGATGGAGGCAATTCTATTTCTTAGAACAAATTCATAGACTGCACAAATGTTATTTAGTATGTTTTTATTGAAAACTGTTTTTGCCACTTACAGTACAGACTAAAAGTTTGGACACACCTTCTCATCTCTAGAACAACTAATAAGTGGGATTTCTTGCCTTATAAATGGGGTTGGGACCATCAGTTGTGTTGTGCAGAAGTCTGGTGGATACACAGCTGATAGTACTACTGAACAGACAGTTAGAATTTGTATTATGGGAAGAAAAAAGCAGCTGAGTAAAGAAAAATGAGGGGCCATCAATACTTTAAAAAATCAAAGTAAGCCAGTCCAAAAAATTGGGAAAACTTTGAAAGTGTCATGAGGAAAGGAAGACCAATAGTCACCTCTGCTGCGGAGGATAAGTTTATCCAAGTCACCAGCCTCAGAAATCACAGGTTAACAGCAGCTCAGATTAGAGACAAGGTCAATGCCACACAGAGTTCTAGCAGCAGACACATCTCTAGAACAACTGTTAAGAGGAGACTTTGTGCAGCAGGCCTTCATGATAAAATAGCTGCTAGGAAACCACTGCTAAGATCAGACAACAAGCAGAAGAGGCTTGTTTGGGCTAAAGAACACAATGAATGGACATTAGACCAGTAGAAATCTGTGCTTTGGTCTGATGAGTCCAAATTTGAGATCTTTGGATCCAACCACCGTGTCTTTGTAGAAAAGGTGAACGGATGTACTCTACATGCCTGGTTCCCACCGTGAAGCATGGAGGAGGAGGTGTGATGGTGTGGGGGTGCTTTGCTGGTGACACTGTTGGGGATTTATTCAAAATTGAAGGCATACAGAACCAGCATGCCTACCACAGCATCTTGCAGCGGCATGCTATTCCATCCGGTTTGCGTTTAGTTGGACCATCATTTATTTTTCAACACAACAATGACCCCAAACACACCTCCAGGCTGTGTAAGAGCTATTTGACTAAGAAAGAGAGTGATGGGGTGCTACGCCAGATGACCTGGTCTCCACAGTCACCAGACCTTAACCCAATCGAGATGGTTTGGGGTGAGCTGGACCGCAGAGTGAAGGCAAAATGGCCAAGAAGTGCTAAGCATCTCTGGGAACTCCTTCAAGACTGTTGGAAAACCATTTCCAGTGACTACCTCTTGAAGCTCATCAAGAGAATGCCAAGAGTGTGCAAAGTAGTAATGAAAGCAAAAGGTGGCTACTTTGAAGAACCTAGAATATAAGACATATTTTCAGCTGTTTCACACTTTTTTAAGTATTTCATTCCATATGTTTTAATTCATAGTTTTGATGCCTTCAATGTAAATCTACAATTTTTAGACTCATGAAAATAAAGAAAACTCTTTGAATGAGGAGGTGTGTCGAAACGTTTGGTCTGTACTGTACATAGTTTATTACATAGTGTTATATATACAATATATAATCTATATTACATAGTGTATTACATATTTACAATTTATTACAGTTTTTTGTGTTCTAAAGTTGTATTCCAATAAATATATTTTATGTGCTATCTAAATATCTTGATTATTGTATCATAAAAATTATTAAATGTCTCATGTTCATGTACCGGCCCGGGGCTCGGCCAGCTGCCGAGCCGCTCGGATCCGAGCTCGTTGGTGGGTGGCTCGAGCTCCTCATGGACCCGGGGGTCACGTCGCTCTGAAAGGGTGCTGGCACTACGTGAGGGGTAGTGTTCGGTTGGGATGTTCACGGCCGGGGCCGTGGTTGTTTGGGGGTTAAGTTCGTGACTCCACCAATGGGTTGTGGTGAATGGATGGACACCACCGCTGCCGTTGACTAGGCTCCCGGGGCGGTGTTGTGCAGCTTGGTGTTTACCCCTCCGTGGGTAGGGGCGATGGTCCCGGAGGCCCGAGGGAGGTGCTGAAGCGGGGAGATGGATGATGGACGCGTGCTGGCGTGTCGGTGCCGTGTGCGGCCCGAGGGCACTGTTGTACTCACTATTACAGACACACTGGAGTCTCTGGTAAACCAAACAAGATAGTGGACGGTGCCCGCAGCCGGCTGCGCTTCTCCCCTTTCTAGGTTGGTGGTTTCCGCTACTACCCGGTCCCTTACGGTTCCACCGGCTGTAATTCCACCTCCTGCAGGCGGCCACCACCGTCTGCCTCCTGGCCACAGGGTATCCGGGCTCCGACCCAGATCCCTGACAGATGTCTTCTCCTAACTCTCTCCTACTCCTCTCCGTCCTCTCCCTTTCACCTCCTCAACAGAACTCTCCGTGTTTTTCCCGCCTCAGGCCATCCGAACTCCTCGGTGGGCGTGGCCAACCGCCTGGCTCCACCCCCCGGGTGTGAACGTCAGAACCTGAGAGGGGTGACTCAGGGTTTTAAGGTTGGCTGCTGGTACCTTTTTAGGGGCAGGTGTTGTGCAAGGGACTACCTGTGACTACCTGGCTAGTCCAGGGCGTCACATTCACATTGTACTACAATAAATTTTTCACTTAAATATAAGCACTATATGTGGGAGTTGGAGTCTGAGTCGTGGAGTCAAAGTCAGTGCAAGGGAAATTGAGGAGTCGGAGTCGCAGGTTTGGCTTACCGTCTCCACAGACCGGGTGTCGTGGGGGTCATCAGGATGTCATCAGAGTTCATTGGGAACTCCAATGATCTCCTGGATGTCACTGTGCGTGCTTGCAGAATACCCACCTGTCCCTGCAGTGCTGTCCTCGGCGGTGCTGTACCCAGCGCTGTCCCCAGCGCTGCTCCGGCTTCCAAGTCCTGAGTCCAGGGCGTCATATTCCCCCTTGGTTTAATGCAGACCGTTCGCGGGCTGCCCGTCCACCACCGGTTTATTTTGTTGCTTTTAACTGAAAAAGAAAAAAAACATATTTACATTTATAATAACTTTGTACAATTGAAGCAGATTTTTAAATCTTCCCTTACGGGAGGCACATTCTTTAATCATTGCAAACGTCAAACATTTTTATTAATAACGGTAACGGGATTGGGTCCTTCAGTCACCCACCCAAACAAACCTAGCCTTGATACTGCCTCTAAGAAACAGGCAGCACCCCTTTTCCCCAGTCCAGCAACGGGCCCAGGTTTTGCTTTACGGGACGGGTACAGAGCTCCACACCCGGCTGTTCCTCAGGGGCCCCACGTCCAGGGGACCCCTGGACCTGGAGGATCGCCACCGGTTGCATTGGTGACGGGGCCTCGGCCATCACTTTCCCGCAGGCCCATCCTCCAATCCGCCTCTCCGGAGGTTGTGAGACGGAACAGGCCAGTCCGGAAATATTTACAAACCCAAAAGTTTTTGGGTGGACTGCAAGTTCTCAGCCGTGTCCTTTTTAAAACGGGGCAAATCAAACGGGCTGTACGGTCCCAATGGGGACTTTTCAACTTGGTAGCCGGGATCCGCTACCTTTAATCTTCGCATTCTTCTTCCACCGTGACTTCAGAATTGTACAGTGGGGGAGGTGACTGGGAGCGCCTCGGCCCTTCTTGACATGTCCTCCTCTGGACGCTGAGGGCAAACCAGCCCCTTTCCCCGCAATGCCAGGTATAGGTTACCAGTTCACCGGGCACCAGGTCACGGTCCAGGTGACCCATGGGCAGGTGCGGTACACATCCCGACGGGATGCAAAGACTTCGGCCTCCAGGCCGGGCTCATATACAAATCCCCATCCTCTGTCGGGGTCGAACCGCCGGACCTGACCTTCGTACCTCGGGCCCCGCACCCGGTAGGTGGCACTCCTCAAGTTCTCTTTTTCCCGGATGGTACGGGCGAGGATCTCCGCTCTCTGTTTCTCCCGGGCCTCAATTTCCCAGCCCAGTGGGTTTGGCCGCCGCTCTAAATACGAGGCATCTGCTTGCCCGGGGTCTCTCGGTGCGAGAGTCTGTCCCAGCCGGAGCTCCCCAGTGTCGACCACGACCGCCACCCTCTGTGGGGAACCCCGCTGTGGCGCGGCCGGCTCTGCTGCTTGGCAGCGGCAACCCCGCGGGACCTCAGCCGAGGCCTGAGACCCGGGAACGACCAGCCTCACTTGTTGGGCCTTCTTCCGGGTAGCTCCCACCTCCTTCTTGGCCGGGCAGACTGCTGAGGCCTGGACCTTCTGCAGCGTGGTCGCTTCCGGGACCGGCGGGACCACATCGGGAGCGGGCATCCTCCGGGAACCGTCCTTCCACGGTAGCGGGAGTGGTGCAGGCTGAACATACGGCCGTCCGCGTGCTGCCTCCACAGGCGGATCCTCATAGGCATCTGGGACGAACTCCGCCACTGGTGATGGGGGTGGGGAACCAGGCAGAGAGGCAGCGTCAACCGCTACGGGCAGTGAGGGAGGCAGTATGAAGGGCAGGAGCAGACCGAGTCCCTCAGCCGCAGCGGCCGGTCCCTTCAGGACACAGGGGCGTGGGTCGCATAACTTCTCCTCCAAAACTGCCACCACTTCACGTGCCCGCATGGCGGCGGCTATCCCCTCCATTTCGGCTGTCCATTTCTCCATGAGGAAGCGCACCTGTGCTTGGAGACGGCAGCACATCAGGGTCGTCCGAGCTTCCACCCACGCCGCTGTTCCAGGCACGGGCTCCAGGAATTCTGGCTTGCCTGACGGGGCGGACATGGTGCTCTGTCGGGGTCCAGGAACCAGACGGGTGGCAGAGTCCTGGAGTCCCTGCCCTTTATCCTTTTGGTCACATGGGACAGGGTCTTCACCCGCCCCCCCCCCCTGGTCTTTTCGGGGCACTCTGCTTCCTTTCTGCACCGCTCTGCTCTCAGGGAGCGGGGCTTTTCTTTCACGCCTTTTTCCTTGAAGAAGACAGCTTTGGCGGGAAACTTCGCGCCACAGGATAGTGACAAGATGGCGGACTCTGCAATTTTTCAACGGGACACCGCTGACGATAACTTCAAGGTGCACTTCCACAGGTAAGTGGATGGGTTCAATCCTGTTCGTGACGCCAGAAGAGCGGATGTGTATCGCCCCGGGGCCCGGCCGGCTGCCGAGCCACTCGGATCCGTGCTCGTCGGTGGGTGACTTGAGCTCCTCCCAGACCCGGGGGTCACGTCCCTCTGAAAGGGTGCTGGCGCTATGTGAGGGGTAGTGTTTGGTTGGGATGTTCATGGCCGGGGCCGCGGTTGTTTGGGGGTTAAGTTCGTGATGCCACCCACGGGTTGTGGTGAATGGATGGACACCACCGCTGCCGTTGACTAGGCTCTCGGGGACGGTGTTGCGCAGCTTGGTCTTTACCCCTCCGTGGGTAGGGGCGATGGTCCCGGGGGCCCGAGGGAGGTGCTGAAGCGGGGAGATGGATGATGGACGCGTGCTGGCGTGTTGGTGCGGTGCGCGGCCCGAGGGCACTGTTGTACTCACTATTACAGACACACTGGAGTCTCTGGTAAACCAAACAAGATGGTGGACGGTGCCCGCAGCCGGCTGCGATTCTCCCCTTTCTAGGTTGGTGGTTTCCGCCTTTCTCCTGCACCTCACTTTTGGTAGAATTGTGACTCTTATACCTAAGCAACGGTAGTCCGGTCCCCAGCTTTGCGTGTGCCGGTAGAGCCCGTTTGCCCACAGACGCTGGCCTGTGGGATCTCGATGCCTGGGCGGTGGCTTTCTATCCCTATGGTTGGGCTGTTGTCTTCAGTCGGGTCTTGGGTGGGAAAGGACCTAAAGTCCAGACCCCAATCAGTGAATTCGACTTGGTCCAGTGGTTTCTGAGTCTCGTACTGGGTCCGAGTACCCCTCCTGGTGCTCCGGTTTCCAATCGGTTCCCCGGTTCGGTACCGGCGGGCCACTATCCGGTCCCGGTCCCTTACGATTCCACCGGCTGTAATCCCAGCTCCTGCAGGTGGCCACCACCGTCTGCCTCCTGGCCACAGGGAATCCGGGCTCCGACCCATATCCCTGACAGATGTTTTCTCCTAACTCTCTCCCTACTCCTCTCCCTTTCACCTCCTCAACAGAACTCTCCGTGTTTTTCCCGCCTCAGGCCATCCGAACTCCTCGGTGGGCGTGGCCAACCGCCTGGCTCCACCCCCCGGGTGCGAACGTCAGAACCTGAGAGGGGTGACTCAGGGTTTTAAGGTTGGCTGCTGGTACCTTTTTAGGGGCAGGTGTTGTGCAAGGGACTACCTGTGACTACCTGGCTAGTCCAGGGCATCACATTCACATTGTACTACAATAAATTTTTCACTTAAATATAAGCACTATATGTGGGAGTTGGAGTCTGAGTCGTGGAGTCAAAGTCAGTGCAAGGGAAATTGAGGAGTCGGAGTCACAGGTTTGGCTTACCGTCTCCACAGACCGGGTGTCGCGGGGGTCATCAGGATGTCATCAGAGTTCATTGGGAACTCCAATGATCTCCTGGATGTCACTGTGTGTGCTTGCAGAATACTCACCTGTCCCCGCAGTGCTGTCCTCGGCGGTGCTGTACCCAGCGCTGTCCCCAGCGCTGCTCTGGCTTCCAAGTCCTGAGTGTGAATACAGCAATCCTCCTAAGAGGGGTACCACCAGATCGAGCCTCCATATCCACAACATCAACACTCAAAAAGAGGAAGCAATTCCCTACTCCATCCACTGCTCCAAGTTCAACTGATCAACAATTATTTCTCATGGATTAAAGGCATAGGTTCATAGTGACCTGTTATATATTATACATGTTGGCTGAAGATAGGGGGATAAGTTATTATAATTATGTATGACAATCGGCATTCTATTATATATTTACATAATAAAAATAGTCCAATCAGGCCCAAACATAGCAATCAATGCATATGATTGGGTTCCAGATTTGAGGAGATGGATCAATTGCCATCAATCCTGAACTATTTGGATTACAGATTTATCTAGAACAATAAAACAAGGCTACTTTGGCAGCCAAATATCCACACAGATCTATATGAAACTGGCAAATTGTAAGTGCTCATTTAACCCTTGTGGGGATAGAGTACCAAGGGTGAAAATCCATTTAGTTTCTCGCTGAAGTGCTTTCCTGTCCCAATTACCTCCCCTTTTGGGTTTTTTGGACTAGATCGATACCTATAAAACGTATCACTGAGGGATCACCACCATGTTTGGCCCAAATGTGTCTAGCCAGTGGTTTATCTCTTTGGTGCTCAATATCACCTAGGTGGTCACCCACCCTGCGTCTAAACTCGCGTATAGTCTTACCCACATACTCGAGTCCGCAGGCACATGTGGCCTTGTATATCACTCCCTGGCTGCGACAATTGATGAAGTGGCGTATCTCAAAAGTCCTATTTAGGACATTGCTTCTAAAGTTTTTTCCACCTTCTAAGAAGGGACATGCAAAACATTTAGAACATTTATAGCCCCCCTTCACCTCTCTGGACAGCCAATTTGTCTCCCGACTTTTCTCAAAGTGGCTGTGGACCAGCCTATCACCGAGAGATTTTCCCTTTTTGTAGGTAATCGGTGGTCGCCGGGGGAGTGAAGGGCCTATATCCCTGTTTCTACAGGCACGCCCTATGGGGTGACTCCGGACGTGATTATACACCGGATGTTTAACTCCTGGTGGAACGCACGCTACATCCCCAACCTGAGACCATGTGCTTGCTCATGGGGCTGAGAAGTAAGTGTGAAGAGTGATCTTAATGGCTGAATGCTAACATCTGGGGATAAAACCAGCTTATTGGTAAGTTTCTTAATTATATGCATTCTATGATTGGCTCTATTATATCTATATACCGTCTGTTTTGCTCGCCCCAGCTCCTCAGTGTGTTATGTGAGCTTGGGCTTAGGACCTCTGACCTCCTATGTGTTACCAGAGTCCCCTGATGATTCTAGAGAGATGAAACGCGTCGGAACGAGGGCCAGGAAAATTGTAGGGGCACTAAGAGAGGGTTAGATGTGGTCTGCCCTTGTAAGGGCGGAAGCTATTGGGGCATTAGACATTATCAGTTTTCCTCAGGGATATTATAGGGTCAGCTGGATGCTGTGAGGACCCATACAGAGGAAGTTATGTATACCCCAAGCTGCGATGAATGGGTGAGACCGTTTACAACTCTTTCTAATTCTTTAAATAAGCTTTTACATTGGTGGATTCCTCTCTGAGGACCACCTCACACTATATGGTTTTTTTGTATTGAGTTAAGTTTGATAATTTTTTTGGCACTCATATATGGGACCACTGTCTCTTCCCTGAGTGAGACTATCACACTCAATATTTTGTTATGTATGTTGTGTTTTTTGTTTATTTTGTTATATATTATAGGCTCCCTGGACGTTGTACCTGAGGCTGATGTTATCAGCAGTCCAGTGAGCTTTGGGTTACTATTTTGTCAAATAAGCTTTTATCATAACTAGATTAAAAGTTATATTTTATGCCTCTTAATATTGCTTGATTATTCAGGTCCTGAGTGTGGTTAATAATCGATGAATATAATGAGCGGGGGTCAGGATCAGGAGGCAGCAGAGCCGAAGACAGCAGGAAAATATGGCAAATATTTTTATTTCACAGACCCGTATTTTCTCCGGTACCTGTCACATATATGCAAACACGGATGTCACCATAACCATGCGTGTGACTGGTACCTGAGTAAACACGGACGTCTGAAACCGACCTCAAAGACAGGATTACACTGACAGGTAAACCCTCTATAGAGAAGGGATAACACAGGATCCACCAATCACAATAGTCTGGTTTCACACCTGGACCATTCACCCTCCCTTCACATTCATTTTTGCACAGGCTCCTCTGACACTGCAATTCAAAAACTAGAGTACGGATCTGATCTTGGCTATGTATATGTGGTATTTCCTGAAACAACAGGAAGTTAAAGTCTAAAACATCCCCAGTGGCCATTGTAAAAATTGCAATATTTATTTTTCCTTTTACTGTATTTGAAAAAAAAGGTTTTCACAAAAAAAAACCATTGCCAAAAAATGTGTAAAACTATAATTAACACAAAAAACTTGATTTTGTTGTTTAACCAATTTTCTGATAACATATTACCTTTAAGCCTATTTTGCACTTCATTATGTCGCGGGCGGGGGGTGCGCTGCTGCTGCTTGGTGGCTTGAGCAGTGGGCCGGATCCGGGGACTCGAGCGGCGCTCCTCGCCCGTGAGTGAAAGGGGTTGGTTTGGTTTGGAAATTTGGTCCGTGACACCACCCACGGGTCGTGGTGAGGTTGGGGCACCACCGCTGCTGGTGATGGGGATCCCGGGAGCGTTGTTAGGGAGCAGCTGGGATGTTTTCCCCTCCGTGGGTAGGGGTTGGTGGTCCCGGGGCACGGTAAGGTGAAGGGAGGAATGCAGGGTAGGTGAGGTGCAGGGTCGCGGGGGCAGCGCGGTGCCAGCGGGCACAGTGGTACTCACTCAGCCAAGAACGGATACAGAGTCTCCGGTAAAACAAACGGCTCGATGGACGGATCCCGCAGACGGCTGCTGTGATCACTCCCGGACGGTTGGTGGTGGCTGCCTTTCCCTACACCTGGTGTGTGTCTTCGGTCCCGATGGCTTCCCACCGGTAACCCGCTCCCCAGCTTGGATAGATGCTGGGGGAGCCCCTTTTGCCCGCAGGCTCTGGCCCTGGGAGCTCTAGCTCTGGCGGTAGCTGTATCTCCCTGTTCTGTTCGGTTGGTTGCCTTCAATCGGGTCTTGGTTGCTAGGAAACCCCGGAGGGTCCCGTCGCTAATGGATTTGACCAGTTTAACGGCAACTCCCAGCCTGGTCGGGGTCCGCAGGCCCTGCCGGTTTGTGCTGGTTTCTCATCGCTCCCCGGTTCGGTACCGGTGGGCCACCGCCCAACCCCAGCCCTACGGTTCCGCGTCGATAGGCCACTCCTGCAGACGGCCACCACCGTCTGCCAACCTTGCTGTATGTGCCCGGGACACGTACCCAGACACGGTCAGTCTGCTCCTCTACTACCACTTCCTTCAACTCAACTCAACCGAACTCTCTTTCCCGCCTCCAGGACTGTGAACTCCTCAGTGGGTGGGGCCAACCGCCTGGCTCCACCCCACCTGGTGTGGACATCAGCCCCTGGAGGGAGGCAACAAGGATTTGTGTGTGCGGCTGATGTGCCTAACCGGGGTGTGGGGTGTGTTGTTGCAGTACCTGTGACGTCCTGGCTTGTCCAGGGCGCCACATTCCCCCTTGGTTAAATGCAGACCGTCCGCGGGCTGCCCGTCCACCACCGGTTTTATTTTTGCAACTGAAAAAGATAAATATATGGTAAACGGCAAACATATTAACATAAGCATATCTCATGAAACTTCCCTTAACAGGAGGCACTTTCTTTAACGTTACTAACGGTACATTTTTATTAACAACACACGGCTTCCGCTCTCTCCCACCCAAACAACCTGGCCCTGATGCTGCCCCTAAGAAAATGGGCAGCACCCCTTGACCCCAGTCCAGATCCAGGCTGCCTGAGCGGGTACGGGTACGGTATCACATACCCTACGGTCACTGCAAGGGACCCACGTCCATGGGGAACCCCTGATCCCCCCGGAGGATTGCCACCGGTTTCGTTAGTGGCGGGCCTGGGCCATCCATTTCCTCCAGGCCCATCCACCAAATCAGCCTCTCCGGAGGCGGTCACGGAATTGAGCCAACTAATTACAGTGCCTACAAGTAGTATTCAACCCCCTGCAGATTTAGCAGGTTTATACATTCGGAATTAACTTGGCATTGTGACATTTGGACTGTAGATCAGCCTGGAAGTGTGAAATGCACTGCAGCAAAAAAGAATGTTATTTCTTTTTTTATTTTTTTTTTAAATTGTGAAAAGTTTATTCAGAGGGTCATTTATTATTCAACCCCTCAAACCACAAGAATTCTGTTTGGTTCCCCTAAAGTATTAAGAAGTATTTCAGGCACAAAGAACAATGAGCTTCACATGTTTGGATTAATTATCTTTTTTTCCAGCCTTTTCTGACTAATTAAGACCCTCCCCAAACTTGTGAACAGCACTCATACTTGGTCAACATGGGAAAGACAAAGGAGCATTCCAAGGCCATCAGAGATAAGATCGTGGAGGGTCACAAGGCTGGCAAGGGGTACAAAACCCTTTCCAAGGAGTTGGGCCTACCTGTCTCCACTGTTGGGAGCATCATCCGGAAGTGGAAGGCTTAAGGAACTACTGTTAGCCTTCCACGGCCTGGACAGCCTTTGAAAGTTTCCACCCGTGCCGAGCCCAGGCTTGTCTGAAGAGTCAAGGCTAACCCAAGGACAACAAGGAAGGAGCTCCGGGAAGATCTCATGGCAGTGGGGACATTGGTTTCAGTCAATACCATAAGTAACGTACTCCACCGCAATGGTCTCCGTTCCAGATGAGCCCGTAAGGTACCTTTACTTTCAACGCGTCATGTCAAGGCTCGTCTACAGTTTGCTCATGATCACTTGGAGGACTCTGAGACAGACTGGTTCAAGGTTCTCTGGTCTGATGAGACCAAGATCGAGATCTTTGGTGCCAACCACACACGTGACGCTTGGAGACTGGATGGCACTGCATACGACCCCAAGAATACCATCCCTACAGTCAAGCATGGTGGTGGCAGCATCATGCTGTGGGGCTGTTTCTCAGCCAAGGGGCCTGGCCATCTGGTCCGCATCCATGGGAAGATGGATAGCACGGCCTACCTGGAGATTTTGGCCAAGAACCTCCGCTCCTCCATCAAGGATCTTAAGATGGGTCGTCATTTCATCTTCCAACAAGACAACAACCCAAAGCACACAGCCAAGAAAACCAAGGCCTGGTTCAAGAGGGAAAAAATCATGGTGTTGCAGTGGCCTAGTCAGTCTCCTGACCTTAACCCAATTGAAAACTTGTGGAAGGAGCTCAAGATTAAAGTCCATATGAGACACCCAAAGAACCTAGATAACTTGGAGAAGATCTGCATGGAGGAGTGGGCCAAGATAACTCCAGAGACCTGTGCCGGCCTGATCAGGTCTTATAAAAGACGATTATTAGCTGTAATTGCAAACAAGGGTTATTCCACAAAATATTAAACCTAGGGGTTGAATAATAATTGACCCACACTTTTATGTTGAAAATTTATTAAAATTTAACTGAGCAACATAACTTGTTGGTTTGTAAGATTTATGCATCTGTTAATAAATCCTGCTCTTGTTTGAAGTTTGCAGGCTCTAACTTATTTGCATCTTATCAAACCTGCTAAATCTGCAGGGGGTTGAATACTACTTGTAGGCACTGTACATGCCACAAGTTTGTGGTTGCCCTGCAAGTTCTCGGGCGTGTCCGTAAGCAGTTCCTTACGCAAACGGTTCAGAATGTCCCCTCGGGGACAACTTGCCGGCAACGGCCGGTCCAATCACGGTTGACAATCAGGTTACAGTTCGGTTGATTACTTTCATTTACTCACATAACGGTGCTGATGGTCCCAACGGGGACAACTGTGCAACGGAGGACCGCTGACTCACTGCAGGTCCACCCCACAGGCCGGGGGAGGAGGCTGGGCTGGTGCTTGGGGCTCCTGGCCTCCTCTCAGTTTGGCGTCCAGAGCAAACCAGCCCCTCTCTCCGCAATGTCGTGTGTATTGGACCAGATCCCCTGGGAGCAGGTTACGGCCCGGGTGGTCCTCCGGTAAGTGGGCATTAACGTCCCGGCGGGCTACGAAGACTTCGGCCTCCAGGCCCGGCTCATAGATGAACCCGTACCCCCGACGGACATCAAACTTCCTCACTTGCCCCTCGTGGATCGGGCCCCGTACCCGGAAGGTGGCTCTGCGGAGACTCTCCTTCTCCTGGATGGTGCGGGCTATCACTTCATCTCTCTACTTTTCTCTCTCCGCAATTTGTCGGCTTAGCGGGGTCGGTTCCCTGTCCCAGTAAGGGGCCACTGCTTGCCCCTGTGCGCGGGTCGGGCCCCGCGAGACTTCTACCACGCTGCCCATCACTGGCGCCCTCTGTGGAAGGTCCCGCAGTGTCATGGCCTGGGGCGCTGCCTCGCAGCAACGACCCGGTGCAGCCTCAGCCGAGGCGTGGGGAATGGGTACAGGGTTCCTCTCCCGCTTGACCTCCGCCTCCTCCTGCACGGGACGGACTGCCGGAGACGGTATGGGACTAGGTACGGTCACTGCGGGTGCCTCCGGTGCATCTCCGTGGGCGGGCACGGTCTTTGGTAGCTTCTAGGGAAGCGGTTCAGGACAGTTACGGGCTTCTGTTGCAGGTCGGTCCGCTTGGGCGGACGGGTAGGGTACCGCTACCGGTTGGGCAAGTAGCGGACCTAGTAGTGGGGCGGTAGCGACTAACACAGGTAGCGGGGGAGGCAGCAGGGTGAGCGGGTGCAGGCCGGGCCCCTCAGCCGCAGCGGCCGATCCCTAGGGAATACAGGGGCGTGGGTCTCTTACCCGCTCCTCCAAATCTTCCTCCACCTCACGTCTCCGTATAGCCGCCACCACGTCCGCCATGTCGGCCTCCCACTCCTCCAGGAGGAGCTGCACACGGACCTGCAGGCGGCTGCTTAGCTTGACGGTCTGGACTTCCACCCACGCCGCGGTATCAGGCGCGGGCGCGGGGACTACGGTGTTGCCAGACGGACTATGCATTCTTGCAGCGGCCTCTTCCAGTAACCAAAGATGGCCGCAAAGTCCTGGCGTCCCTGCCTTTATAGCCGCGGTTCACAAGTGGCCAGCAGCCATCCTTCCCCCTTGGTCTTTTCTTAGTACCTCTTCAGGGGCGGAGCTTCGGCTTTCGCGCCTCCACTGATCGGGAAGACGCTCGAGCAGGAAAATTCCTCGCGCCCAAGATGGCGGATTCTGAAATTTTTCAGCCGGACACCTCCGGCGGGGCTATAAGGCGCACTTCTACCAGCCGGTAGAACGGTAATATCCTGTTCGTGACGCCAAGTTGTCGCGGGCGGGGTGTGCGCTGCTCGACCGCGCTCGCGGGTCGGGTCCGGCTGCTGCTGCTGCTCGGTGGCTCGAGCGGTGGGCCGGATCCGGGGACTCGAGCGGCGCTCCTCGCCCATGAGTGAAAGGGGTTGGTTTGGTTTGGAAATTTGGTCCGTGACGCCACCCACGGGTCGTGATGAGGTTGGGGCACCACCGCTGCTGGTGACGGGGATCCCGGGAGCGTTGTTAGGGAGCAGCTGGGATGTTTTCACCTCCGTGGGTAGGGGTTGGTGGTCCCGGGGCCTGGTAAGGTGAAGGGAGGAATGCAGGGTAGGTGAGGTGCAGGGTCGCGGGGGCAGCACGGTGCCAGAGGGCACGGTGGTACTCACTCAGCCAAGAACAGATACAGAGTCTCCGGTAAAACAAACGGCTGGATGGACGGGTGCCGCAGCCGGCTGCTGTGATCACTCCTGGACGGTTGGTGGTGGCTGCCTTTCCCTGCACCTGGTGTGTGTCTTCGGTCCCGATGGCTTCCCACCGGTAACTCGCTCCCCAGCTTTGATAGATGCTGGGGGAGCCCTTTTTGCCCGCAGGCTCTGGCCCTGGGAGCTCTAGCTCTGGCGGTAGCTGTATCTCCCTGTTCTGTTCGGTTGGTTGCCTTCAATCGGGTCTTGGTTGCTAGGAAACCCCGGAGGTTCCCGTCGCTAACGGATTTGACCAGTTTAATGGCGACTCTCAGCCTGGTCGGGGTCCGCAGGCCCTGCCGGTTTGTGCTGGCTTCTCTTCGCTCCCCGGTTCGGTACCGGTGGGCCACCGCCCAACCCCGGCCTTACGATTCCGCGTTGATAGGCCACTCCTGCAGACGGCCACCACCGTCTGCCAACCTTGCTGTATGTGCCCGGGCCACGTACCCGGACACGGTCAGTCTGCTCCTCTACTACCACTTCCCTCAACTCAACCAAACTCTCTTTCCCGCCTCCAGGACTGTGAACTCCTCAGTGGGTGGGGCCAACCGCCTGGCTCCACCCCTCCTGGTGTGGACATCAGCCCCTGGAGGGAGGCAACAAGGATTTGTGTGTGCGGCTGATGTGCCTAACCGGGGTGTGGGGTGTGTTGTTGCAGTACCTGTGACGTTCTGGCTTGTCCAGGGCGCCACATTTACACAGCCTCATTTTTCAAATCAAGCATGCGTCATTTTATGTGGTCACCACTATACGGTGCTTTCATTTATCATAGGAATTTTGAGATTAGTTTTTCTGATTTGTCCTACTTTATTTTGGTGGTAATTTCACAACTATTGTTTTGTACTTATTTCTAAAAAAAAAATCAATTCTACACAGAAACTTTGGAAACACCTGCTGTTTAAAAAAAACAAAAAAATAAAAACAACCAAACATTTTTAGGGACTAAATGAAATCTGAAGTAGCTTTGAGGGGCCGATATTATTTTGCAGTTCCCTCCACAGTGGTTGACAGGGAACTGCAGAAACACATCATTAAATTTATAGAGATGAGTAGATCGCTTTATGCAAGCCCGGTCCATGCTCTATGTCGATGCATTCTGGCTGTAGACAGGAGCTGTGAAAATTTCCTGGGTTGCCGGATTCCAAAGCGCATTGTTTGATTCAGTGGCGGAAGATCCTGACGAGGTTGAGACAGAGTAATTAAACTGCGTGCCAGATCAAGGAATCCTGTGGCAGCCTGCAATCTACAACCCAGTCCAATCAGCCCAAATTCTGGAGTTGTTGACTGCATTGGGGCCTGAAGCCTCAAACGAGGAGAGGGCTTGTGTTCTGGATTCAGTTTGTGGAGTTCCAGTTCCCCTACTACTCGAGCAGGACTATACCACTACTCAGCAGAAGCCCTACAAGGACAAAGGGTTACAAACAGGGCCTTTGACTTGCCCAATACACGGCACTGTTATATGTGCGGGCACCTTAGACATATGGACAAAGGTTTTCTCCAAATCCGGGCCCATACCTGGAGCCCGTCTCCTTGCCAGGCCAGTCAACATCTACTGAGATGGGCCATTGGGTTCTTAGGGATGCTACCCCCGGAATACACCAGCAATGGAAGTGATATACCCAGTCGGACACATTACCTCAGCTAACTTCCATCACCAAATTCAACCTGTCAAGGTTGGTGACATGCAGGCCCAGGAACTTCGATACACTGGGTCTTCCATCATCTGGGTCATCCCAGCCAGTTTGTCACAGCCATCACCTGCAACCAAGACAAGAAGCACCCTAATGCGGATCCTTCTGAAGCCCCCTCTAAGGATAACCCACATCCCCAGCCTCCATCATCCTCCTCTGAGCCAATAATAGTGAGTACAGCTAACCAGACTGTGGCCATTGACTGGAGGGAGCTGGATCATAAGGAGTTTATGGAAGCTCAACTCACATACCCCAGCTTGTCGGCAGTGTGGCTGCCCGACCTGAGGGAGGAAATCAAGGGGAGATGTATAGATGGGAGCCTCTGTTGTTGACCTCATCACCAAACTGGCAAAGATCATGGCAATGCCGGCGGACCATCTCAACAAAAGAACAAGGATGATCGGAGGCCTATCACGTCTGGTAGCGACATCAACAGGGGTATAAAAAAGCCTGTCTCCTGTCTCCAAATTCATTTTACAGGACAAAGGATCTATGGTTCCAGCTGGAGGATCACAGAACTGCTTCACTGCTCAACGCTAATCCACAAATTCGCTTGGAGAACCCAGGTTGGGACTACTCGGTGACCTGGCTACATATCTTGCTGTGCTCAATCAGCTTCCTAAGCTTGCCACTATTCCTTTTCAGTTGGTACGTTGGTACCTGCCAAAGCAGAGTGCTGCTGGCTGGGATAGGATGGCCCTGGAATCCGCTGAAGTCAAGAAGATTCTAATCCCTGGAGAACCAGCAGAAGGGTGAGATTTTGTCGCTTGTACCATCTTGTTCTTGCTATTATTAGAATTTCTCGGAGAAAACGAAAAAATAATAGTTTCTTTAAGATTCAATTTTATTAAATGGTGTTTTAACAATATGCTTCAATATTTTAAAGCAAAAACAAAAGCATTACCAAAATAGCTAGACATATAACAATGTGCCCATTGCACCAGATCCTGTTTCCTTGCCCAAAATCTGTCTTGAATAGAGACCATATAACCAGCATTATATCCAATAAAGCCATGTAAATATAATGAATACCTGAACTAGATGTAAAGAAAACCCCCTAAAGTGATTTGAGTTGCAGATTTGCTTAGCCAGTAGCATAAAAGCTGGGTTATGGCTGAAAATCTCACAGGAGGCAAGGCAACAACGAATAGGGAAAACTGTCCTACACTGGTCTCACAGCTAATTCTCGCAGACGTATAGTCAATAAATTGAGGCGAGGTTGAGCATGTGCACCTTTGCTCTATTTAAGATGTTGCTCTTAAGAGCCCCATTGTTGGGATCCATTTAAGATCTTTGGTGGTCCCAAAGGTCATCCACCCATTGATCAGGACATTATCACCTATCCTGTTTTGTGGGTGTTTTTTTATTTTTACTTACTAGGTTTGTAATGGTGGTGTCTGATAGACACCTCTCCACTACTAACACCAGGGCTTGATACCAGCTGACATCAACCCCATAAACTATAACTCCGATTGCTAAAGCACCAGGCAATCGGAAGAGCCGAGACAAAGCATCACAAGTGGCTCATCTTATGTGATGTGCTTCTTCTTTGGTGGCAGAGGGTTGGTATTATTAGGCTGGGAAGGGCCCAATAACCATGGATCTGTCTGCTTTACCTTTGCTGGTTATCAAAAATAGGGAGACCCACATTGTTTTTTTTTTTTTAATTATTTAATTAATCATAAAATGCTGTGCAATAAGCTCTCGATAGCCAATTATATACCTGCCGGCTATCAATCTAGCTCTATTTATGGTACTTCTATGTTTCAATTTTTTGGTTTCTTGAAGATCTGTGCGTTAAAAAAAAATGAATGCCATACGGATCGCATACAGGTGTCATAAGGATGTGAGTCGAGAACAAAACCCCCACACTCGCATTACACTCGCATGACAAAAGGTTACCAGCGGAATGGGACCACATTTTTCCATGCCAATTTGACCGTACCCTTAAAGGGGTTATTCGGGGACTACTTTCGCATATGATGTAAGAACTAACAAGCAAGTAGTTGCTAACTACCTGCCTGTTCTGCTTGACACTGGTCTCTGCCAGCAATAGTCAGCGACTCTGCGGTTTTCACTGACATCATGTTAACATAGCAGTGTCTTCTCTTCTACTCTGCTCTGTTGAAGGGCATCTCTGCCGATGCCATTCATGACATCTAAAGTGATGCTTCATCGACATAGATTGGAAGAGGAAGAGCTGCTCTGTTGATGAGGGGGGAAATGACCTAGGGAATGAGTTGGAATAGATTGTCCCCACAAAACAGGCAAGTAGTTAGCCCCATACACAAAAAAAAAATAAAATAAAATAATAATAATCCTGGATAATCCTATACAGTGAAAAGTAAAAAGGGTAACAATATTTTGAACTTTTGACTTACAGGCTCCATATCCCACCATCTACTACAGCTTTGAGCGTAAGACTACCATAATTTATAGACAATCATTTTGGCTATTTACACATAAATTTGAGTTGCAAATATTTAGCATATGATTAATTATGCAGATTCTTGTCATGTTACTGTATTGTCACTGTTTTGCTCCTAAAAATCTAAATTTACGTTTTTATTTTGTTAATATTTTGGAAATCTTCTTTGGCTTTCAACACTGCTTGAATCCTTCTGGGCATGCTCTTGATCAGATTCAAGCAAGTCTTTACTGAAATCCGATTCCAGGTCTCTTCTACACATTCCCAATGTTGGTGCATACTGGTCGGCTCACTTGGGTATGTATACAGCTTTTTCTTCAACTCCGTATTGCCCTTACCGTACTGGCATTTCGTAAAGACCTTGAGACTTACCTATGTCGGCAGGCTTGGGACCGTTAGTGATGACTACGGCTAATAATTTATAAAAAAAAATGGTATAAATAGGGTATGTTTGTTGGTTTTTTTTATGTTTTTTAGGTTAATTGATTTTATGTATAATGTTTTTATTTGTTTAAAACTTTGTATTCTGCATTTACATGTTGTGAGCCGCTCTGAGTCTTTGGAGAGGGGCGGCATACAAGTTTGACAAATAAATAAATAACTCTACCCACAAGTGTTCGATTGGGTTGAGGTCTGGAGACTGTTGGAGCCAATCCAGCATCTCTACTTCATTGTCATTGAACCATTTCTCCACCAATTTGACTTCAGGTCATTGTCCTGCTTGAACACTATGTCGTCCTTTTCATACCCATAGTACTCAAGTGTACAAAGTAACTCATCTTGTGGGATACTCACAATACCACCATTGATATTGGTCAAGTATCCAACACTTTTGGCTGTGAAACAACCTCATATCATCGGGCTTCTTTCACCAACCTTGACAGTTCATTCAATTTCTTGATCCATTAGCCCCTTTTTGCCTCGATTCTTCCAGACCCATTTTCACCCATTAGTGCCTAGACTATTGACTTTTGTCTCATGCCTTCAAATCACCCATTTCCAATATTTTACTGTCCACGTTTCATACTTCTTTGAAAACTCGAGCCAATGCTTCTTATGATGATATTGAACTTGAGGATTCTTCACTTTCTTTCTGGACACCATTCTAGATTGGTGTGACATGCATTGCACAGTGCGTGCATGGACGTCTGTGATTTCACTATTATGAAGCATACGAGCCGCCTCCTTTGCTGTGTTTGTCCCTCCAGAACTGATAGACCTTGTGATAAGTCGACTTGCTGACTCCAATATTTTGCCTTGACATCCACCTCTTTGCTTTCCAATGGATTGGTGAACTTCATTTCGTATTTTTCCAATGGTCATGGCACTTACACCATGTAGTTTGCCAATTTTCTTTGCCGAGAGACCTCTATTGATGAGCTGGATGATGCTATTTCTCTTTTCTTGGGAAATCTTCATGGCTGCTCTTTGATTCAAACCAGTGATCTTTCACTTGAAAATCAACCTAATAAAACACTGAGCTGTTAGGGAATGTGAGAACAGGTTGTAATTTGTAGTATACAGGAAGAACAACATTTTTCAAACACCAGGAGCAAAACTAACAATGCAGTAACATGACAAGAATCTGCATAACTAATCATATGCTAAATAGTTGTAAGTCAATTTTTTGTATTAGATAGTCAAGATGATTGTCTATAAAATGAATGTAGTCTTACACTGAAAATTGTAGTGGATGGTGAGAAATAGAGCCTGAAAATCAAAACTTCAAAACATTGTTACCCTTTTGCTTGTCACTGTAAGTATGTGGAAGAGAAATAAAATCCACTCTTAGTGGAACATTTACTGTATGGCCTATGTGTATGGTGGATATTGGTGTCTGTGGTTATCAGTGATCAGCTAGGTACAGTGTTGTTTACAATGGGTTCATAGCTTGTTGTGATGCTATTCCTCGTTTGTCAAAGCATTGGACCCTGTCAACTTATAATGGAGTCTGTCGAAGTAACGAGTCCACATATACCGATAGCGAACCTCATTCAGTAGCGTTTTACAGTAGTTTGTGTTCATTTCTCTCTGGGCAAGTGAATGTACTTTAGATCCGATTTCTTGTCATTTATAAGAGTATATAGAAAATGTATAATTTTCTGGTCATAGACCACTGATTTCTTGGCTACTTACACTGTAAAAAGTATATACAATTTTGTTCTAAAGGAAATAGTAAGACGAAAACCTGCACTTTACTTATCAGCAATTATAGGACTAGATCAATTTCCTCCATCTCTGAGGCAGATTCAGAAAATAACAAGGGCACCATAATAAAGGCGTTTCAACAGATTTTTAGTAGCAAGGTCACATTTGGTGTATGTTTACTAAAATGTTCTCATAATTTACCAAACAAAAGATACCTTTCACACAAGGTCAAGGCTACGAGTATCAACAAAAGCTAGCAGATTCCTTCACCTTCTTTATGTCCAACATGAGAAAAGAAAGAGAAATTGAGGAAACAATGTAACCATACCTAGTTCCTCGCGTCTACATATAAGTGACAATTTATAACAAATATATTATTGTAATAGTAGAGCATAAAACCAGACTTCATGATCTCTAAGGAAAACAACCAACTATAATGGGGTTTCTAGGTGCAAATGACATTTTCGCTAATTATTTCATAGGTGTCCCAACCAGTTCTGTTATATGGGTATTACAAAAAAAGTTAAATGGATATTTGTAAGATAGTGGCCAGAAGAAGATACTCAGATTCAATGCCCCACAGCATTTGTGCACCAACACCACCATGTGTTGAGAAGTGTCTTTTTCAAATAAAAATCTGTCTATTTTTTTTCTTTATTACTGACTGGGTTAGTGATGTCAAGTATCTGATAGACGCCATGACATCATTAACGTCTGGGCTTGATGCCAGGTGACATTACACAGCTGGTACCAACCCCATATATTACTCCGTTTTCCACCGCACCAGGGCAACAGGATGAGCCGGGTAAAGTCCCGGGACTGTCGCATCGAATGGATGCGGCAATTCCGGCTGGCTGCTGGCAGATATTTTTAGTTGTGTACAGAAAGGACCTGGCTCGACCACTAATATCAATAGGTGCTCTGGAGAAAAAATAGTAGTAAAATAGCAAATATACTCCGGCACACTAGAAGAATTATATGAGAGAAATCCAAAATGGTGCTCAAAAATACATCTTTATTTTTATATATTTTTTGTCCGACGTTTCAACCCGAAGGTTTTCTTCAAGGACTGAATTTTTTATACATATGAAGAAAAGAAAAACATAGTCATACATATGTAATATACATGGATGTCATAACAGGAAAAAAAGACACATATGATACATTAGTAAAATGACAAAAGAAAATAAAAAAACAAAAAAACAAAAAAATCACATGACAAAGAACAAAAGTATGTAGAGAGCTCTCCACAATTATCTTGCATGAGGAATTCCCATGGTAACAAGGATTATTTTAATGAAATCTACAAGATATGTTATGGCATAACAAAGAGCAGAAATGGGTGACATACCTATGTCAAATCAGAGTAAACATTTTTCTGAGTAGGTTTTCAGAGGAGCACCCAGGTGTATCAGGTAAATACGAAGATTCTTAAATCAGAATAGCGCTATATGAGTAAAGAATACAATTATCAACACATATCGTTGGATAAAGTACAAGAAAGAAAAAGAAGAAGAAGAAGAAGAAGAAGAAAAAGAAAAAGAAAAAGAAAAAGAGGAGGAAAAGAGTAAGAATGTTTTCAAAGGAAAAAAGGAAAAGGGGGATAAAAAGGGGGAAAAAAGAAACGGATAACAGGGTGTCGGGGGCATACCTGTTGATTACAGGGTGTTAGATCCTCAAAGAGGTGGAGTATTATAAAGAGGAGGGCCGAGTCCGTCTAACAAGCCAAACCAAGACATAAATGAATAAACAGTATGACATGGAGTTACTGAGATATGAGTATCATATATGAATCTACCTTATGTGCGTGGATAGGTGGGCCAAAGATCTAAATTATTATCGTGTTCGTCAAGAGGGACCTGAGTAAGTCCGTATTGGATATTACTGCAGCGATAGGAATGAACAAAAAAAAATTTTTTATATTATTATTATTTAAGTGCCTGTATGGGCTAGAATGACATTCCACTATCAAGGATTGAGTATAATAGATCCCTATGGGTTAAGAGAACACAAAAACTGAATGCATGTACCATAAAGAGGGTCCCAAATGGCGTGGATATTTCATATGATGGTATGGTTACCGTTAATGTTCAAGGGAAATGCCCAGGAGTCATAAAAGTGGCTGATAACAGAGAAAATCAAGGTGATTAGTAAATGAGCCTGGGATATTGTAAAGAGGACATTGAAAAGGAGACATGTAAAAGTAGGGAAAAAGAGATAGAGTGGGAATACAGCATACCTCAAGACGATATTAGTATCAGAACGTCACAAAATATATGTCTGAAGTCAATTCAGAATATTCTAACAGGGATCATGCTTATAAGAGGATGTAACCTGTTACAATGGATAAAGGGGCAATGTAAGAGGCATGGAGTGTCAAGCAGTATACAGTGTATAATTAGCAGCACGCCATACAACATACCTCCCTAACTGGCAGGCTGTGTGATTAATATGAGCAGTGAGCTGGCCAAAGGCTCTACAAGAAAAGGGCAATAGGGAATTAGACATAGGTTCGTGTAAGAGCTTAGCGTTGTAGACGCTGGTACATAGCTAGATAATGAAGTTACCACAGGTGGAGCGTCCGGGGACGCAATAGAGCCAGGGGGAGGCTATTTGTATTGTGAGAAAAAAGGGGCGTACACGCAGTGTGAGACGTAAAGCACACCTGAGTCCATGAAGTGACTGTGCACGTGACGCTGCAATGCCCCGCGCCTGCGCGGTGGAACAGGACGCCGAGATCTCGGCGCCCCTGCCCCGCGCATGCGCGGAAGGCAGAGCGGTCACGTGAGTGACTAGTGGAATATGAGCGCGCGCATGTAAGGGCACACAGCCGGCGCGCGCCCCACGGGGCGGGGCGCCGGTATGACGCCGCACCTCGTGAGCGCGCGCAAAGCAGAGCACCCCGCGCGCGCGCGCTTTACAGCGGACGTGAACCTAGAGCAGTGAGAGACAGTGTCACTATGTAAGCCATACCGTAGTGAATATTAGTGAAGGTGATGTGCTGGAAACAGGTGCGATCAGGGGACGTGGGAGACCTAAGGGTAAAGGAGAAGAATTAGTAATATATAATAAGCATGTACAGATAGACAGTTACATCACTATCAGATAGTATATCCATATCTATACGTCCATACACATATGTGTACATCTCGCACTCAGACATAAGAGGCGGGATATATCGGTACAAGAAAAAGGTGTACAATAAGAAGATGAACAGATTACATCATATTGACCATTTGACCCACTGGATTCCAGGGATCTAGAACAAAACATGAACACATGCAAAGAGAGCTAATAGGTTACATCATATTCCCTGTTTAATCCATTGGGTTCTAGGGTTCTCAAGGTATGTATCCAAAAGGCCTCACGTTGTTTGAGGATTCTGATCCTATTCCCACCCCTTCTCATAAGCGGTACATGTTCAATGATTTGGTATTTGAGTTGGGCCACAGTATGTCCATGTGTCACAAAATGATGTGGAACAGGTAATAGCACCTGTTGGCAGCGAATTGTCGATTTATGCTTGTTAATTCGGTCTCGGATATGCTGGGTGGTTTCCCCAACATATCCGAGACCACAGGGGCACTTTATGAGGTATACCACGAACGAGGAGTCACATGTCAGAAAATCTCGGATGTGGAATATTTTTCCAGTGTGAGGATGGGTGAACGTGTCTCCCCGAGTTAGGTTATTGCACTGTAAACAGTGTAAACAGGGATAATTACCGACCCTAGGGGTTCCTAAAAAGGTTTGGCGTGCTACTCTTGTAGATGACCCAATATCTGCCCTCACTAGGTTGTCTCTTAGGTTCTTGGATCTCTTATAGCAGAATAAAGGAGGCTGAGTAAACTCGGTCACTGTAGGGTAAGAGGTATGTAACAATGGCCAATGTTTTGCGATAATGCCTTTGATCAATGGGGAAAACGGGTGGTAAGTGTTGACACATGCCAGACGGGGACTATCCGATCGTGTTGTGTCAGACCGTGACCTGCGGTTATTGGCTATGTGGGCTGGATAGCCTCTGGACATAAATTTGGAGCCCATTTCCTGGAATCTCAACTCACGCGTATCAGGGTTGGACACGATCCTTTCCACTCTTTTGTGTTGTGAAATTGGAAGGGCTTTTTTGGTGTGGGCTGGATGGCAACTAGAAAAATGGAGGAGACTATTCCTGTCCGTTGATTTTACAAAGAGATCAGTGTCAATCTGGCCATCAGGTGAGATCTGTATGAGGGTATCCAAAAAGTTGATTGAACACGGGTCATGGTGTATAGTGAACGTCAGGCCCGTCCTGTATGTGTTAATCTGCTGAAAGAAGGTGTTCAAGGAGGAGACATCGCCATGCCAAATCATGAAGATGTCATCTATAAACCTCTTCCATAGTAATGAATGATTCTTCCATAGGGGATTCGTGTATACAAACTCGGCCTCGAAGTGCGCCATGTAAATATTGGCATACGGGGGTGCCATGTTGGACCCCATGGCAGTGCCCCTGCGCTGTAGAAAAAACGCATCTTCAAACATGAAAAAGTTGTTGTCTAATACTAGATGAATAAGGTCCATACAGAGCGAGTGCTGAGTGATGGTGAAAGAGCCCTGTAAATCGAGAAACCAGTCCACCGCTTGAATCCCGTCTGCGTGTTCAATACTAGTATATAAACTATTTACATCTAGTGTGACCAGTAGAATCTCAGTTGGAATGGTAGACAATTGGCGTAGGTGTCCAAGGAAGTCTGATGTGTCCCTCAGGTATGACGGTATAGTAGGGATTAATGGAGTGAGGATCCTATCTATGGTGATGGCCAGAGGTGATAATGCTGAATCGGTGGAGGCAACAATGGGACGGCCGGGAGGTGACTGCAAGTTCTTATGAATTTTGGGTAGAGTGTAAAATACTGGTATGACCGGATCAGGTTTGATCAAAAACTCTGCTAGTTTGGTATCAATAGTGCCGTGTAGTAAGTGGTAGTCAACTATGTCTTTTATCTTAACCTGTATTTCCCTTGTGGGGTCCCTGGAGATAGGTAAATATGTGGTCCTATCCTCCAATTGTGTGTGGATTTCGGAGACGTAGTATGACTTGTCCAGAACTACTATAGCTCCTCCCTTGTCAGCTGGTTTTACAATGATGTTGGTGTTGTTTTTTAATGTGCGTATAGCTGCATGTTCCTCCGGTGTAATATTACTCTTTACTCTAAAATCTCCTTTCTCAATTGACCTGAGAGTCATATCAATATCCCTAGAGACCAGTGATATATATGTCTCAATGGGATGATAGTGTCTGGGGGGATTGAATTTGCTAGGTTGTCTGAGATTGAGATTATGTAGAGTAAATAAACCAGGGTTGTTGTTGGTACTAGAAGGCAGTGTGTCAGTCGCCTTATCAGAAAAATGGGCCTTAAGCCGCAATGTCCTATAAAACCGTCTAAGCTCCTGATCCAACTGGAAGGTGTTAAAAGAAGGGGTGGGACAATATGTCAAGCCTTTTTGTAATACCCGTGTCTCAATCGGGGACAGATTGTATGAAGAAATATTAAATACCAAATTGGTCATACCTGTGACCGAGTCTGCACTCGATATGGTGTGTAGGTTTTTCCTCTTCCCCCTCCTGGTCGCCCTCTTGATGTCTGTCTTTGATCTAAAAAATTTGAAGGTCGGGAAAAGTATGGTTCACTGTCCGAGCCTGAAGAAGCTGAATATCGAGAGGGACCAGATGGTCGTCTGGAGTAGTTGTCTGATGACCGCCACCTATACACGCGGTCCTTGGAGTAATCCTCCTGGTCACGGATGAACTTTTGGCGTTTCCTGTCTTGCAGAGTTTTTTGAAAGTCAGCAATGGTCTCTTTAGTCTTTTGCCGAATCTTGTCCCATTCGGCGATAGGTAGGCTGTTGGAAAACTGGTCTTCAATAGATCGGATTTTGGGGCCAAGTTCTTCAATCTCCTTTTGTAGGAATTCTATAGTCAAAATAATTACGTCCATGGAACATTTGTTTAGTATGCTCTCAAATTTGGTGCAGTAGTCAGCATTTTCAGCAAAGAGAGTGGGTCTAAGGGACACCCTTAAACCCCTGGGTATCCGTTGCACTTTGTGATACTGTGCCAAGGTAGCGCAATGTAATTCAAAAGCAGTCCGTTTTCTGAGTTCTTTCTCATAATCGCGGGTGCGTATTTCCTCCGAGGGGGTAGACAAGAATGAATCTGGAACCGTGACTTTCGCAAGTATGTCCGTCACTTCTGTAGCTCCATATGAAAAAGTTGTGAATGACATTGGTAAAGAAATGTAATGAAAAAATTTTTTTGTGAAAAAAATTCTTTGTAAAAAAAATTTTTGTGAAAATTTTTTTTTTCTTTTTATCTAACTGGGAAAGCGGGAGCACAGATCAAAAAAGTGAGTCAATTGTGTACAGAAAGGACCTGGCTCGACCACTAATATCAATAGGTGCTCTGGAGAAAAAATAGTAGTAAAATAGCAAATATACTCCGGCACACTAGAAGAATTATATGAGAGAAATCCAAAATGGTGCTCAAAAATACATCTTTATTTTTATATATTTTTTGTCCGACGTTTCAACCCGAAGGTTTTCTTCAAGGACTGAATTTTTTATACATATGAAGAAAAGAAAAACATAGTCATACATATGTAATATACATGGATGTCATAACAGGAAAAAAAGACACATATGATACATTAGTAAAATGACAAAAGAAAATAAAAAAACAAAAAAACAAAAAAATCACATGACAAAGAACAAAAGTATGTAGAGAGCTCTCCACAATTATCTTGCATGAGGAATTCCCATGGTAACAAGGATTATTTTAATGAAATCTACAAGATATGTTATGACATAACAAAGAGCAGAAATGGGTGACATACCTATGTCAAATCAGAGTAAACATTTTTCTGAGTAGGTTTTCAGAGGAGCACCCAGGTGTATCAGGTAAATACGAAGATTCTTAAATCAGAATAGCGCTATATGAGTAAAGAATACAATTATCAACACATATCGTTGGATAAAGTACAAGAAAGAAAAAGAAGAAGAAGAAGAAGAAAAAGAAAAAGAAAAAGAAAAAGAAAAAGAGGAGGAAAAGAGTAAGAATGTTTTCAAAGGAAAAAAGGAAAAGGGGGATAAAAAGGGGGAAAAAAGAAACGGATAACAGGGTGTCGGGGGCATACCTGTTGATTACAGGGTGTTAGATCCTCAAAGAGGTGGAGTATTATAAAGAGGAGGGCCGAGTCCGTCTAACAAGCCAAACCAAGACATAAATGAATAAACAGTATGACATGGAGTTACTGAGATATGAGTATCATATATGAATCTACCTTATGTGCGTGGATAGGTGGGCCAAACATCTAAATTATTATCGTGTTCGTCAAGAGGGACCTGAGTAAGTCCGTATTGGATATTACTGCAGAGATAGGAATGAACAAAAAAAAAAATAAAATTTTTTTTATATTATTATTATTTAAGTGCCTGTATGGGCTAGAATGACATTCCACTATCAACGATTGAGTATAATAGATCCCTATGGGTTAAGAGAACACAAAAACTGAATGCATGTACCATAAAGAGGGTCCCAAATGGCGTGGATATTTCATATGATGGTATGGTTACCGTTAATGTTCAAGGGAAATGCCCAGGAGTCATAAAAGTGGCTGATAACAGAGAAAATCAAGGTGATTAGTAAATGAGCCTGGGATATTGTAAAGAGGACATTGAAAAGGAGACATGTAAAAGTAGGGAAAAAGAGATAGAGTGGGAATACAGCATACCTCAAGACGATATTAGTATCAGAACGTCACAAAATATATGTCTGAAGTCAATTCAGAATATTCTAACAGGGATCATGCTTATAAGAGGATGTAACCTGTTACAATGGATAAAGGGGCAATGTAAGAGGCATGGAGTGTCAAGCAGTATACAGTGTATAATTAGCAGCACGCCATACAACATACCTCCCTAACTGGCAGGCTGTGTGATTAATATGAGCAGTGAGCTGGCCAAAGGCTCTACAAGAAAAGGGCAATAGGGAATTAGACATAGGTTCGTGTAAGAGCTTAGCATTGTAGACGCTGGTACATACCTAGATAATGAAGTTACCACAGGTGGAGCGTCCGGGGACGCAATAGAGCCAGGGGGAGGCTATTTGTATTGTGAGAAAAAAGGGGCGTACACGCAGTGTGAGACGTAAAGCACACCTGAGTCCATGAAGTGACTGTGCACGTGACGCTGCAATGCCCCGCGCCTGCGCGGTGGAACAGGACGCCGAGATCTCGGCGCCCCTGCCCCGCGCATGCGCGGAAGGCAGAGCGGTCACGTGAGTGACTAGTGGAATATGAGCGCGCGCATGTAAGGGCACACAGCCGGCGCGCGCCCCACGGGGCGGGGCGCCGGTATGACGCCGCACCTCGTGAGCGCGCGCAAAGCAGAGCACCTTGCGCGCGTGCGCTTTACAGCGTCCCCGGACGCTCCACCTGTGGTAACTTCATTATCTAGGTATGTACCAGCGTCTACAACGCTAAGCTCTTACACGAACCTATGTCTAATTCCCTATTGCCCTTTTCTTGTAGAGCCTTTGGCCAGCTCACTGCTCATATTAATCACACAGCCTGCCAGTTAGGGAGGTATGTTGTATGGCGTGCTGCTAATTATACACTGTATACTGCTTGACACTCCATGCCTCTTACATTGCCCCTTTATCCATTGTAACAGGTTACATCCTCTTATAAGCATGATCCCTGTTAGAATATTCTGAATTGACTTCAGACATATATTTTGTGACGTTCTGATACTAATATCGTCTTGAGGTATGCTGTATTCCCACTCTATCTCTTTTTCCCTACTTTTACATGTCTCCTTTTCAATGTCCTCTTTACAATATCCCAGGCTCATTTACTAATCACCTTGATTTTCTCTGTTATCAGCCACTTTTATGACTCCTGGGCATTTCCCTTGAACATTAACGGTAACCATACCATCATATGAAATATCCACGCCATTTGGGACCCTCTTTATGGTACATGCATTCAGTTTTTGTGTTCTCTTAACCCATAGGGATCTATTATACTCAATCCTTGATAGTGGAATGTCATTCTAGCCCATACAGGCACTTAAATAATAATAATATAAAAAATTTTTTTTTGTTCATTCCTATCGCTGCAGTAATATCCAATACGGACTTACTCAGGTCCCTCTTGACGAACACGATAATAATTTAGATCTTTGGCCCACCTATCCACGCACATAAGGTAGATTCATATATGATACTCATATCTCAGTAACTCCATGTCATACTGTTTATTCATTTATGTCTTGGTTTGGCTTGTTAGACGGACTCGGCCCTCCTCTTTATAATACTCCACCTCTTTGAGGATCTAACACCCTGTAATCAACAGGTATGCCCCCGACACCCTGTTATCCGTTTCTTTTTTCCCCCTTTTTATCCCCCTTTTCCTTTTTTCCTTTGAAAACATTCTTACTCTTTTCCTCCTCTTTTTCTTTTTCTTTTTCTTTTTCTTTTTCTTTTTCTTTTTCTTTTTCTTTTTCTTTTTCTTCTTCTTCTTCTTCTTCTTTTTCTTTCTTGTACTTTATCCAACGATATGTGTTGATAATTGTATTCTTTACTCATATAGCGCTATTCTGATTTAAGAATCTTCGTATTTACCTGATACACCTGGGTGCTCCTCTGAAAACCTACTCAGAAAAATGTTTACTCTGATTTGACATAGGTATGTCACCCATTTCTGCTCTTTGTTATGCCATAACATATCTTGTAGATTTCATTAAAATAATCCTTGTTACCATGGGAATTCCTCATGCAAGATAATTGTGGAGAGCTCTCTACATACTTTTGTTCTTTGTCATGTGATTTTTTTGTTTTTTTGTTTTTTTATTTTCTTTTGTCATTTTACTAATGTATCATATGTGTCTTTTTTTCCTGTTATGACATCCATGTATATTACATATGTATGACTATGTTTTTCTTTTCTTCATATGTATAAAAAATTCAGTCCTTGAAGAAAACCTTCGGGTTGAAACGTCGGACAAAAAATATATAAAAATAAAGATGTATTTTTGAGCACCATTTTGGATTTCTCTCATATAATTCTTCTAGTGTGCCGGAGTATATTTGCTATTTTGGCAGATATTTTTAGGCTGGGGGGCTCCCAATGATGTGGGTCTTCACAGCCTGAGAAAAACAGCGAGCAGCTGTGAGGCTTTATCTTGGCTGGTATTAAAATAGGGGTGACAGCATGCTGGTTTTTTTAATTATTTATTTATTTATTTGTACAGTACGATATAGACCCGCCCACTGGAGGCTGTGATTTGTTGTCGCTGTCACTTAGTGTGTGGCGTGTCTGACTGTAACTAATCACAGATGGGGGAGGAGTGAATATGTATGAGCCTAATGAGCGGTCGGCTCAGGAAGATCAAAGAGCTGCTGCGGGAGCAATGTGACAGCCGCCCCGTTGATCGGTGAGTTTGTAACACTTGCTCCTACCCCTTTGCCCCAGATTCTGTTCCCCATGGACTTTATATGGAGACCAGCATCTGGCCAGATACCCTGGACTGCATGTAACTCTCCTTCCGTTTTTGTTGAGGTCTGCAAACAAAAAAACGGAACTTACACGGATGACATACGGACCGTATACAGAACGGGATGGATGCGGTTGTCACACGGATGCCACACGGATGCACCCATGAAAAAACAGGACCGTTTTTTGTGGACCGCAAAAACAGAATGGTCATGTGAATGAGCCCTTAATCAGATGTATAAGGCATGGGGAAAATGGAACCCAGAAATGGGAAGTTTCATGATAAGGAGTAACGCCTTTACTTACTCGTGTTTACTGCATTGTACAGTACAAGCACAGAGGATGGAATTATAGAAATCCCATGAACACTGTGCTTCTTTTAGACACTTCACAAACTAACATGTGGAGTGGCATTTTGAGCCATAGCGTGTTAATTATTTTTGTGGAGACACGAGTGCTCTGAGCAGGAGAACAAAGCAAAATTACGCTGTGTGAATAACCCTGATCGTGGGCACAGACAGCTCCTTCTCCGGAAGAGAAAGTACTCTGCCTCCAGAATGCTAGCACTCCTGATCATATGCACATACCCTTAGGCGGGCTTTGCACACTACGACATCGCAGGTGCGATGTCGGTGGGTTCAAATTGAAAAGTGACGCACATCCGGCATCGCATGCGACATCGTAGTGGGTAAAGCCTAGATGATACGATTAACGAGCGCAAAATCGTCGTAATCGTATCATCGGTGCAGCGTCGGCGTAATCCATAATTACGCTGACGCGACTGTCCGATGTTGTTCCTCGCTCCTGCGGCAGCACACATCGCTGTGTGTGAAGCCGCAGGAGCGAGGAACATCTCCTACCGGCGTCACCGCTGCTTCCGTTGGATATGCGGAAGGAAGGAGGTGGGCGGGATGTTTACATCCTGCTCATCTCCGCCCCTCTGCCGCTATTGGCCGCCTGCCGTGTGACGTCGCAATGACGCCGCACGACCCGCCCCCTTAGGAAGGAGGCGGGTCGCCAGCCAGAGCGACGGTCGCAGGGCAGGTGAGTGCATGTGAAGCTGGCGTAGCGATAATGTTCGCTACGCCAGCTATCACACGATATCGTACCTGCGACGGGGGCGGGGACTATCGCGTGCGACATCGCAGCATCGGCTTGCGATGTCACAACGTGCAAAGCCACCCTTAGAGTGCACGCCTACTTTAAGGTTTTAATGCAGATTTTGAACTGCATATCCCCAGCGTATCTGCAGTATTTTTACTTATTTATATAGTGCCATTAATTCCATAGCTCTTTACAGACCTCATTATAGTCCCCATTGGGTCTCAAAATCTAAATTCCCTATCAGTATCCCTTTGGAGTGTGGGAGGGATGCAAGCAACCTGGAGGAACCCCAGGCAAACACGCGGAGAACATACAAATTCCTTGCAGATGTTGTCTTTGGTGGGATTTGAACCCTGCGCTGCAAAGCAACAGTGCTAACCACTGAGCCACCGTGCTGCCCCACTCCACAGCATTTTCACATGAACATTTGCATGTGGATTTGGCTGACAATTTAATCTTACAAATTGTAAGAGAGAAGACAGCAATAATTCTTGCATGAAGAATTGACATGCTGCAGATTTTAAAATCAGAAAATTTCCGCAACATGTAGATGACATTTTTAAAATCTCATTAAAGTAGTTAGTGCTGTATTATGCTGCGGATTTTACACATTTAAATACACATGTATATTCATGTGTGTGGAAAATCATTCAGCTGGCTGTCCTACGTCACCGCTACCCCCCTGGAGTGGTGCAGTGCGCTGATGGAGTCAGGATGCATTCACCTAGCTTACTGTGCATTTTCAGGATTTTTCTAACTTTTAATTTTTATCCCCTCAGACCAGATAGGCATATCACCCAATATTATTAGTAAATAAAATTTGCCAAATGACTACCTTATATAAGCATCACCTTTGAAATTATATAAATATATATATATATATATATATACATATGTGTGTGTGTATATATATATATATATATATATATATATAGTGCCTTGCGAAAGTATTCAGCTCATTGAAGTTTTCAACTTTTTCCCACATTTCAGGCTTCAAACGGAATTTTTTGATGTTGCTCCGAGAAAATGAAAAATTACAATTTGAACATAAAAATGTTACTTTGATGAATGATAACATTTGTTGTGCAATTTCTCCTGACCACTGGGTTTCTCCATATGTGGTGGGAAAACTACTATTTAGACGCACGGCAGGGCTCGAAAAGGATGCAGCGCTATTTGAATATTGGAGTGCAAAATTGGATGGAAACTCTCAAAAGTCATCCCATTTTCGAAACTGCATCCCTCAATGAATTTATATAGATATATGGTGAGCAGCACCTTGATTCCATAGGTGTTTCACAGAATTTTTTATATGATGAAAAATAAAAAAATAAATTTTTACCACAAAAAATGTTGCATTAATCCCACATTTTTAATTACCACACAACGCTAACAGGAAAAAGTAAACCATAACATTTATTGTGAAATTTCTCCTGAGTACAACAATACCCCATATGTGGGGGAAAACTACTGTTTGGGCTCATGGCAGTGCTCAGAAAGGAAGAAGCACCATTTAAATTTTGAAGCGCAAAATTAGCTGGAATAGATAGCGGACACCATGTCACATTTGCAGAGTTCCTGCAGTCCCTAAATAGTGGAAATTCCCCACAAGTCACTCCATTTTGGAAAGTACAACCCTCAAAGAATTTGTCTAGATGTTTCTGACCACCTTAAACCCAGAGATGCTTCACATAAATTTAGAACATTGAGCCGTGAAAATGAAAAAATACATTTTTACCACAAAAATGTTGCTTTAACCTCAAATTTTTCATTTTCACAAGGGTAATGAGACAATGGAGCATACAATTTGTTGGGAAATTTCTCCTCAGTCCACTGATACCTTATAAGTGATGTAAAACTACTGTTTGGGTGCACAGCTGGGCTCAGAAGGGAACGTGAGCTATTTGAGCTTTTAAGAGACATGCTGGCCAGAATAGATTGCAGACGTCATGTCACATTTCACAAGATCCCTAACATGCCAAAAAGGCAGAAACCCACCACAAGTCAACCTATTCTGGAAACTACACCTCTCAAAGAAATCATGTAGGAGTGTAGTGAGCAATTTTGCCCCTCAAATGATTCACGAAATTGTATAATATTGGGCTGTGAAAATAATAAAAACTATTTTTCTACTAAAATGTTGCTTTGGCCCAAAATTTTAATTTTCAAAAAGGGTAAAAGGAGAAAATGGATTATACAAATTGTTACGAAATTTCTCCTGAGATCGCCAATATGCGATATATGGTCAAAAGCTACTTTTTGAGGCACAGTGCAAAGCTCAGAAGGGAAGGAGCGCCATATTGGAGTTCAGATTTAGTTGGAAAGTTTTGGGGGTGCCATCTCACATTAGCAGAGCCTCTGATATGCCAAAATAGCAGATTCCCCATAAGTAACCCCCTTTTAGAAACTACACCCCTCAATGAAATCATCCAGGGGTGCAGTGAACAGATTGACACCACAGGAGCGAGACGACTCCCTCTTCCAACCCCCTAAATTCTGCTATTACTACTATGGTTGTGGCACTTAGGTGGGATAAACAGCCAGAGCTCAGTTAAAAGAGAACTCTTAGGCCACAATGTTCAAAGGTACAGTCATATGAAAAAGTTTGGGCACCCCTATTAAAGATAAGCTTTTTTCTTTATAACAATTTGGGTTTTTGCAACAGCTATTTCAGTTTCATATATCTAATAACTGATGGACTCAGTAATATTTCTGGATTGAAATGAGGTTTATTGTACTAACAGAAAATGTGCAATCCGCATTTAAACAAAATTTGACCGGTGCAAAAGTACGGGCACCCTTATCAGTTTCTTGATTTGAACACTCCTAACTACTTTTTATTGACTTACTAAAGCACTAAATTGGCTTTGTAACCTCACTGAGCTTTGAACTTCATAGGCAGGTGTATCCAATCATGAGAAAAGGTATTTAAGGTGGCCACTTGCAAGTTGTTCTCCTATATGAATCTCCTATGAAGTGTGGCATCATGGGCTCCTCAGAACAACTCTCAAATGATCTGAAAACAAAGATTATTTAACATAGTTGTTCAGGGGAAGGATACAAAAAGTTGTCTCAGAGATTTAAACTGTCAGTTTCCACTGGGAGGAACATAGTAAGGAAATGGAAGAACACAGGTACAGTTCTTGTTAAGCCCAGAAGTGGCAGGCCAAGAAAAATATCAGAAAGGCAGAGAAGAAGAATGGTGAGAACAGTCAAGGACAATCCACAGACCACCTCCAAAGACCTGCAGCTTCATCTTGCTGCAGATGGTGTCAATGTGCATCGGTCAACAATACAGCGGACGTTGCACAAGGAGAAGCTGTATGGGAGTGTGATGCGAAAGAAGCCATTTCTGCAAGCACGCCACAAACAGAGTCGCCTGAGGTATGCAAAAGCACATTTGGACAAGCCAGTTACATTTTGGAAGAAGGTCCTGTGGACTGATGAAACAAAGATTGAGTTGTTTGGTCATACAAAAAGGCGTTATGCATGGAGGCAAAAAAACACGGCATTCCAAGAAAAGCACTTGCTACCCACAGTACAATTTGGTGGAGGTTCCATCATGCTTTGGGGCTGTGTGGCCAATGCCGGCACCGGGAATCTTGTTAAAGTTGAGGGTCGCATGGATTCAACTCAGTATCAGCAGATTCTTGACAATAATGTGCAAGAAACAGTGAAGAAGTTGAAGTTACGCAGGGGATGGATATTTCAGCAAGACAATGATCCAAAACACCGCTCCAAATCTACTCAGGCATTCATGCAGAGGAACAATTACAATGTTCTGGAATGGCCATCCCAGTCCCCAGACCTGAATATCATTGAAAATCTGTGGGATGATTTGAAGCGTGCTGTCCATGCTCGGAGACCATCAAACTTACCTGAACTGGAATTGTTTTGTAAACAGGAATGGTCAAATATACCTTCATCCAGGATCCAGGAACTCATTAAAAGCTACAGGAAGCGACTAGAGGCTGTTATTTTTGCAAAAGGAGTATCTACAAAATATTAATGTCACTTTTATGTTGAGGTGCCCATACTTTTGCACCGGTCAAATTTTGTTTAAATGCGGATTGCACATTTTCTGTTAGTACAATAAACCTCATTTCAATCCAGAAATATTACTCAGTCCATCAGTTATTAGATATATGAAACTGAAATAGCTGTTGCAAAAACCCAAATTGTTATAAAGAAAAAAGGTTAACATTAATATGGGTGCCCAAACTTTTTCATATGACTGTATGTGTGGAGAAAAAAGGGCACATAATGTCAGAAAAATATCTTGCTAAAACATTTAGCATGAGCGTGGATCCATCATGCTTTGGGGTTGTGTAGCAGCCAATGATATGGGGAACATTTCAAAGGTAGAGGAAAGAATAGATTGAAATTTCAACAAGTTCTTGATGCAAACATAACACCATCTGTAAAAAAGCTGAAGTTGACAAGAGGATGGGTTCTACAAATGGATAATGATCCTAAACCCACGTCAAAATCCACAACAGACTACCTCAAAAGGCGTAAGCTGAAGGTTTTACAATGGCCTTCACAGTCCCCTGATGACCGAAAATCTGTAGCTAGCAGTGTATGCAAGACAACCCAAGAATCTCACAGAACTGGAAGACTTTTCCAAGAAAGAATGGATGAAAATCTCTCAAACAAGAATTGAAAGACTCTTGTCAAGCTACAAAAAGTTTTCACAAGTTGTGATACTTGCCAAAGGGGGTATTACTAGGTAATAACCATGCATGGTCCCCAAACATTTGCGTCTGCCCATTTTCCTTTATGTTAATTTTAAAATATAAAAGGTTGAAAATATTTTTTTGCCTAAAATACAAAGGAAATATGTAATCTTTAACTTTATGCCTTTTAGAGATCATTTGATCTTCAATTTGTTTACTTGCTCACAATAGCAATAATTTTGGTGAGGGGTGCCCAAGTTTTTACATGCAACTGTGAGGGCATTCGAAAAAAAAGTATTAAGACTTTTAGTTTGTTTACACACAGGAACCTGTCTGCGGTCTTCATGACATCTCCTGTTTACCTGAGGATTTTATTATCTTTACATGTTTGCAGCTTTTCCATTTTTACCTACCTGTCTGCGATTTTGAGTATCACTACATACTGCCTACTTGCGTACGGTTTACAGTATGGCACAACGTGCCTGCAATTTCCAGGTCGCCCTCCTTGTGGCTTCCATGGTATTTAGACTTTCTAGTTTATCTGCTATCTGTCTGCTCATTACAGGATGTCATCCTGGCTGTCTGTCCCTCTAGTTTCTGTACCCTGCATGCTTCACCTGCTTACTGCACTGACGCCCGTGGCCCATGTGCCCATGCAGAGCTTGAAGGATCTACCTTCCCTTGTGAGCACTCTACATTTTTATCTATCTGTGTATAATGGCTCTCACTGCATTTACCTTGAGTCTCAAGCATTAGATTTTTGCAAAGTTTTGAGAATGGAATCGTACAACTTCTTGAGACCTTCTACCTGATTTACGTTGTTAGACATACAGTGGGTAAGTATTAAGACCCCTTTAAATTTTTCATTGTAGCCATTTGGTAAATTCAAAAAAGTTCATTTTATCTCATTAATGTACACTCTGCACCCTATTTTGACAGAAAAAAACAGAAATGTAGAAATTTTTGCAAACTTTATAAAAAAAGAAATACTGAAATATCACGTGGTCATAAGCATTCAGACCTTTTGCTTAGTATTGAGTAGAAGCACCCTTTCGAGCTAGTACCGCCATGAGTCTTCGGGAATGATGCAACAAGTTTTTCATACCTGGATTTAGGGATCCTCTGCCATTCTTCCTTGCAGATCCTCTCCAGTTCCATCAGGTTGGATGGTGAATGTTGGTGGACAGCCATTTTCAGGTCTCTCCAGAGATACTCAATTGGGTTTAGCTCAGGGCTCTGGCTGGGCCAGTCAAGAATGGTCACAGAGTTGTTCTGAAGCCACTCCTTTGTTATTTTAGCTGTGTGCTTAGGGTCATTGTCTTGTTGGAAGGTAAACCTTCGGCCAAGTCTGAGGTCCAGAGCACTCTGGAAGAGGCTTTCTTCCAGGATATCTCTGTACTTGGCCAAATTCATCTTTCCTTCAATTGCAACTAGTTATCCTGTCCCTGTAGCTGACAAATAGCCCCTGGCATGATGCTGCCACCACCATGTTTTACTGTGATGAGGAACCTGGTTTTCTCCAAACATACCGCTTACAATTATCACCAAAAAGTTCTATCTTTGTCTCATCAGACCAGAGAATCTTATTTCTCATAGTCTGGGAGTCCTTTATGTTGTTATTTCAAACTCTATGCGGGCTTTTATATGTCTTACACTGAGGAGAGGCTTCTATCGGCCACTCTGCTATAAAGGCCAAATTGGTGGAGGGCTGCAGTGATAGTTGACTTTGTGGAACTTTCTCCCATCTCCCTACTGCATCTCTGAAGCTCAGCCACAGTGATCTTGGGGTTCTTCTTTACCTCTCTCACCAAGGCTCTTCTCCCAAGATTGCTCAGTTTAGCTGAATGGCAAGGTCAAGGAAGAGTTCTGGTGGTCCAAAACCTCTTCCATTTAAGGATTATGGAGGCCACTATGCTCTTAGGGACCTTGAGTACTGCAGAAATTCTTTTGTAACGTTAGCCAGATCTGTGACTTGCCACAATTCTGTATCTGAGCTCCTTGGACAGTTCCTTTGACCTCATGATTCTCATATGGTGTGACATGCACTGTGAGCTGTGAGGTCTTAAGCTGGGGTCACACTAAACGACAGCGACAACGACGTCGCTGTTACGTCACCATTTTCTGTGACGTAGCAGCGACCTTGTAAGTCGCTGTTATGATCGCTGCTTAGCTGTCAAACACAGCGACGCAGCAGCGATCATAACGTCGCTACATGTGCAGAGAGCAGGGAGCCGCGCACACTGCGCTGGCTCCTTGCTCTCCTAGCTACAGTACACATCGGGTTAACCCGATGTGTACTGCAGCTACATGTCACAGTACAGAGAGTAGGGAGCCGCACACACTGCTTAGCGCTGGCTCCTTGCTCTCCTAGCTACAGTACACATTGGGTTAATTAACCCGATGTGTACTGCAGCTACATGTCACAGTGCAGAGAGCAGGGAGCCGCGCACACTGCTTAGCGCTGGCTCCTTGCTCTCCCAGCTACAGTACACATAGGGTTAATTACCCGATGCGTACTGCAGCTACATGTGCACAGAGCAGGAGCCGGCACTAGCAGCAAGAGCGGCGGAGGCTGGTAACGAAGGTAAATATCGGGTAACCAGGGAAAGGTCTTCCCTTGGTTACCCAATGTTTACAGTGGTTACAGCTTTCTGCAGCTGCCAGACGCCGGCTCCTGCTCCCTGCTCGCTTCATTTCGTCGCTCTCTCGCTGTCACACACAGCGATGTGTGCTTCACAGCGGTAGAGCGACGATGAAAAAATGAAGCAGGACATTCAGCAACGAGCAACGACCTCACAGCAAGGGCCAGCTCAATGCTGGATGTCACACACAGCGACAGCGACGGGACGTCGCTGCAACGTCACAGAAAATGGTGACGTAGCAGCAACATCGTTGTCGTTGTCGCTGTGTGTGACACCACCTTTAGATAGACAGGTGTGTGCCTTTCCAAATCAAGTCTTATCAGTGTAATTAAACACAGCTGGACTCCAATGAAGGAGTAGAACCATCACAAGGAAATGGACAGCATGTGACTTAAATATGAGTGTCTGAGCAAAGGGTCTGAATACTTATGACCATGTGATATTTCAGTTTTTCTTTTTTTATAAAATTTAAAAATAGCAACAAAAAGAGGAATAAATATCCTCCAAAGTTAAGTATTACTTACAGCAAGGATGGGCTGCGGTGTGTACATCGCCCAGGCCAAAAACTAATACTCTACCAATATACAGCTAAACCCCCACAAAATGGAGGCATCACAGGTGCAGGAGCAAATCACACACACTTCCATGAAATGGAGGGGGGCGACTGCTGGATGATAAAACTGCATACTGATGGCTTGCATAGAGCGCTGTTCACACATGCAGATAACACAGTCACAAGCCCGCAGCCTATTAGGTGACGCCCATACTATTAAATCAGGCAAGCTGCCAAGCCGTACCCCACCTGTGTATCATGCAGGGACAGAAACTCTTTTTGTTGCTATTTTTATATTTAGTGTAGGGACCTACAAGCATGAGGTTCCCGTGACGAGGGTTGTAGGCTTCCGTATTATGGCCATAAATACCAACTAAAACCTCATATTTTTTTGTACAGGGTACAGCCAGGCCCCATTCTGTTGGGCCTTGCATTTTAGAGTTTCTGTCCCTGCATGATACACAGGTGGGGTACGGCTTGGCAGCCCGTCTGATCTAATAGTAATAGACTGCGGGCTTGTGACTGTGTATCTGCATGTGTGAACAGCGCTCTATACAAGCCATCAGTTTGCAGTTTTATCATCCAGCAATCGCCCCCTCCATTCCATGGAAGTGTGTGTGTGTTTTGCTCCTCCTGCACCTGTGATTCCTCCATTTAGTGGGGGTTTGGCTGTATCCTGGTAGAGTATTAGTTTTTGGCCTGGCCGATGTACACACCGCAGCCCATCCTTGCTGTAAGTAATTTTTATAAAATTTGCAAAAATTTCTACATTTCTGTTTTTTTTCTGTCAGGATGGAGTGCAGAGTGTACATTAATGAGAAAAAAAAATGAACTTTTTTAAATTTACCAAATGGCTGCAATGAAACAAAAAGTGAAAAATATAAAGGGGTCTGAATACTTTCTGTACCCACTGTAGTTTAGTGACATTGAGATTTAACAGGTCTGGTAATAATACATACTAAAAAAAGGTTATTCCAGCATCACGTCTCATGTATAAAAAACAAAACTTTTATTTCTGCATATTAAAAACCAACAGTGTGTTAGCAAGAGATCCAAAAATTTAAAACCTGCATCTTCCACGTTTCTAACCCATGTCTTGATTAACCTTTTCACACCAAAGCCTGTTTTTGCCTTCGCAACCTGGCCAATTTTTTGATTTCACACCAGGGTCACTTTGACAGGTTATAACTCTAGAATGCTTCGACGGATCCCGGTGATTCTGAGATTGTGTTTTTGTGACATATTGTACTTCAGGATAGGGGTAAAACTAAGATGATATCTTTTGCATTTATTAGTGAAAATATCGGAAATTTGGCGAATATTTTACAATTTGGAAACTTTTAATTTTTATGACATAAAACCAGAAAGTTATGCTAAAAAAAAAGTTACTAAATAACATTTCCCACATGTCTTTACATCAGCGCATTTTCTGAAACATAATTTTTTTCTGTTAGGAAGTTAGCAGGGTTAAAAGTTCATCAGCATTTTCTCATTTTTCCAACAAAATGTACAAAACCATTTTTTTAGGGACCACATCACATTTGAAGTGACTTTGAGAGACCTATGTGACATAAAATACCCAAAATTGGCACTTTTGTGAAAACTGAATCTCTTACAGTGCTCAAAAGCATATCCAAGAAATGTATTAACCCTTTAGGTTCTTCACAGGAACCAAAGGAATGTGGAAGGAAAAAATAAAAATGTACTTATTCCCACAAAAATGTTACTTTAGCCTCCCATTTTGCATTTTATAAGGGTAAGAGAAGAACATGCACTATAAAATGTATTGTGCAATTTCTCCTGAGCATGCTGATACCTCATATGTGGTGGAAATCAATTGTTTTGGCGCACAGCAGGGCTCGAAAGGAAAGAAGTGCCATTTGAATTTTTGAAAGCTAAATTGTCTGGAATCATTAGCGGACCCCATGTCACGTTTGGAGACCAACTGAGGTGCCTAAACAGTGGAGCTCCCCCACAAGTGGACCCATTTTGGAAGCTAGACCCCTCAAGGAATTTATCTCGATGTTTGGTGAGCACTTTGAACCCACAGGGGCTTCACAGAAGTTTATAATGTTGAGCCATGAAAATAAAAAAATAAATTTTTACCACAAAATTGTTATTTCAACCAGGTAGCTTTCTTTTTCACAAGGATAACAGGGAAAGATGCACCATAAAATTTATTGTGCAATTTCTCCTGAGTATGCAGATACCTCATATGTGGTGGAAATCTCCAGTTTGGGACCACAGCAGGGCTCTGAAACAAAGGGGCGCCATTTGACTGCAAAATTAGCTGCAATCATTAGCGGACACCATGTTACGTTTGGAGAATCCCTGAGGTGCCTAAACAGTAGACTTCCCCTTACAAGTGACCCCATTTTGGAAACTAAACACCTCGAAGAATATATCTACATGTTTGGTGAGCACCTGGAACCCCAAGGGACTTCTCAGAATTTTATAACATTGGAGGTGTGAAAATGAAAAAATGCATTTTTACCACAAAATTGTTACTTCAACCAGATAGCTTTTTTTCACAAGGGTATCAGGAAAAATTACACCATAAAATGTATTCTGAAATTTCTCCTGAGTACATATATACCTCATATGTGGTGGAAATCAACTGTTTGGGCGCACAGCAGGGCTTAAAAGGGAAGGTGCGGCATTTGAATTTTATAGTGTACAAAATTCTGGAATATATAGTGGATGCCATGTTGTGTTTGGACAGCCATGTGAGGTCTTGTTTTTTACGGGATGAGTTGATGTTTCTATTGGCACCATTTTCAGCCACATAACATTTTTGGATCGTTTTTTATTCTCATTTTAGGTAGGTAGAATTAACATGAAACAATAACTCAGGAATTGTTCTTTGCAATTTTTTTTTTTATGCCGTTCACTGTTTGGTAACAGTAACAACACAAGTTTATTCTTCAGGTCAGTACAGTTACAGCGATACTACATTTGTCATTTTTTTAGAATGCATTTTTTGATGCATTTTTTTTTAAAACTGTTCACTGAACAGGTTAAATAGTGCGACAGTTTTATAGATCAGGTCAGGTCGGACGCAGTGATACCAAATACATGTACATTTTTTTTGTTTATTTTTATATAAATGTATTTTTGGGTATAATTTTTTTTTCTTTTTTTTATATTTTGCAAGGGTTTTTTTTGCTTTTCTTAACTTTTTTACCTTGTCCCTATATGGCACTTTAACTTTTTCTAGTCTAATCGCTGATATAATGCATTGCTATGCAGCAGCATAGTAATCCATTAGACATGGTGGGCCATAAATATGGATACCCCCTAATAAAAAAAAGAGTAAAGTTGAATTCAAAATGGCGGTTTTGCAAATAGCCGCCATCCGGTTTCAAATGTTTTGCCCACACCACTTCCATTTTATCAGGGTGTATTCATACTTATGGCCCACCCTGTACAGGCAGTGTCAGACTTCAGATCACCTATCAGACCCTGCTGCAGGCTGGGTCTCACAGGCCACCATACATTGCAGACCAGGAGGTCATCATGTGACCTGTTGTTGCCATGACAACCCTCTGGTCCTCCGTGATTGTGACACAGGAGACTCGGGAGAGGTAAGAGAAGCAGCTCTCTGTACCTATGAAACTTCTATGTGCCGGTGATCACTATTGATCGCCGCACATATGTGATTACAAAGGGTTAACATCAACACGACCTGATCCAATCAGATCCTGGTGATATCTCTGGGCAGAATGGCCGTTCTGCACCAGAAACCCGGTGATACCAGCATGCAGGGGGCCGCGATCCCCTCCTGACCGCAGAGCGTTGATAAACGTTGGCTCTGCACAAAGCCCAGCAGAAGCCGACATTTACAGTCATATGAAAAAGTTTAGACACCCATATTAATGTTAACCTTTTTTCTTTATCACAATTTGGGTTTTTGCAACAGCTATTTCTGTTTCATATATCTAATAACTGATGGACTGAGTAATATTTCTGGATTGAAATGAGGTTTATTGTACTAACAGAAAATGTGCAATCCGCATTTAAACAAAATTTGACCTGTGCAAAAGTATGGGCACCTCAACATAAAAGGGACATTAATATTTTGTAGATCCTCCTTTTGCAAAAATAACAGCCTCTAGTCGCTTCCTGTAGCTTTTAATGAGTTCCTGGATCCTGGATGAAGGTATATTTGACCATTCCTGTTTACAAAACAATTCCAGTTCAGTTAAGTTTGATGGTCGCCGAGCATGGACAGCCCGCTTCAAATCATCCCACAGATGTTCAATGATATTCAGGTCTGGGGACTGGGATGGCCATTCCAGAACATTGTAATTGTTCCTCTGCATGAATAACTGAGTAGATTTGGGGCGGTGTTTTGGATTATTGTCTTGATGAAATATCCATCACCTGCGTAACTTCAACTTCGTCACTGATTCTTGCACATTATTGTCAAGAATCTGCTGATACTGAGTTGAATCCATGCGACCCTCAACTTTAACAAGATTCCTGGTGCCGGCATTGGCCACACAGCCCCAACGCATGATGGAACCTCCACCAAATTTTATTGTGGGTAGCAAGTGCTTTTCTTGGAATGCTGTGTTTTTTTGCCTCCATGCATAATGCCTTTATGTATTACCAAACAACTCAATCTTTGTTTCATCAGTCCACAGGACCTTCTTCCAAAATGTAACTGGCTTGTCCAAATGTGCTTTTGCATACCTCAGGCGACTCTGTTTGTGGCGTGCTTGCAGAAACGGCTTCTTTTGCATCACTCTCCCATACAGCATCTCCTTGTGCAAAGTGCGCTGTATTGTTGACCGATGCACATTGACACCATCTGCAGCAAGATGATGCTGCAGGTCTTTGGAGGTGGTCTGTGGATTGTCCTTGACTGTTCCCACCATTCTTCTTCTCTGCCTTTCTGATATTTTTCTTGGCCTGCCACTTCTGGGCTTAACAAGAACTGTACCTGTGTTCTTCCATTTCCTTACTATGTTCCTCACAGTGGAAACTGACAGTTTAAATCTCTGAGACAACTTTTGTATCCTTCCCCGGAACAACTATGTTGAATAATCTTTATTTTCAGATCATTTGAGAGTTGTTTTGAGGAGCCCATGATGCCACTCTTCAGAGGAGATTCAAATAGGAGAACAACTTGCAAGTTAATACCTTAAATACCTTTTCTCATGATTGGATACACCTGCCTATGAAGTTCAAAGCTCAATGAGTTTACAAAACCAATTTAGTGCTTTAGTAAGTCAGTAAAAAGTAGTTAGGAGTGTTCAAATCAAGAAATTGATAAGGGTGCCCATACTTTTGCACCGGTCAAATTTTGTTTAAATGCGGATTGCACATTTTCTGTTAGTACAATAAACCTCATTTCAATCCAGAAATATTACTGAGTCCATCAGTTATTAGATATATGAAACTGAAATAGCTGTTGCAAAAACCCAAATTGTTATAAAGAAAAAAGGTTAACATTAATAGGGGCTCCCAAACATTTTCATATGACTGTATATACCGTCGGCCATCCTGAAGTGGTTAAGAACCATTACATGGGTTCGAAACATGTAAGACGCAGATTTTACATTTTTGGATGTTCTGCCTGGTTTTTAATATGCAGAAATAAAAGTTTTGTTTTTTATTCATGAGATGTGATGGTTGAATAACTTTTTTTGCTATTTGGATTTGTACTTCCCTGAACATGGAGCTGGCCTCCTTGCACCGCCCAGGATTGAAGGATCCAGGTGATACATCAATTGCGTGAGCTGAAATCTCCATATACTTTTGAATAACACTTATACTGTATGCCAAAATTAAAGAAAATGGGATAGCGGCAAATACTTTTCCTGGTACTGCATATTGATAAACCAGATATTGTTGCAGATAATAAAAGGTAAAAACGGCAGGAATAATCCTTTTTTAACTGGCTGCCAAGCCATGCTTCACAACAACTGGAAGGCACAACAGAACAGCGATCATTCGTTCCACACCCTCCCAATAATTGCAGTATGTGAAATGTTTAGTAACAGTCACCATTTGACTCGCTTCTGTTTATTATATATGGTTTATCTGCCTGCGTAAAAGGAACATAATCCAATCTAAGTAATTTCATGTTACTCTTTGGCAAGCGTCTGAACAATGCGAGAACTATATTCAGTCAGTGTACAGAAGCTTTTCTCAGTATTGTAGCAATAATTAAAAGGTTTGCTGTAACAAAAGAATAATGATAGCTGTTTAATGTGACCTTCCAGGAGAGCTTAGCTTAGCAGGTTATGTGTTTACTGGGGTTTGGCTATGACTGAGCTACAAAAACTGGAAAAGCAAAGTCCTGCCTGTTACATCTCATTGTTTCTCCAGTGATAAGTGAACTAAGAGTTTTGATAAGGTAAGTTATGCTGATTCCCACCCATTCAGCAGGTGTAAAAAGAAAGCTATAGCTAAAACTTGCCATATCCTCTGAATAGGAATGGGCACCTGTAGCGCCCATCTCCAGCACCTTCACATGGTCCCTTCTACTCTGCAGTAACTTGAATACACACTCTGGCTGACGTTAAAGTACAGACTGGACCATGTTCTGCCCTCACATTATGGCAGAAACCCCGTCCCTATAATCAATCACAAGACTATGGCCACCTTACAGGCACATGCCTTATGCCAACTGACTAGAATACAGCTCTCATGTATACTCCTTACAAATATTTACATGTGCAACACTTCAGTGGACACTACAAGCTCTCTGTGTGAGATCTGTGTGGGATACAACCACAGCCTCTCACCACGGTAGCCTCCAGGATCAGTCCCTATTAGGCCACACTTTCCAGGCTAAACAATGCAGCTTTCACCAGCCGGTTCTAAAGCGGGCTTTACACGCAACAACATCGCTAACGAGAAGTCGTTGGGGTCACGGAATTCGTGGCGCACATCCGGCCTCGTTAGCGTCGTCGTTGCGTGTGAAACGTACGAACGACCGTTAACGATCAAAATTACTCACCTAATCGTTGATGGCTGACTGGTCGTTCTAATCCAGATTATCGTTGCTGTTGCAGGACGCATGTTGTTCGTCGTTCCTGCGGCAGCACACATCGCTATGTGGGACGCCACAGGAACGAGGAACATCACCGTACCTGCGGCCACCCGCAATGAGGAAGGAAGGAGGTGGGCAGGATGTTCGGCTCGCTCATCTCCGCCCCCCCACTTCTATTGGGCGGCCGCTTAGTGACATCGCTGTGACGCCGAACGAACCTCCCCCTTAGAAAGGAGGCGGTTCGCCGACCACAGCGATGTTGCTAGGCAGGTAAGTATGTGTGACGGCTCCTAGCGATGTTGTGCGCCACGGGCAGCTGTGTGTAAAGCCTGCTTAAGTCTGCTCGCTCTAGGCTGAGCACTCAAGTCTTCCTCCTGTTGGGCCCATTGGCAGCTCTCCCTCCAGGTTGGTGCCTACTGTAGCTCTGCCCTTTTTACTGAGCTCTCACATTTCCTTATTGCAGTCACCTCACACTCCCTGTACCTCTCTTTTAGTCCCCAACTGGACTCTTTGCAGCTAACTGGCAGGACACCTCTGGCTCTCCGACATTGCTCCACTTTCTCTCTTCATCCGCCCTTCACATTGTTGCATATTGACTTCTGTGTCTTACCACTGTATGGATTCTGACGTCACTGGGGCAGCATCCGTCTGACACCAGAAGGTCTTTATTAATATCTTTTGTTAGTACTCGTGGGCCCTAAAGTTGATTATGAACAAGTCTGATAAACCCAAGCATCCCTGGAGTCACTTTTATATAGCCTGATATGTGAAAAAGAAAAGAATTTTCAACAGATTCACGCCTTCCAGAAATACATGTATGTCATCAACAGATGTGTTGTTTTATTGTATAGTAGTAGTCAAACTACAAGCAGAAGCTGTGAAAACTATATGAATATGTTATCGCCATAATGGTACTATCCTGAAGAATAAAGCTAAAGTGTCAGAGGACATGGTGAATACAATAAAAGAAAAAAAAAAACAATTACAAAATTGTAGATGTGATTGCTCCTATGCTAAAATATTATGATTAGGTCTACAGTGGGTGAAATAAGCATTGAACACGTTACCAATTTTCTAAGTAAATATATTTATAAAAGAACTATTGACTTAAATTTCTGATCAGATGTGGTTAACAGTCCATCTAATCCACACAGGTGTCATGGTGATTGGGGTAAAAGCAGGGGACAGGGGCTCCTAGACTGGCCTTCAGACTAGGGGACCCTACCGATACTTAGTCTCTGAGTTACTGGAACACTGAAGGTGAGGATGTCTGAGCCGCCTTCTTAGCCCTGCCCCTTACTAGCCCTGATCTTATATCCCAACCCCTGGGGAGGGATAGGCAGGAGTGAAAAAGCCAAAATACATAGACAAATAGGTGAAACCAAAACTATCTCAGCACACACACACACACACACACACACACACACACACATACACACACACACACACATACGTATAAAATAATAAGAGCTTAGGGGGAAAATAAAAGCAAGGAGAAAACAACTAGACAATGGGAGAACTCAACAACAACTCCAAGCACAAAGCAATACAATCACCAGCTGGACTGGGACACAACAGCATACAGACCAACACAGCAATAAACTATAGACAGCGTGAGGGGACAGATTCCACCATCTTAAATAGGAAGAGAGTCAATGTGATAGACTTCCAACAACATGTGATCCCAGAAGTAACCACCAAGCTAGCAGAGGTTAACTCTTAAAAGCCTGATCATAAATGGGCTCACAGCTGGTCTACGCCTGAACCTGCCTATGTAGCTCAGAAGCACCAGATGAAGCCATAGGGTTAAGTGCCAAAATCAGTAATGTGATCAGTGCCTGATGCCGCCATGACTGAGTTTTGAGCAAAACTCCTAATGATAAAAATTAAAGTTATGTGTAATAATGAGAATTGACACAAGGAAAAAGTATTGAACACATGAAGAACGAGAGGTGGACAAAGGCAATAAAAAGGCATGACACAAGTTGGTTGAAATCTAACAGTACTTATGGTAGAAAGCAATCTTGCCACTTAGTGAAAAATAATATTAGCTGGTTCAACTGATGGCCTGTAAAAAGGTGTCTTATTACCAAGGTGCCACACAAGAAACATTTCATGATGGGTAAAACTAGTGAGCTGTCTCAAGACCTTTGCAACCTTATTGTTGTAAAACATAGTGATGGCATTGGTTATAGAATTTCTAAACTACTAAAGTTTTCAGTGAGGCCTCATCTCCACCTCTCACTGATATAATGAAGATTTTCACTTTACTATGAAAGGGAGATGCAGAGTTGACATACCATTGGTACAACCTGCGCAGCTGCACAAAGGCACAAGAGGTAAGAGGGCTCATTTCCACCTTTAAAGCCAATGAATTTGAGCTATTGGACTGCAAAGGGCACTTATATGCTTCTTACCCTCTCCTGTCTATGTACTCTCCTAGGAAGATCATCTTAAAAGAAGAAAGTATCTATGCATTGCAACATCTTTAGAAGAAATATCTTTTTTTCGCTAATATTTTTTGGGGCCCTATATCTCTAACATCATTTAGGTGGCACAGAATAAAGGAAAGAAAAAAAGAAGAGAACAACGGGGCGCCAAATCTAAGTGTAGATGTATGTAAACACAGATTGTATGATCATACGAATTTTACACTCACCGTGCAGATTTCTTCTGTTTTCGCTAGTATGATCCGTGTAGTGGATCAACTCTCTTATTAATCCTCCAGTATGCAGCACGAATCCTCGGGAAAAGCAATGAGAGTCCTGAACAGGTGCTCCCACGTGGGTAATGGAGTAAAGACAAAATCCCTTTCGGCGCTTCCGGAGGATAAATGGATTATCAGTGCAAGTTTGCAACAACTTCAAGAACAAGGGTTTATTAAGGGTTCAATAAAAAACGGACAATTACGGACTTCATCCATTTATCCTCCGGAAGCGCCGAAAGGGATTTTGTCTTTACTCCTATCATTTAGGTGGCAGTATAAGTAAAATACTAGGGGTATCCTAAATAACACTAGTTTGGGGGCTCTATGTGTATAGCACTATTAGTTGCTGGGAATAATATCTTTATGGTCTTTATGGCACTATGCCCATGACACCCTTACTTTTTTGTAGAGAAAAATCTAGATACTAGCCAGAAGTAGCTAAAGTGTGTGTACAATATAAAACAAAATATGCAACAGCAGTCTGCAAATATTAAATACATTAATTCAATTATTGCTACAGGCATAATAAGAATTTAGGGTTGATATTTTCATGCTTGTGACAGTACAGTTGTAGCACTGTCATTTATGTTAGCACTTTATGTATGGCATTTTTTTATGGACACTATGGAAATACTAATACAAAATAACCCTATTTGTGTTGAATTGGTATTACTACTGTCATAAGGTCTTAAAGTGTTTTAGAAAATTGTAACCAATTCCCGCTAAATTGAGTAGTGTAGTAGACTATACTTTTCATTACCGTAACAGAAAAGTATATGGATACAATATTTTGCTACATTTTTTACTTACATTTTAGCCTATACAAGGCAGCCAGGAATCACAATTGTGATGTGACCACCAGGACTAAAACAGTAAGCGGCAAAAGCAATTGGGAAGAAAAAGTGGAAGTGAGACCCAACCCTTAAAGTATCCTGAAAAACCGGCCTTTGAAACTACACTTTTTTATTGTTTAGCAGGGTGATTATTATTTTTTATTAATTTCTTGCTATTAGGTTTTACCTATTGAGGTGGAAGCTTCAAAGCATTTGGGGGAGATGAACAGATACAAAGCATCACAGATAGATGAGGATGATGTAGAGATGAGAACAAGCCAGAGCTTAGGAGGATGTATAGGGAGGATGGCAGCTGGAGGAATGGTGGCTGTATAGGCTGGATGGCGGCTGGAGGACTGGCGGCTGTATAGGCTGGATTGCAGCTGGAGGAATGGCCTCCTCTGTGGCCTCCCTGCTAACACTCTCGCACCTCTCCAGTCCATCCTTAATTCTGCTGCCCGAATGATCCACCTCTCTCCTCAATACCACCCCACTTTTCCTCTCTGCAAATCCCTCCATTGGCTCACAATCCTCCACCGTATCCAATTCAAAATACTAACACTGACCTACAAAGCCATCCATAATCTGTCTCCTTTATATACAACTTGCCTAATATTTCTGCACACGGTGTAGAAGCAAGATGGCAGTTGGAGGAATGGTGGCTGTATAGGTTGTATAGCGGCTGGAGGAATGGTGGCTGTAGAGGCGGAATGGCAGCTGTATAGGCCGGATGGCAGCTGGAGGAATGGTGGCTGTATAGGCTGGATGGTAGCTGGAGGAATGGTGGCTGTATAGGCTGGATGGTAGCTGGAGGAATGGTGGCTGTATAGGCTGGATGGTAGCTGGAAGAACAGCAGAGCATGCTAGATGGCACTTTGGTTGTGGAATAGCAGATCTACATTTGCAGAATGGCACCTTGGAAGAGTACAGACAAGTATCTGGACAGGCATGTTAGAACTGCAAAGCTGGGTAGCGGGATGCTACCTTTGTATAACTGAATCAAGAAATGTGGACTGGCCACCTTGGAACAGCAGGATGTGAGTATGTAGACAGGTATTTTGGAACAAGAGAACTGAGTGGATCAATAGAGTTGAGTTTGTCAGGAGTTCACTTTGGGGTACATGCAGCAGAGCAAGTGGAAGAACAGAGTTAGGTTTGTTTTGACACACACTTAGCACTAGATGCAGCAAAGCCCAGCAGAATGGCTGACCTCAGTATGTCAGGAGGGATGTAAAATGCAGAGAGGGGCAGTCATGGGCGAGGGCTGTGGACCCCAACCCACCCCGACACAGTACAGACACGGAGGGCAGAGCGGTGTGTGTGGTAAGTTGTGTGGAGGGGATACCTTTCAGCTGCTGTTTAACTGGGTCCTGTTCACTTCTATGGGCCTTGTGCCCTGCTCGGTCAGGAAGGAGACAGACACCCGGTGATACCTGCATAACTTTACTTAGCAACCTGCTGGCAGACAATTTCAATCACTTTACAGTGGACTTATCATCATCATCTTTCAGGTACATCAACTTCAGTATCCGGCTCAGTTCTGCAGGGACGGTTGTAATGGGGCGACTTAACCTGAGTTTTCGGACCCACTCCCTCAACATGGCTGTGGTTCGTTCGTGCGGCCTGGCATGCTGGACGGATGGACTCTATGCCCTCCCGCCGCGACTGCATTCCTTGACGTACTAACAGGTGCCAGCCTAAGGTAGGGGCACCCCAATTTCTCCTTTACATCTCCATGACACACTGGACTTACGTCCCACTGCAGTAGAGCCCCTTCTGGTATCTTTTCTGCTCTTCTTTCTTTCCCTTCTGACTTGTCTCTGTCCTGCTTCTATCACCTCCGCCCTTTTTCACTCCACTCTGCTCTTCTGATCCTCCTGGACCTATTTTCCTTGTTCTTTTAGTGTCTCTCACTCCCATAGAACCTCTTCATCCCATCCTCTTTTTTTTGGAATCCCTCAAGGCTCAGTCCTGGGAACCTTACTTTTTTCCATTTATACATTTGGCCTGGGACAACTCAAAGTCCCATAGCTTTCAGTACCACCTATATGCTGATGACATTCAGATCTACCTCTCTGGTCCAGATGTCACATCTCTGCTGTCCTGAATCCCAGAGTGTCTATCAGCCATATCCTCCTTTTCCTGTCACTTCCTAAAACTCAATGTGGCCAAAACTGAACTAATCATATTTCCTCCATCTCACCTACACTCCCTAACTGATCTATCACAATAAACAACATCACGCTCTCCCCAGTAACCAAAGTTCGGTGCCTCAGAGTGACCCTCTACTCTGCCTTGTCCTTTATACCATACATCCAATCTCTCACCACCTCCTGTCGTCTTCAACTCAGAAATATTTCCAGAATCCGTCCTTTCCTCAATCTACAAAAATCTTAGTGCACGCCCTCATAATCTCCCGCCTTGATTACTGCAACATCCTCCTCTGTGGCCTCCCTGCTAACACTCTCGCACCTCTCCAGTCCATCCTTAATTCTGCTGCCCGAATGATCCACTTCTCTCCTCAATACCACCCCACTTTTCCTCTCTGCAAATCCCTCCATTGGCTCATAATCCTCCACCGTATCCAATTCAAACTACTAACACTGACCTACAAAGCCATCCATAATCTGTCTCCTTCATATATCTCTGAACTAATCTTCCAGTATACTCTAAAGGCCCCGTTACACGCAGCGACGTATTACGATATATCGCCGGGGTCACAGATTCCGTGATGCACATCCGGCATCGTTAACGACGTTGTTGCGTGTGACACGTACGAGTGACCGCTAACAATGGAAAATACTCACCAAATGTCCATCGTTGACACGTCGTTCATTTTCTACAAATCGTTGATTGTTGAGGACACAGGTTGTTCGTCATTCCCGAGGCAGCACACATCGCTATGTATGACACCTCGGGAACAACGAACTACAGCTTACCTGTGGCCAATGAGGAAGGAAGGAGGTGGGCGGGATGTTACGGTCGCTCATCTCCGCCCCTCCGCTTCTATTGGGCGGCCACACGGACCGCTCCCTTAGAAAGGAGGCGGTTCGCCGGCCACAGCGACGTCGATAGGCAGGTGAGTATGTGTGACGGCTCCTAACGATATTGTTCACCACGGGCAGCGATTTGCCCGTGACGCAATACCAACGGGGGCGGGTGCTTTTGCTAGCGATATCGCTGCTTGTAAAGCCCCCTTAACATGTAACCTCCGGTCATCCCAAGATCTAAGATCTCCTTCTCTCCTCTCTAATTCACTCCTCATGCAACCGCCTCCAAGACTTCTCCCAAGTATCCCCTATCTTCTGTAATTCGCTGCATCAACACATCAAATTATCTGCCACACTTGCAAGCTTAAAACGGAACTTGAAAACTCATCTTTTCGGAAATGCCTATGTGCCGCCCCCGTGCCAGCAGCCGACGCTGCTCGGATCCGGGCCTTCAGGGTGTGGTGGCTCGAGGGTTTCCAGACCCGGGGGTTTCGCGGATACGCCGAATAAATGGGGGGACGTAGATGTACGGGCTAGGCCGTAGTAAGTTCATGACGCCACCCACGGTGTGTGGTGAGGTGGGACACCACCGCTGCTGTTATGGGGAACCCGGGGAAGATGTTGTGCAGCAAGTTGTTAACCCCTCCGTGGGCAGGGATGGTTGCCCCAGGGCCCGGTGGATCAGCGCAGGGGATGGCGACCGCAGGGGGTGCTGGTGTACTCACTGTTAGTAAAACACACAAGTCTCTGGTAAACCAAGGTGATGGTGGCCGGTGCCGTGGCCGGTTGCGATCGGGTCCCCCACCCGGCTGGTGGTCTCTATCCTTTTCCTGCACTGCTTTGTGTAAGGTGGACTTTCCTAGTGTGAAACTCAGGAGTCCGGCCCCGGCTGGATGTGGCCTAAGGAGCCATGCCCGCAGATGCTGGCCCGTGGGATCTATGAGCCCTAGCGGTGACTTTTTATCCCTAATCGGTGGGCTGTTGTCTTCTATGAGGGACTTTGAGAGGGACAGGACCTCTAGTCCTGGCCTCAATCGGTTAATTAACCAGTTCCGCTTGGTTTCGGTCCTGGCTTCAGGGTCCGAGTACCCCCCTTTGTGCTATGGTTTCTGGGTCGGTTCCCCGTGTCGGTACCGGCGGGCTACAACCCTGTCCCGGTCCACGTTGGTTCTGCTGAGCCGTCTTCCCGTCTCCTGCTGACGGAGACAATCGTCTGCCTCCTAGCCAGTGGCACCAGGGCTCCTATCCTGGTACCGTTCAATTTGAACTTCCTTGCTGGAGCTACACTTAGCTCGAGCCCACACTCCTCTCCAAACTGGACTCAAGACTAATCTCAACTGATCTGCTGTTTTTCCACCCCAGGCTGTCTAAACCCCTAGGTGGGCGTGTCCCAACCGCCTGGTCACGCCCACTGGTGTGTCTGTCTTTCCCTAAGGGGGGTGACTAGGGTTTCTGGTTGGCTGTGTGTTTACTAGTGAGGGAACGGTGTAATGCAGGGGCCTAACTGTGACTACCTGATTTTGCCAGGGCGTCACATCCCCCCTTTGTTAAACACAGACCGTCCGCGGGCTGTCCGACCACCACCATTTATTTAACTGGAAAAGATAAAAAGATGAACAGTTACAAGTATAATAACATATTTACAATAAGCATATTTTGTTTTCTTCCCTTACGGGAGGCATGTTTCTTAAACGTTGCACATATAAAACCGTGACGGGACGGACCGGGTCCTCCTCACCTCACCCCCCCCAAAACAACCTAGCCCTGATGCCACCTCTAAAACACAGGTTTGCACCCATTGCCCAAGTCCAGGGTAGGTCCGGGTGTTGCCCAAACGAGCTGGGTAAACAGTTCCTTACCCGGCAGTCCTTTACAGGGACCCCACGTCCAGGGGACCCCTGACCCGGAGGGTAGTCACCGTTTTTTCTGGTGACAGGGCCTCGGCCAACTCTACCGCAGGCCCGTCCTCCAATCAGCCTCTCCAGGGACTGCGGCTTGGTGAGAAGGTTGGTCAGGGGCTATTTACAAGACCCAAAAGTTTATGGGCTGGCTCGCAAGTTCAAAGCCATTGTCTTTGTAAACGGGGGTTATAACTGTAATGGGATCAACAGACGGTCCCAACGGGGACTTTGCAGGGGAGGTAGCCGGAAACCGCTATCTAAACATCTTAATCTGGTGACGACCTCAGTTGATTGGCATTCATTCACACTTATATATACACATTGAACAGACACCACTCACTAGATTGCGGTCTCTCTGTACCTAAGTGGTGGCTGGCCCAAGTTAGGGCGTGTGGACCTTCTAAGCACTCTAGGTTCGCATGGGACCGTGGGAGAGAGGGAAGTACAGCCCCCTCTTCCCCAACGTCAGGTATGGCTGGCAGAGACCTGCGGGGCAGGGTGTAGGTGCATCCCTGGGCATCGGTGCTGGTGTGTTGCTGATAGGCTCTTCTGGCTCTACATCTTCCACGGGTTGTGGGAACATGATAACGGGAACAATCACCGCTCCATTCTGCATAGGCCAATAAGCCGGAAAGTCACCCATCACAGTGTGGATTACCTCTTTCTTCTGTTCCACATTCGGCGCAAGAGGGGAAACCTCTCTCATCATCTTCAGGGGTTCTGGGCACTTCTTCAGGTGGTCCCTGGAAACAGTAGCCGTAGTCTTCCCCTGATCGCGACTAACAAGGTGTGTTTTCTGGTTTTCCCATCCAGTGGGTTGGATAACATAAGGCGTCCTCTCGCACTGGTCATCTAGCTTGTGCGTCCTTCTTTTCCTCTTTAGTACCACATCTCCGGGTCCAAAGGGGGCAGCCCGGGCTCGTCTATTAAAGCGCTGCTCTTGTCTCTCTCTGCTCTGGCGCAGGTTCCTTTCTACATATTCCTGGATCTGCCGGTATTGGCAGTGGGGGAGATGGTTTCGGGTACCTCGATGTCTAATTCTAGATCCACCGGCAACTTTCCAGGCCGGGCTCTCATCAGGTATGCCGGCGTGCACTTAGTGGAACTGCAGGGAATATTATTGTACATGTCCACCAGGTCGGGCAGCTTCTCGGGCCACAAGTTTCTTTCTTCCAGAGGCAGGGTTTTGAGGAGGTTAAGAACCAAGTGATTCATTTACTCACACATCCCGTTAGTCTGGGCATGGTAGGCCATGGTCCGGATCATCTTGCACCCATACAAGTTGCAGAATTCTTGATAAACCACTGCCTCGAAGGCCGGGCCCTGGTCCGTAAGCACCTTCTCCGGGTAGCCATGCGGCTGGCAGAAGTACGCCTGGAAGACCCTCGCTGCAGGACGGCCTGTTAAGTCCTTGACAGGGACCACCACCATGAACCTGGAGTAGTGGTCTACGATGGTCAGGGCGTACGTGTATCCGCTTCGGTTAGGCGTGAGCTTGACATGGTCCAGGGCAACCAACTCCAACGGCTGGCGGGTGACAATCAGCTGCAGTGGCCTTTTGACTGGTTTTGTCCCGCCTTCTCAGTGCACATGGACCACATTCTCTGCACCAGTCCTCTACGGACTCTCGCATCTCGCTCCAGTAGAAGCGCTCCCTTAGCAGCATCTCTAGCTTCTTCCAGCCGAAATGTCCAGCCCCGTCATGATAAGCCTGCAGGACCTTGGGTACGTATGCCTGCGGCACCACCAGCTGGCGGACCTTCTTGTGCATCTTCGGGTTGATCAATCCCCTGTACAGCTTGCCCTGTTGCAAGTAAAGGTGGTCCCTCTCTTTCTACAACTGCTGAGCTTCAGAGGGGGCAGTAGACTAACCTGGAAGCATCCTGAGCAATCATCATTTTGACTAGCCAGACCGCGGGTTCCTGATCCTGGGCTTCTCGCCACCCATTGGGGGGTTAACAGGTCAAAGTTCGCTTGCTGCCCGGCCGACATAGGCATTTTCGTCCCTGGGCTGATGGAACATGGGCAGCTCGACTTCCTCCAAACTATCTTCCTCCACCCCTTCATTGGATAGGTGCGGCATCCGGGACAAGGCATCCGTGTTGGTGTTTTTGCGGTCGGCCCTGTACTTAATGGTGAAGTCATAGTTGGCTAGCCGGGCTACCCATCGTTGTTCCAGGGCCCCCAATTTTGCCGTGTCCAGGTGTGTCAAAGGGTTGTTGTCCATATAGGCGTTGAACTTTGCCGATGCCAGGTAATGCTTGAACCTCTCCGCTATCGCCCAGACGAGGGCCAAGAACTCCAACTTGAAAGAGCTGTAATTCTCTGGGTTTCTCTCCGTCGGCCGCAGCTTCCTGCTTGCATAGGCAATCACCTTCTCCCTGCCATCTTGCATCTGGGACAGGACAGCACCCAAGCCCACATTGCTGGTGTCCGTGTAGAGAATGAACGGGAGACCATAGTCAGGATAGGCCAGGATTTCTTCTCCAGTCAGGGCCGACTTCAGTTGCTGGAAGGACTCCTCGTGCTTCTCACCCCAGGCAAACGGGAGACCGAGAGTTCTGCCATTCTTGGTCTGTCCCACGAAGAGGTCTTGCATGGGTGCGGCCATCTTAGTGTATCCCTTGATGAAGCGACGGTAGTAACCAACAAGGCCCAAAAACTGCCGCACCTCTATAACCGTGGTAGGCTGCGGTCAACTCTGGATGGCAGTGATTTTCTCGGGATCCGGGGCCACACCTTCAGCACTCACCACATGCCCGAGGTACTGCACTCTGGGCTTTAACAGATGGCACTTAGAGGGCTTCAATTTTATCCCGTACTTGGAGAGGGCTGCAAACACTTCCGCGAGGTGTTCTAGATGCGCTTCATATGTCTTGGAATAGACGATCACATCATCCAGGTACAGCAGGACCGTCTCGAAGTTGCGATGTCCCAAGCAGCACTCCATGAGCCTCTGGAAGGTTCCCAGGGCATTGCACAGCCCAAAAGGCATGCTGTTGAACTCGCAGAGCCCCATCGAGGTAGCGAACGCAGTCTTCTCGCGGTCTTCCTCCGCAACTGACACCTGCCAGTAGCCGCTAGTGAGGTCAAGAGTGGAGAAATAATTAGCTGTCTTCAGTGCGGCTAACAACTCTTCAATGCGAGGAAGCGGGTATGCATCTTTATGCATTATCTGATTAATCTTCCGGTAATCCACACACATTCTCATAGTGCCATCCTTCTTTACCAGGACCAGCGAAGCTGCCCAGGGACTACAACTATCACGAATGATCCCTGCCTCCTTCATGTTCCTCAACATATCTTTGGCGCACTGGTAGTGCGCAGGTGGGATCGGCCTATACCTCTCTTTAATAGGTGGGTGTGTGCCGGTGGAATATGGTGCTGAACCCCTTTAATCCTCCCGAAATCTAACAGGTGTTTACTGAATACCTCCTCGTACTTTTGCACTACCGGTACACCCGCTCCTTGTGATGAGTGGGTGTAGATTTGGTGCCGACATGTAGCTCCCGGCACCACTCCTCTAACTGTTCAGGTGGGGTGTCTGTTGTGAATGTCAGTTATGCTTTTGCTGCTGTGAGGCTCCTTCTTGTGGCCAGGAATGGTTTGGACAGAGACCAGGTGTGTTGGAGCAATGGGCGTTTCCATTGCTAATTCTCTGCCTATTTAAACCTTGGTCTGTTAGCAGTATGAGCCGGTTGTCATTTGTTCTTTGGTTTTCCAGCTTTCTCATCTTGCTCCAGACCACAGCTACCCCAGATAAGTGCTTGGTTCTTTCTTATGTTGTTTTGTTCTTTTTGCTCTTATCTGGGTTTATCATTTGCTTTGGTTGTTGTCAGTTTGATTTCATGCAGGAGTCTTCCCTCTCAGTTGCTTAGCTGGGAAGCTCCCTGCAGCTATGTTTGGAGTATTGCTCCTATAAGTCCATGTGTTTGTTGCTTCTTGAATTTGTAATGGTTCCTGCTTTCTGTTCATTGGTATGACAAGAGCGCCTGATATAGGACGGAGTTCAGATCTAGTGTTCTGAGGACTTTTTGTACTATCAGGTGTTTGGATTTTTGTAGGGTTTTTCTCTGGCCACCATCAGTCCCTTTCCTATCCTTTCCTATTTAGTCAATGGGGCCTCACCTTTGCTAAACCTATCATCTATTTGTGTATTGTGTTTTCCTATATCACCGCAGTCTTTGAATGTGGGGGGGCTTGCTATACCTTTGCGGTCTATTTCTGAGGCAGAGAGTTATTCATCTTTCCTTCCTTTAGGATAGCTAGTTCTCCGGCTCGGTTTGCGGTGCATCAGGACCTTTCCGTGTCGTCCACGTCTGCTCAGACAGTTGATGTTCCGGCTTTCTTGTCTGATTTCCGTGATGTATTTAATCACCAGGAATCTGATTCTCTGCCCCCACACCGGGACTACGACTGTTCCATTGAGTTGGTGCCTGGTTGTAAATTTCCCAAGCGGCGTATTTTCAACTTGTCTATGCCCGAACATGATGTCATGCGGTCATACATCAGGGAATCATTGGAGAAGGGGCACATTCAGCCCTCATCTTCTCCTTTGGGTGCTGGCTTTTTCTTTGTTGCTAAGTAAGATTGGTCGTTGAGACCTTGTATTGATTTCCGCCTTCTTTATAAAATCACGATCAAATATCAGTACCCTTTGCCTCTGATGTCTGATCTTTTCTCTAGAGTGAAGAGTGCCAAATGGTTTATGAAACTGGATCTTAAGGGTGCGTATAATCTCATCCGTATTAAGGAGGGTGATGAATGGAAGACGGCTTTTAATACTCCTGAGGGGCATTTTGAGTACCTAGTGATGCCTTTTGGGCTCACTAATGCCCCCTCCGTCTTCCAGGCCTTCATGAATGATATTTTTCGGGACCTTATTGGTAAATTTTTGATTGTCTATTTGGATGACATCTTGATTTTTTCTGATGATTGGGACTCCCATGTTGGGTAAGTACGGGCTGTTTTTCAGATACTCAAGGATAATGCACTGTACGTTAAGGGGTCAAAGTGCCTCTTTGGGGTGCAAAGGATTTCCTTTTTGGGGTTCATCTTGTCTCCCTCCGCTATCGAAATGGACCCGGATAAGTTTCAGGCTATTTACGACTGGGTGCAACCGACTTCTCTAAAATCCCTGCAGCAGTTTTTAGGGTTTGCAAATTTGTACCGTAAATTTATAGCCAATTTCTCTGCCATTGTCAAACCTCTAACAGATTTGACCAAGAAAGGAGATGATGCTGAGACTTGGACCCCAGAGGCAATTGTGGCCTTCCAGGAGCTTAAAAGGCAGTTCACTTCTGCCCCAGTCCTGCAGCAACCTGATGTGTCTCGCCTATTTCAAGTTGAGATCGATGCCTCAGAGATCGGAGCAGGAGCTGTTCTGTCTCAACGAAACTGTATTTCGGGTAAACTTAAGCCCTGTGCCTTTTTCTCTCAGAAGTTTGCTCCTTCTGAACGGAATTATGATGTGGGCAACCGGGAATTATTGGCTATGAAGTGGGTGTTTGAAGAATGGAGACATTGGTTGGAAGGGGCTAGACATCAGGTTGTGGTGCTTACTGACCACAAGAATCTTACCTATCTGGAATCGGCCAAGAGGTTGAATCCCCGGCAGGCCAGGTGGGCTTTGTTTTTTATCCGGTTTAATTTTGTGGTCTCTTTTTTGCCTGGCACCAAGAATGTTAAGGCTGATGCCCTTTCCAGGAGTTTCTGTGCGGACTCTTTAGAGCTTGCCGAGCCATCTACAATCCTGAATGATGGTGTAGTTCTCTCAGCCATTTCGCCTGATCTGCGGTTGGCACTGGCGGGATTTCAGGGGGATAAACCTGACAGATGTCCTGCGGGGAAACTGTTAGTCCCGGACCAATGGAGAAATTGAGTCGTCTCTGAGGTTCATTGCTGTTTTGGCGGGTCATCCTGGCATTTTTGGTACTCAGGATCTTGTGAGCCGCTCTTTTTGGTGGCCTTCCCTGTCCCGGGATGTCAGTAGTTTTGTGCAGTTGTGTGGAGTTTGTTCTAGGTCGAAGCCCTGTTGTTCACATTCTAGTGGGCTATTATTGCCTTTACCGGTACCTAAGTGGGAGTCCCTCGCTGTGACTGCTGCCTAAGTTAAACCACATGTTTGTTTTGTTTTTTTAAATTTAAATAATTAAAAAAAAACGATGTGCGGTTCCCCCCCCAATTTTCATTCCCAGCCATGATAACGCCGGCTGGGGGCTGGTACATCCTCAGCCCACAGACGCCCGGTATAGCTACATCTATTAGATGTGGCCATTCCGGTGCGATATCGGCTCATCTTGATTGCCCTGGTGCGGTGGCAATCAAGGTAATAGCAGGGGTTAATAATGCACGGCTGTTATTAAACCCCAGGTTTGTGATCGCACGGGCGTCTGTGAGACACCTGCATCACAAACCTGTAAATTACAGTAAATTAACAAGACACAGAGAAATACTTTATTTGGAATAAATTACACACGCAGCCTCCTCCTTCACCACTTTATTATCCCAACACAGCCCTGCAGCCCCGCCGTAATCCACACGACATCTAGCGGAGACACATCCAGCTCGCGGGTTTGCGGTGCATAGGATGTTAGTTCACCCCTCAGCTACTTCTAGTGTTGATGGTTAGTAAGGGGATGGCGGCCAGATTAGTTGCCAATGCTCGTCACCTTTTTGCCAATGATTTATGGTGATCTTCCATGGTTCCGGATTATAACAGGTGTCACTGCCTGACTGTGATGCGGTGATAGTGGAGGTTGATGCGGTGATAGTGGAGGTTGCTGCGTCGATGGTGTCTGCGTCTACAGTGAATAATTTAGCAATGGTGGCGTAGCGGGGCAGCCCAACCTCTTCCTCTCCGCAGTTCATCACTCTCACTGGCCCTTTTTTGACATCAATCACCCCACTGGCTGCCATTACTGTGGGCCAATGCTCGGAAGGCAGAGGCTCCACCACTGCCGGGTAATCCTGTCCACGGGGGCCCACTGCCACTCTGCACCAAATCATCATTTCACTCCGCGGAGGCACCACTAGAAGCGCCACATCCATCAATCGCACGCCACCAATCTCTCCACCTGACATGTTCACTTGTTGCCACTGCAGGAGGGCCCGGATTTCACGTTGCAGAGCCCTCTGCTGCCCCCCTCCCGCTGTGACAGACAGTCGTTGCAATAGGTGCAGCACTTCCCCCATGCAGTTCTCGATCACATTGGTCCCTAGAACCATTTTTGGGTTACAGTCACTGGGGTCATTCTGCACAACAATTAGCCCTTGATGTTTCAGCTCCACCCACCCCACCTTCAAGGTTACCTCCTTAAACCCCACCTGGGTCATAGGGAGTCCATTAGCTGCAATGATGGTCAAACTGGCGTCTGGGGGGGTGAGCTCCCTGTCAGACCAGTATTGCTTGTACAGTATATAGGGCATAGTCGTTACCTGCGAACCGGTGTCGAGAAGGGCGTAGGTCGGGATACCGTCCACAGCAAGGGAGATGATGGGGCGACCTCCAACATATCGATCACGCCAGTCAGCTGGGCCTTGAGGGTCTATTCCTGAGGATTGGCCCTTGGCCTCAGGGGTTGCTTGTTTAAAGGGCACCGACGATAGTAGTGACCAGTCTTGTTGCATTTGTACCATACAGGTGGTCCATACCGGCTGTCATTGTTCTTCCTCCACTGCATCCACGGGACGTCCTCCGGGCTGTCAGCGAGCTGTATCTTCTCCGCTGACTTGGCTTTCGATGGCAGCTGTAAGGCGGCGAGGAGCCTAGCGACGTCATCACTCAGGCGCTGGACTTGCGACGTCAGGTCCTTAGAAGTCCTGGCCGCTGCCGCAGGAGCCGGCAGGGCCAACAAGGGCGCTGCTACTGAGACGAGAGCGGTGTTAGCCGGCCAGGATGGCGAGTCGGGGGCACCCGCATCGACCACCTGTACTGCTTTAATGGCCCGGTCTTTTAGGACCGCAAAGGTCAAGTCCGGGTGCTCTAGAGACCACAGCCGTAGTTGTTTACGATCTTCAGCGGACCCTAGCCCCTGCAGGAACTTCTCTACCAGCATTTTGTTGCTCTCGGCCTCGGTAATAGGATCCACCTGCTTCAGGGTTGCTGTCCTGCGGGCGCTGTTGGCAGTTATAGAACTGCATCCGCAACTCCGCTTCAGTGCGGGTTTCAAAAGCAACCTGCAGTTTGTCAAAGATGGCAGTTACTGAGACCCAGTCGGCATCTGCCCAGGTCTCCACCTCCTGCTCAGCGGCGCCGGTCAGCTGCCCGAGTACCACAGATGCCCGCTGCTTGCCAGTCATGGCGAACAAATCAAGGATGGTACAGATTTTCTTCCTGAACATCTGCAAGGCATTGGGTTTCCCATCATACTGGGGTAGCCAGGCAGCACCGGGCACGTATGGCAAGGAGATCGGCATTACCTGGGTGACCGCCGGGACCACATCTTCTCCCGGCAGCAGAGCGCCGGCATTAACCATTAACAGGAACACAACATTTCTGCTGATGCATCGCTCTCATCAGAAGTGATCGGACTGTACAGTGATAAAGTCCACTAGGGGGACTAGTAAAACTAATAAAAAAAATAGTTTTTTATTTTTCATATATTTAAAAACAGTTCAAATGATCCCCCTTTTACCCCATTGAAAATAAAACAATAACCCCCCCCCCCCAAAAAACAAAAAACCCCATACAAACACATATTTGGTATTTCAACATTAAATGCCTGAGCTATCAAAATATAAAATCAATTAATCTGATCGGTAAAAGACAGAGAAAAAAAAAATCTAAATGCCAGAATTGGTTTTTTTTTGTTGCCGCAACATTGCATTAAAATGCAATAACAGATGATCAAAATGCAGCATCTACACAAAAAAGGTACAATTAAAAACATCAGCTCAAGATGCAAAAAAATAAGCCGTCACTGAGCCCCAGATCCCGAAAAATAAGAAAGTCACTGGTCTTGGAAAGTGGCGACAAAAATGCAATTCTTTTTTTAAAAAAAACTTCTGAATTTTTTTCTCCACTTAGATAAAAATAAAACTATACATGTTTGGTGTGTACGCACACATACCGACCTGGGGAATCATAATGCCAGGCCAGTTTTACCATAAAGTGAACATGATGAATAAAAACACACACACACACACACACACACACACAAAAAAAAAATAAATTGCACTTTGTTTTTTATATTTTACCGTACTTGCAATTTTTTCCCCTTTTTCCAGTACAATATGGGGCACAATGAATGGTTTAATTCAAAAGTACAATTAGTGCCGCAATAAACAAGACATCATATGGCTATAATGACAGAAAGATAAAAAAAAGTTATGGCTCTTGGAAGAAGAGGAGAAAAAAAAAAATAATCAGAAAATTGCCCGGTGGCGAAGAGGTTAATCAGATTGACTCCAAAAAACTTCCAAAATAAGTGAGAACACACACTGGAGCCCGAGACCCTGTAGAGGAGCCTGTAAACATGCGGAAGAGCGTGAGACTGCAAAGGAGACCGGCACCGCATAAAGCAGCGCAGGGGCTACACAGAGGAGCCCGGCACCGAGCAGCGGAGAGCGGGGCTACACAGAGGAGCCCGGCACCGAGCAGGGGAGTGCGGGGCTACACAGAGGAGCCCGGCACCGAGCAGGGGAGAGCGGGGCTACACACAGGAGCCCGGCACCGAGCAGGGGAGAGCGGGGCTACACACAGGAGCCCGGCACCGAGCAGGGGAGAGCGGGGCTACACACAGGAACCCGGCACCGAGCAGGGGAGAGCGGGGCTACACACAGGAGCCCGGCCCCGAGCAGGGGAGAGCGGGGCTACACACAGGAGCCCGGCACCGAGCAGGGGAGAGCGGGGCTACACACAGGAGCCCGGCACCGAGCAGGGGAGAGCGGGGCTACACACAGGAGCCCGGCACCGAGCAGGGGAGAGCGGGGCTACACACAAAAGCCCGGCACCGAGCAGGGGAGAGCGGGGCTACACACAGGAGCCCGGCACCGAGCAGCGGAGAGCGGGGCTACACAGAGGAGCCCGGCACCGAGCAGCGGAGAGCGGGGCTACACAGAGGAGCCCGGCACCGAGCAGGGGAGTGCGGGGCTACACAGAGGAGCCCGGCACCGAGCAGGGGAGTGCGGGGCTACACAGAGGAGCCCGGCACCGAGCAGGCGAGTGCGGGGCAACACAGAGGAGCCCGGCACCGAGCAGGCGAGTGCGGGGCAACACAGAGGAGCCCGGCACCGAGCAGGCGAGTGCGGGGCAACACAGAGGAGCCCGGCACCGAGCAGGGGAGAGCGGGGCTACACACAGGAGCCCGGCACCGAGCAGGGGAGAGCGGGGCTACACACAGGAGCCCGGCACCGAGCAGGGGAGAGCGGGGCTACACACAGGAGCCCGTCACCGAGCAGGGGAGAGCGGGGCTACACACAGGAGCCCGGCACCGAGCAGGGGAGAGCGGGGCTACACACAGGAGCCCGGCCCCGAGCAGGGGAGAGCGGGGCTACACACAGGAGCCCGGCCCCGAGCAGGGGAGAGCGGGGCTACACACAGGAGCCCGGCCCCGAGCAGGGGAGAGCGGGGCTACACACAGGAGCCCGGCACCGAGCAGGGGAGAGCGGGGCTACACACAAAAGCCCGGCACCGAGCAGGGGAGAGCGGGGCTACACACAGGAGCCCGGCACCGAGCAGGGGAGAGCGGGGCTACACACAGGAGCCCGGCACCGAGCAGGGGAGAGCGGGGCTACACACAGGAGCCCGACACCGAGCAGGGGAGAGCGGGGCTACACACAGGAGCCCGGCACCGAGCAGGGGAGAGCGGGGCTACACACAGGAGCCCGGCACCGAGCAGGGCTACACACAGGAGCCCGGCACCGAGCAGGGGAGAGCGGGGCTACACACAGGAGCCCGGCACCGAGCAGGGGAGAGCGGGGCTACACACAGGAGCCCGGCACCGAGCAGGGGAGAGCGGGGCTACACACAGGAGCCCGGCACCGAGCAGGGGAGAGCGGGGCTACACACAGGAGCCCGGCACCAAGCAGGGGAGAGCGGGGCTACACACAGGAGCCCGGCACCGAGCAGGGGAGAGCGGGGCTACACACAGGAGCCCGGCACCGAGCAGGGGAGAGCGGGGCTACACACAGGAGCCCGGCACCGAGCAGGGGAGAGCGGCGCTACACACAGGAGCCCGGCACCGAGCAGGGGAGAGCAGGGCTACACACAGGAGCCCGGCACCGAGCAGCGGGGCTACACACAGGAGCCCGGCACCGAGCAGGGGAGAGCGGGGCTACACACAGGAGCCCGGCACCGAGCAGGGGAGTGCGGGGCTACACAAAGGAGCCCGGCACCGAGCAGGGGAGAGCGGGGCTACACACAGGAGCCCGGCACCGAGCAGGGGAGAGCGGGGCTACACACAGGAGCCCGGCACCGAGCAGGGGAGAGCGGGGCAACACAGAGGAGCCCGGCACCGAGCAGGGGAGAGCGGGGCTACACAGAGGAAAGTAGGACCTGCAAAGGAGCACAGTAACAGTGCAGAAGAGCAATCAGTCGCTGAGTAGAGGAGCCCGGGGTTGCGCAGTCACTGTCGCTGAGTAGAGGAGCCTGGGGCCGCGCAGTCACTGTCGCTGAGTAGAGGAGCCCGGGGCCGCGCAGTCACTGTCGCTCAGTAGAGGAGCCCGGGGCCGCGCAGTCACTGTCGCTGAGTAGAGGAGCCCGGGGCCGCGCAGTCACTGTCGCTGAGTAGAGGAGCCCGGGGCCGCGCAGTCACTGTCGCTGAGTAGAGGAGCCCGGGGCCGCGCAGTCACTGTCGCTGAGTAGAGGAGCCCGGGGCCGCGCAGTCACTGTCGCTGAGTAGAGGAGCCCGGGGCCGCGCAGTCACTGTCGCTGAGTAGAGGAGCCCGGGGCCGCGCAGTCACTGTCGCTGAGTGGAGGAGCCCGGGGCCGCGCAGTCACTGTCGCTGAGTAGAAGAGCCTGGGGCCGCGCAGTCACTGTCGCTGAGGAGAGGAGCCCGGGGCCGCGCAGTCACTGTCGCTGAGTAGAGGAGCCCGGGGCCGCGCAGTCACTGTCGCTGAGTGGAGGAGCCCGGGGCCGCGCAGTCACTGTCGCTGAGGAGAGGAGCCCGGGGCCGCGCAGTCACTGTCGCTGAGTAGAGGAGCCCGGGGCCGCGCAGTCACTGTCGCTGAGGAGAGGAGCCCGGGGCCGCGCAGTCACTGTCGCTGAGTAGAGGAGCCCGGGGCCGCGCAGTCACTGTCGCTGAGGAGAGGAGCCCGGGGCCGCGCAGTCACTGTCGCTGAGTAGAGGAGCCCGGGGCCGCGCAGTCACTGTCGCTGAGTGGAGGAGCCCGGGGCCGCGCAGTCACTGTCGCTGAGTGGAGGAGCCCGGGGCCGCGCAGTCACTGTCGCTGAGTAGAAGAGCCCGGGGCCGCGCAGTCACTGTCGCTGAGGAGAGGAGCCCGGGGCCGCGCAGTCACTGTCGCTGAGTAGAGGAGCCCGGGGCCGCGCAGTCACTGTCGCTGAGTGGAGGAGCCCGGGGCCGCGCAGTCACTGTCGCTGAGGAGAGGAGCCCGGGGCCGCGCAGTCACTGTCGCTGAGTAGAGGAGCCCGGGGCCGCGCAGTCACTGTCGCTGAGGAGAGGAGCCCGGGGCCGCGCAGTCACTGTCGCTGAGTAGAGGAGCCCGGGGCCGCGCAGTCACTGTCGCTGAGGAGAGGAGCCCGGGGCCGCGCAGTCACTGTCGCTGAGGAGAGGAGCCCGGGGCCGCGCAGTCACTGTCGCTGAGGAGAGGAGCCCGGGGCCGCGCAGTCACTGTCGCTGAGTAGAGGAGCCCGGGGCCGCGCAGTCACTGTCGCTGAGTGGAGGAGCCCGGGGCCGCGCAGTCACTGTCGCTGAGTGGAGGAGCCCGGGGCCGCGCAGTCACTGTCGCTGAGTGGAGGAGCCCGGGGCCGCGCAGAGGAGCGCAGTCACAGTCGCGGTCGCCGCCGTCTCCTCTTTGATCTATTCTTTCTCTGTCAGTACGATTCAATTCTCCCGCCTACATCACGTGGTTGTGACGTCATTGCTGAGCTTGATCACATGATCATGATGTCATCAAGTGTCCTTTAAGCCCCTGTGAAGCAGCCTGTAGTGCGGTGGCCGCGGCAGCCGGCGGTATGGGCACCTGCTGAGAGGCGGGATCACCGGGGACGGAGGGTTTTTTTTTCCCCCCCTATTTTCTTTTTTTTACCCCCTTTTCCTTTCTTTCTTTTTTCACCCCCCTTCTTTTTCTGCGCTGCGGCATGTGGGACAGAGCAGGAGACCCCAGCAGAGGGGGATGACGGCGGGCAGCCTGCTGACTGTGAGCGCACACAAAGCCTCCGTGGCCGCAGCCGGTGCATTACCCGAGCCGCAGTCGCAGCGCCGGTGAGCCGCTCCGGAGGGAAGCAGTCGCCGGGTGACTACAGCCCGGGGAGGCCCCAGCGCGGCCTGTGTCTCACCCGCCCCGGGGACATGCAGCTGTGACACGGCGAGGAAGATGGGAGTGCGGAGCCCGCACGGAGGGAGGAGAAGAGACCGCAGCTGCCCGGATCCCACCAGCGCTCAGCAGCCCCGGGCGGCTCCGGGGAGCCCGGCTACTGTCACCAGGGGCCCGGAGGGGCCACAGCGCGCATCTCTCTGAGAGCCCCTGCAGGACTGGTGGTGATGGTGCCCGCAGTGTGACCCTGCCACCACTCTGCGTCCTGTCCGCTCCTCTTTATTTTGGTGATTTGCCCCCACCCCTGAGGCAGTTGTTCAATGGAAGTATGTTACCAGCTGCCGGTGCTGCCCCTGGACAGGCCGGTGCCCAAACACGTCCTGAGCCGCCGCGGCGCCATCAGCTTCAGCTCCAGCTCCGCGCTGTTCGGATGTCCCAACCCCAGGCAGCTTTCCCAGGTAAGATCGCCCCATACAGCCGGCACCCACCATGGGCAGTGTCCCCGCCTCCGCGGGACTGTACGGGTATACCACCCGATATGGCGGATAATGGGACTGTGCGGGTATACCACCCGATATGGGGGATAATGGGACTGTGCGGGTATACCACCCGATATGGGGGATAATGGGACTGTGCGGGTATACCACCCGATATGGGGGATAATGGGACTGTGCGGGTATACCACCCGATATGGGGGATAATGGGACTGTGCGGGTATACCACCCGATATGGGGGATAATGGGACTGTGCGGGTATACCACCCGATATGGGGGATAATGGGACTGTGCGGGTATACCACCCGATATGGGGGATAATGGGACTGTGCGGGTATACCACCCGATATGGGGGATAATGGGACTGTGCGGGTATACCACCCGATATGGGGGATAATGGGACTGTGCGGGTATACCACCACAGCAGAAAATGGGATTGTGGTGGAAACCATCAGTAAGGTTATAGCACCCAGTGCAGCAGATAATGGGATTGTAAGGTTATACCACCACAGCAGATAATGGGATTGTGGTGGAAACCATCAGTAAGGTTATAGCACCCAGTGCAGCAGATAATGGGTTTCTGTACCCCCTTATGTCACCCGTGTCCCTGTAGCTCTGAGTCGTGCACTCTTAGTGTTTCCATTGACTCAAATATTTAGGGAATTGTGGATCTCATTAATCGGTGTGCACACGGATTCTGCAGCAAATCCTGATGTGTTTGCAGGAAAACTGCTACCGCTGCTTTTTTTTTTACATACGTTATTGTTGCGTATTTTTTCCCCACCCAAATATGGGTGAAATCTGCCATAGACATTCTGCAGGTGTGAAGTTGCAGAAAACGAAGCCACACGCATGGGAATGTGCACATGAGTTGTTTTTTTTTTTTTTTTTTTTTTATGCTTTTTTTTTTGTTGCAGTTTGTTGCCCAGATCTGCATATCTATCCTTATCCCAGCAAAGCCAATGAGATTTCTGTAGGGCTGTGCGCACATTGCTTATTTTTTCTTTGCAGTTTTTGAGCAGAAAATCTGCAGCATGTCAACTGTTAGGCTAAGTGTGCACACTGCGTTTTTTTGACGCTGTGTTTTTGAGCGTTTTTTAGCGCTAAAAATGCACAAACGCAGCGTCTTTAAAAACGCATGCGTTTTTGGCTGCGTTTTTCTGCGTTTTTTTTTTTTTTTTTTTTTTTTTCTTTTTCAGTGAACATTGCCATTAAAGATTGTTGAAAAAAAAAAAAAAGTCTGTCATTTCCTTCTTCCATATGTTTTTCATTCTCCACTAGTGTATGCAGGAGAGCAGACAGCTGCAGAACTACAAGGCTCAGCATGCTCCATCCAGGACTGTATGCTGGAGGGAGAGTCAGGGGGAACAGACCTACAAGGCTCAGCATGCTCCATCCAGGACTGTATGCTGGAGGGAGAGTCACGGGGAGCAGACCTACAAGGCTCAGCATACTCCATCCACTAGTGGATGCAGGAGAGCACACAGCATCTGCAGAACTACAAGGCTCAGCATCCTCCATCCAATAGTGTATGCAGGAGAGCAGACAGCAGCTGTCGAACTACAAGGCTTAGCATCCTTCTTGCAGGACTGTATGCAGGATTTCTTTCCCCTCCCCCCCAAAAAAAAAAAATGACGTGGGCTTCGCCATATTTTTGTATGCTAGCCAGGTACAGCAGGCAGGTTTTTTTTTTTTTTTAAATTATTTCATGAAATAATTAAGAAAAAAGAAATGACGTGAGCTTCGCCTAATTTTTGTGTCCAGCCGGGTACAACTAGGCAGCTGGGGACTGGAATCCACAGTGCAGGGTGCCCATGCTTTCTGGGCACCCCCACTGCGAATTGCAGTCCGCAGGCACCCCAGAAAATGGCGCTTTCATAGAAGCGCCATCTTCTGGCGCTGTATCCAACTCTTCCAGCTGCCCTGGTGACGGTGGCTCGCTGGGTAATAATGGGGTTAGGGCTAGCTGTATATTATCAACTGGCCCTAAGACCGAAATTCATGGTGTCACGCCAATATTAGACATGGCCACCATGAATTTCTAGTAAAGATAAAAAAAAACCACAACACACAGAAAAATATTTTTATTAGAAATAAAACACAACACAATTAGTGACTCCATCTTTATTGAAATAAAGAACCCCCCTCCGCAGTAATCCTGGGTCAAGGGTCCCGCGCCGTCCAATCCGGATCCAATATCATCTGATCAGTTTGCTGGAAGGTAAAGTGATCAGATGATGTGTAAGGATCAAGTGCCTGAATCGCATCACACATCAGCTGATTGTATAAAAGCCGTTTATACAATCAGCAGATGTATCAGTACAAAAAAAAAAAATACTCACTTATGTGCTAATTACTGGCAGCTCCTAGAGCGGAGTCTGATCCCGTCCGATCGCTGCAGCAGCTGCCGGTAATCAGGGATGAAGTCTCCTGACGGCATCCGCTGATAGGTTAAACCGGCCGGGCGCCGGCGTCACCCCGAGACTTACGATCAGCTGACTCGTCAGGTGACTGCATCAGGTGATCCATCACCAGGTCCTGCATCCTGCAGGCATACGTACCCGGGGAGACTGCACACAGCCGGAGCGGCGGTACCGGGAATAGGAGCTGGGAGCGGGCATGGCACCGGGAGTCTGCAGACACGCGAGTGACTTTTTTTTTTTTTTCCTACTGTTCACTTTTGATTTCGCAGCTGCCTCCACCTCCCGCCCAGACATGGCGCTGCACGGCAGCATACATGCCCAGGACGGGAGGTGGAAGCGGCGGTGACGGTACCGGGAGGATTCACGCTTCTGTGTTTACTGACAGAAGGAATCCTCTTCCTGTACATGTCACTTTACTACCCACCTCCTGCGTTTATAGCTGCGTTTTTGGTCTTAGAAACGCACCAAAACGCAGCTATAATAACAATTTGCGTTTCTCATTGCGTCTTTCAACATCCCATTGCACTCAATGGATGAAAAACGCGGTGAAAAACGTGGGAATAATTGACATGCTGCGTTTTTGTGGTCACCACAAAAACGCAGCTGAAAAAAACGCTGTGTGCAGACAGCAAAAATGAAAACTCATAGACTTTGCTGGGGGAAGCAGTCATGCAGTTTTTTGGGCAAAAACGCACCCGTAAAACGCCGTGAAAAACGCACTGTGTGAACTTACCCTTAGTGCGTTTTTTTTTTTTCTTGCACTTTTTATCCCATCTAGGCATTGATTTAACAAAAAAGCATGCGTTTTTTTTTTTTTTTTTTTGTGTGCATGTTTTTCTTCCACAAGGTGCACCTAATCTGCAGGGTGCACATATATCCTTAAGTCCGCTTTACATGCTGCGATATCGTGACCGATATCGCTAGCGTGCGCACCTGCCCCCATAGGTTTTGCTACACGGGCAAATCGCTGCCCGTGGCGCACAATATCGCGCGGACCCGTCACATTACTTACCTGCCTAGCGACGTTGCTGTGACCGGCGAACCGCCTCCTTTCTAAGGGGTCGGTTCGTTCAGCGTCACAGCGACGTCACTAAGCGGCCGCCCAATGGAAGCGGAGGGGCGGAGATGAGCGGGACGTAACATCCTGCCCACCTCCTTCCTTCCTCATTGCCGGCTGTCGCAGGTAAGGTGAGGTTCCTCGTTCCTGCGGTGTCACACATAGCGATGTGTGCTGCTGCAGGAGCGACGAACTACTTCGTACACCGAGCAGCAGCGATATTAGAGAATAGGGGGGCATGTCACCGATGAGCGAATTTTGACCTTTTTTGCGACGATTCAAAATCGCGTGTCACACGCAAAGACATCGCTAAAGCGACCGGATGTGCGTCACAAATTCCGTTACCCCAACGAGATCGCTTGAGCGATGTCGCAGCGTGTAAAGCGCCCTGTACTCCCCGTAGTGGGCATAAGATTTCTATGAATCCCCTCCAATTTTGCTGGAACTGTAAGATGCTGTCGTCACAGGAAAAATGTGCAGCTTTGAAAACTCATTTTAAACTCAGCCTAAAATTCTGCGACAAATCTGCGTGACAGAAAACGCAATGTGCGCATATACGAGATGACCGAAATAAATTCCTAGGACGACAGTAATCTCTGTCTGGAGCCCTGAGGGCCACCTCTAACGTGATGGCATGTGCAGCTCTTCTTGCTTCGCCATCCTGGTGTGACACGTCACAACCCTGCATCAGACCAGGAAATCGGTGCTGTCTGGTAAGAGGTGGCTCCCATCCAGTGACCACTGATTACTGACCAGGTCATTGAAATGGATTGTCATTAGCGTTACTCATTCTTATATTTGTAACCTACAAGTGTGAGTCGTCCACTCCTGGTACGTTGTCACTTCTGTTTGGCTGCTTTGTCATCTGCTTCCTGGAAAGGTGGCCACCAGTCTCTCCTGAATTTGGCCAGTCAGACAGGTTTTGCCGTTGAGTTGGCTTGTAAGAGCAATGGGGGACACACTGATGGATGCCCAACTTCTGGCTAAGTGGTGGGGAGGAGGGTTCTTATGGGTTCTCTTTTTATATTGCAACAATCCCCCAACGGCTGCTTCGGTTCCATCCAGGTAGAGATCTGATGGATGTCTTCCACCTCATCACAGGGGTTGTGAGATTAGTCGCCCCATAGACCTGAACCCGGACTGTCCAAATATCTTGTTTATGGGGCGAAGAGTCAGCTATGTTAAAGGGAACCAACCACCAGGATTTTGCTATATAAAGTAAAGGCAGTGCCATACTGGCACTAGGATGCTGAATGCCGACATACCTTTCTTTGAATAATCAGATGCTTGATTGCTGAAATATCTTTAGGGCTCATTCAGATGACCATTCCGTTTGTCCTATTCAGTTCCTGTTTTTTTGCGGACCTGCTGACAGGACCATCTTTTCAATGTCTTGTGTAGGATCTGATGGCACATGGAAGCACTTTCGTGTGCATCAGTTCCTACAAAAAAACACATCGGATGCCGTATGTCCGTTCTGTTATTATGGATCATGTCCTATTCTGTTCCGTAATAATGGACCGTGACTCAGTGCAAGTCAATGGGTCCGCAAAATTCCCAGAAGCCACATGAACGCATTTCCGCGTGACCTCCGTCGGGTTCCCCTGCAGTCTGTGTCCTGCTCCCCCGCAACTGCTCGCACTTCAGTGTGTCAGCATCTGCCCGCACAGCAGTGTCAGCATCTGCGGGGATGACAAGCGCCAACATTAGGAGGTTAGCAAAGTGCATTACCTGGTGTGATGAAGTCCGCTCTTGACGTCGGCGCTCGTCACTGACTTCCATGCCCGCCACGTTCTCACATCAAGTCTTGCGAGCAACCCGAGATTGTGACTAGTGGTGACATCACGTGCTGCTCACGATACATCGCTTGTGAACGCAGCGGACAATGGAAGTCAGTGACTAACGCTGACGTCAGGAGTACAGTGGAATTAATCACTCCAGGGTAATGTACCTAGCTAACCTCATGAAATCGGCGCTCGTTATCCCCTGCGGTGACCTGGGCTGACCCATTGATGTTAGCTCAGGTGACTGCACTGCTCTCCCAGCCATTGGGGAACATTCTGTTCATTGACTGGGACAGTGAGTATGGATTATTGTGGGACCCCCTTATTGGATTATGCTGGACCCGGATTTGTTATTTTCTCTTCAATAAATTGGTGAAAGAGGGAATGTGTTGGGGAGACTTTGTTTGTTTTTTTTTTCTCAAATAAAAATTTGTTTCTCGTCTTATTTTTTTTTTATTACTGATCGGGTTAGTGATGTCGGGTATCTGATAGACGCCGTGACATCAAAACTCCAGGGCTTGATGCCAGGTGACATTACATTACACAGCTGCTATAACCCCATATATTACCCCTTATGCCACCGCACCATGGCATTCAGAATAAGCCGGGTAAAGTCCTGGGATTGTCGCATCTAATGGCTGTGGCAATTTCGGCCGGCTACATCTTTTTGTGTTAACAAACTGCAGCCAAAATTGCACGTTGTCAGAGAGAGCCTGGAAATGTCACAAAAAATGCTTGTAATTGTAGGTGTGTTTTTGTGACAAATGTTGACAAAAACGCAGGAAGAATAAACATGCTGCATTATTTTTTTTTTTTTTTTTGTCACAAACTTTTGACAAATAAAACGCTAACAAACTGCAATGTGCGCATAGCAAATCTGACTTCTCATAGACTTTGCTGGGAAGTCAGATGTCAGAAAGTTCTGATAACGAAACTGCAGCAAAAAACGCAGCGTGCGCATGTAGCCTACGGCTGGGGAGCTCCCAATAACGTGGGTCTCCCAGCCTGAGAATACCAGCCAGCAGCTGTGAGGCTTTATCTTGGCTGGTATCAAAATTGAGGGTGACCGCACACCCTTTTGTTGTTTTGTTTTTTTTTTGTTTTTTTTTTGTTATTGTACTGTACAATATACACCTGCCCTCTGGCGGTTGTGATTGGTTGCAACCAATCACAGATGTCAGTGAGCAGTGAAGCAGTGAATATGAAATAAGTCTAATGAGCGGCCGACTCAGGAAGAACAATGAAGTGCCGCAGGAGCAGTGTGACAGCGGCAGTGATTGGTGAGTAGGTATCGCTTTCTCCTACCCATTTGCCCTGTATTCTGTTCCCTATAGACCTTATATGGGGACCAGCATCTGGCCAGATAACTTAGACTGTATGTAACTCTGCTTCGTTTTTTTTTTGTTTTGTTTTTGTTTTTTTTGCGGTCTGCAAAAAACCCCAGAAGTTACACAGATGGCGCACACACACCGTATATTGAGCGGGACAGATGCGGTTGCCACATGGATGCATCCGTAGAAAAACTACCTTTTTTGCAGACCGCAAAAATGGAACGGTCGTGTGAATGTACCCGAAATCAAAGTTACTGTAATGCACTACACTTTGACGTGTGGGTCAGGTCCTCAGTATATATACCTCCTCCTGCGTCTTGTATTGCCCGTCAACAGCAGCAATGGCGGTGCGGTGCTATATTTAAATAAAAGGGAGCCCGCACCGCTCAATCAAAGGTGCAATGCATTTCTGCAACTTTGATTACAGATATTTTCGCAACAAAGCATCCGATCTTTCAACAAAAGGTATGTTTGGATACAGCATTTTGGCGCCAGCATGGCACTGCCTTTACTTCATATAGCAAAATCCTGGTGGTTGGTTCCCTTTTAAATTTCACCCAATCATTTTTGCTTATAGAGAAGATAATCCACCATCAGACACCTTTCTTTACATTTTTGCCATGGAAATCAAATGAACGCTCCAACATACTGAGCATGCATGTGTGTGAGGAAACCCGGATGATATGTCATCCAAATGAGAGAGAGACTCTGTATGTGTGTTTCCATATTTCTTGAGGAGGCTTACGGTTTAGTTACCCTTTACACTGTCAAATTATCGGAGAACCCTTTTAAGTGGTGTGAAATTCCTTCCCGCAGTCCTGCATGCCAGAGACTTCACTACTTATTGGAGTTTGCTGCGTTCTAGGTATATAGTATAGCTGATATAGGTGTATAGCAGGGGTGGGAAACCTTTTTTCTGCCTTGGTTCATTTAGAAATTTTTACCATCATTTGGGGGGCCGCACAAAATTATCAACTGGAAAATTACCCTGCTTATGTTTGGTGAAACACAACTCGCCCCTACTCTGGTGGCTGAAGCTGCTTCTCTTTGGTGCGGCTGTGATGTTAGGTGATCTTCATCATGTCGCTTCGCACAACTGCTTGTCCAGGTTTGTTTTTGTCTGGAGTGCAGTCAACTCTTTGTGATTAATAAGAATGGTAAATCGTATACTGTACATCACGTAGAAGATGCTGGGACTGTTGCACATACATCACAGGATGGTCTGGGTGCATACACATCAGACGTTCCCTAACGATGTGACCTTGATGAGCTGGAGCATTGTCAACCATGAAGATGACATTGAGGCACAATGACAGGATTAATTGTTATTCCATTAGTAGGGTCTTGTCACTGTACCAATCACAAAGTGTAGGGCTGTTTTGTACTGCAACACCACCACCAAAGACTTGTCTGGTGACAACAATGGCTGATGCATAGCGTTCCCCTTGAAGTCTCCAACATCGTTGGCCATTGCTTCGGCTCAGCGTGAACCGACTTTCATCAGTGAACACCACTGGGGCCCACTGGTCTCTCGACCCGCAATACAATGGCGTCTGTGTGTCTGATGGCATGGTCAGGTGATGTCAACGATCTTGAATAGTCTGACATGACACTTGGGTGCCTGTCACCTGCCTTAAATGTGCCTTAAATTGTGTGGCATTCATCATTCGATTCCAAAGGGCATTATTCATGATGTGGTCCTCAGTGTGGGATGTGGCCAAAGAACGTCCATTTCTCTGCCTTTTGTGACTCTTCCAGTCTCTCTGTATCTCTCTTGCATCCTGCTGATGACACTCTAAGCTCAGTGGCCACTTCCGTCTGAGAACATCCTGCTTCAAGCCTCGCCATGGTGAGGTACTGCTGATCAAATGTTAGATGTCATCTTGGTCTCATGATGACAAAACGTGAACAGCATGATGAGGAGTAAATACCAATTCTAATTGAACCCCAAAATGTATTGGGCAATTCATGAATCAAACATCGGTTGTGAATTTTTTTTCATTAAGCTCCTTGTTAGAGAACAAGTTGTCCAACAATTCAATATTTCTGTATGTTTTGCACATGTGCATTCAAAAGTTTAGTGAAAGTCACATTAAGGTCACCTGAAAAGGTTAGAGGGCATTATAGGATCATCCTGAAATTTCACCCAAAGCCAAATATCCCTAACTTTTTGCGAGTAGTATAGGTGTATAGTATAGCTGTATATTCTAGCTTACAGCTTCCTTGGTTTCTGTCGTCCTGGATTGTGTTCACAATTGTCACTAATATGTTCTTAAAGTCTCCTGTTTGATTCTGGAGTGTAAGTGTCTCTATAGGCCGATTACATGAAATGGAAGAACCAACATACGTCCTGGCTGTTTGCTCAGCTGTCGTCTTCTCTCACAATGCTCTGTTAAATTTTAATCCTTTGGCAAGTAAACCTGTGTTGAAGTGTTAGGTTCATGCACCCTGGCTGTGTTTGGTGTATAATAATTTATTTTATTTATTTTTTTTTTTTTTTTTGTACCCGGCCGCCGGTTGATCAGCTGATCGTTCACAATAGTCTGAAAAAATTCCGTTGTTTTGTATGATCCGTTGTGCCATTATATGCAACGCATCCGTTGCATCTGTCACACAACGCAATGCAACGGATGCCGTTCAACGCAAGTGTGTTTTTGTGTCTGTGAGAAAAAAAAACAAAACTTTACTCCCCTTCTCCAGCCCTGCTGTCTCTGCCGCTGCTGTCACTTGCTTCCGACTACCGCTCATTGTGCTCATTGAATATTCACTTCACTGCGGCCGGAAGCAGCAGCAGCGGGGAGTTGGCAGGACTGGAGACCGAAGATCAGCACCACGGACAGCGACGCCAGGGACAGGTGAGCAGAAAGTTCCCGTTCTCCGTGTGTTATCACGGAGAACACAACGTAACCCATAAACATGGCACACGGAGGGCAAAACGCACCTCTGACACGTTCGTGAAAAACGTACGTGGTTTTTCACGGACGTGTGAAAGAGGCCTTAGGTCCACAGAAATTTCATTTTTGTTAAAAAAAAAAGAAGGTGCCATGTGTTTGGGAAAGATAAAAGAACAAGTTGTTTTTTTTGTTTTTTTTTTTTTTCCATCGGTGAAAAAAACATGGCCCATGCCATTGAACAACTGTCTGAATATTTCCTTGAACCCATTAAAACAAAAGCTAATTTCACTTTTTTGCTTTTACTTCCACTTGCTGCTGACTGTTCAGTAAGTTTTGGATGCGGTGTTTTGTCAAAGGCCGCTGAGCTGTATATAGAGATTGGGAGGTCGTGTGGTCATACCCGGGTGATTATCAGACTGTTTGTTTGGCTGAGAAATTCGACTTTTGCTACCCCTGACATTGAGTCACGGGATGTGACCCTTTCATGGCCGTGTCCATGATATCCCCATCATCCCAAGTGGGTTGCACTGCTCTCCCTGACTTCTGTAGAACACCGTCAGCATTTTTGAGGGGGTCAAAATTAATTTCCCTTTTTTATAGTGGTTTTAAAAGTGGACATAAAATAACATGCAGAGAGTGGACATAAAGTAACTTTACGCTGGTAATTTCCCTCTCTCTGGAAGCCCTGGTGGTTTTTGCTAAGTCTCTGAAAGTGACATTGTATCCATATGCGTGGGAGCACCGCGACTATGGCAGGAGACTATTAAGGCTAGTTTCACACTTGCGTTGGATGGCTTCCGTTGCTATCTGCAGCCTTGAGGAATTACGGTAACCGTTGCAGGAAACCGTTATATTCCTCATAGACTTCTATTAGCTACGGATAGCAACGGATGGACTTGCGTTGCATCTGCTGCACGACGAAGCGTTATTATTTTGACGCTACGTCGGGCGGAAGGAACGCAGCATGTAACGTTTTTTTGAGCGGCGGAAACCTTTATTTGTCACTGCGCATGCTCATTTGTTTTTGTTTTTTTGTTTTTTTAATCACAGAAACTTTATTTTGTTTCTCGGTGGCTGAACGTTCAGCTGAGCGCCCGGCAGCCGGCTAGTGAGAGCGCTCAGCTGTTCGCCCGGCCGCCGGCATGTGAGGACTCTCGGCTGAGCGCCCGGCCGCCGGCATGTGAGAGCTCTCGGCTGAGCGCCCGGCCGCCGGCATGTGAGAGCTCTCGGCTGAGCGCCCGGCCGCCGGCATGTGAGAGCTCTCGGCTGAGCGCCCGGCCGCCGGCATGTGAGAGCTCTCGGCTGAGCGCCCGGCCGCCGGCATGTGAGAGCTCTCGGCTGAGCGCCCGGCCGCCGGCATGTGAGAGCTCTCGGCTGAGCGCCCGGCCGCCGGCATGTGAGAGCTCTCGGCTGAGCGCCCGGCCGCCGGCATGTGAGAGCTCTCGGCTGAGCGCCCGGCCGCCGGCATGTGAGAGCTCTCGGCTGAGCGCCCGGCCGCCGGCATGTGAGAGCTCTCGGCTGAGCGCCCGGCCGCCGGCATGTGAGAGCTCTCGGCTGAGCGCCCGGCCGCCGGCATGTGAGAGCTCTCGGCTGAGCGCCCGGCCGCCGGGTGATCAGCTGATCGTTCACAATAGTCTTCTGCCGATAAAACTGTAAAGAGGAAAAAAAAACTTTCCGTTGTTTTTTATGATCCGTTGTGCCATTGTATGCAACGCATCTGTTGCATCCGTCACGCAACGCATCTGTTGCATCCGTCACACAACGCAATGCAACGGATGCCGTTCAACGCAAGTGTTAAAGTGGCATACGCCGAGCAGCCAGTGACTGGTCTTATCAGACTTATTTAGGGTTGTTGGGACATGAGCATTTGGAGCAGCATATCTAGTAATATAATGCTGTAATGTTCTGTGGCAAATCTCCTTTATGGGTAAGTTATTCCTAATATTGGAACTGAACAAGTTGTTTCTTGAGTGCAGGATCCACGCTCAGCGTCACACATTCCAGTACATAGTGCTATGAAGAGTCGTGCCAGTTCACCGCTGTCACATACTGTGTAGGGCTTCTGCGGTGTGTTTTCTGTAGGGTATAACAGTTTATCCTGCGTGTAACTTAAATTTACTACAAGTGGAGGCACTCTAGATACTTTAGGGGAACATTCTCCTAACTTAATACATATTACCTTGTTTTGTGAAAAAGTAGATCCCAGTTACTGCTCCCATGACGACATTTAACTTGCAGAACATCAGTGTCTAGATCAATTGGGTTTAGCTTGGGTGGAATTGTGGTAACCTCTGCTCATCAAATGCAGGAAGAGCGGCAGTGTTCCTTACCCCACAAATCTTACTCCAGTACCCAAATTAAGTAAGATTTGTGGCAAGGCTGGAATCAGGGCCTCTGCCACTACATGATGTTGCTCCCAAATTAGGTGGCCAAAAACATGGTTAAAGATTTTGTCCCCTACTTTTACATTGATGGCTTAGGTCATCAATGTCTGATTGGCCGGGGTCCGACACCCCGAACCTCTGCCGATTTGGCTGTTCTCGGTGTCGGCGGCAGCAGGCAGCCGGAAATGCTCAGTATCGGAGCTGATCTGTCTTCTGATAGTGACCACGACCGGCTACTGCACAACTGTCTCCTGTTGATTAAAATGGAAGGCGGATGTGCCGTTCCCAGCCGTGGCCACTGTCAGAAGACTGGGCAACTCCGGAACTGGGCATTTGCCGCTGCTGGGACCCAGAACAGCTGATAGATGGGGATGGCGGGTGTTGGATCCCGGCCGATTAGACATTGATGGCCAATCCTTAGGAAAGTTTACCAATGTAAAAGTAGTGGACAACCTCTATAGTCAATTAGAAATGTCTGACTCTAGCACACCTCCCCATCAAGCCTTGGTCACTTGGCACATCATGGCTCTGCCATTTAAGCAAAGTTCAGACTATTATGGGTCAATCATCCCATGACAGTGATCACCACTCATTTAGTGATCCTAGTTTGGTGGAAAATACATGAAGACAAATGATCATTCTGTTTTTTGTTGTTGTGGTTTTTTTTTTTTTATTATATATATATATATATATATATCTCTCACATTCCCTTTTTATTCAGGATTACTTAAAAGATGTGGCGAGTTTACAAACAATTGTTTTGCTCTTTCTTCCTGTGACTTATTGGAATGTTTTTATGGGCCAAATATCAGGTATGGCTGTAAAGGTAAAGAGGAAAAAGTCCTGTGGATAAAATGCATCCACAGGACATCAAGAATAGGCGTTAGTCATGACTCAGGTTCACCTGAAATGCATACATTCTAAAGTCTGCTTTACACACAACGATATCGCTAGTGATTTCGTTAGCGATGCAACACGCCAGATCGTGGTTGCAATTTGCCGAGATCGCACAGGTCGTTTTGTGACCAGCGCCACAAAAACGACCTATGTGCGAACTCGGCAAATCGTATCTACGATCTTTTGTGTCACATCGCTAACGAGATTGTTAGCGATATTGTGTGTAAAGCAGCCTTAAGGGTGCGTGCCCACTGTCAGTATTTGCAGCATTTTGGATGTACCGTATTTTCGCTGCGGCAAAACGCAGTGTTGTACGGTACAAGCACAGTGGATGGCATTTTTAGAAATCCCGTGCCCACTGGGCTTGTTTTTTCAGCAGCAAACACTGACCTGCGGTGCGACTTTTCAAGCCACAGCATGTCAATTGTTTGCTGCATATTCACATGCGTCCTCCGTAGGGAGATCACAAGCGAGAGATCACAATGCACTGAACCCTGATCTGCATTCTGCAGAGGAGACTCGCGGCCCCGCAGGTCTGGACCCGCTGCATCGAGGACACAGTGAGTCCCGATTGTGGGTACATACCCTAAGGGGCACTTTGCACACTACGACATCGCAGGTGCGATGTCGGTGGGGTCAAATTGAAAGTGACGCACATCCGGCGTCGCAGGCGATATCTGAGTGTGTAAATCCTTTGATACGATTAACGAGCGCAAAAGCGTCCAAATCGTATCATCGGTGTAGTGTCGGTCATTTCCATAATTTCAAAAGGACCGATGTTACGATGTTGTTCCTTGTTCCTGCGGCAGCACACATCGCTGTGTATGAAGCTGCAGGAGCGAGGAACATCTCCTACCTGCGGCTCACGCCGGCTATGCGGAAGGACGGAGGTGGGTGGGAAGCTTACGTCCCGCTCATCTCTGCCCCTCCGCTTCTATTAGCCGCCTGCCGTGTGACGTCGCTATGACGCCGCACGACCCGCCCCCTTAATAAGGAGGCAGTTCGCCTGCCAGAGCGACGTTGCAGAGCAGGTGAGTGTATGTGAAGCTGCCGTAGCGATAATGGTCGCTACGGCAGCGATCACAAGATATTGCTGCTGCGACGGGGGTGGGGACTATCGCACTCGGCATCGCTAGCAATGTCGTAGTGTGCAAAGTGCCACTAAGGGTGAGTATACACCTGAAACGCGTAGATGCAAGCGTTATTCTAATGCCTATCCACCTGCCATCTTTTATTCTTGATGTCCTGTGGATGGATTTAATATGAATAAAGAAGAATCTGTTTTGTGGAGCTGGACTTCTCCTTCATTACTTACATATCCAGACTGCGGCAGAGGCGACGTCCGAGCCTTAGTTTAAACTGATGGGGTTTACATCGATGGTGAGCAGGAACCTACCAGATTCTCTTATTCAGGCTGTAAAAGGGCCGTTCCCTGTGCCTTACTGTCGTAGCAAATAATTTCTCACATCTTTATAATATTCTTTCCCCACTTTGAGGAAAACCTAGATGAACGCAAGTCGTAGAAGTAAGAGCTCGGATAATGGGCGAATGCACGTTTTAAAATCCAGTTCTGAGGTTGTGAAATGTATAATTAATAAGCTTCTGTAAGAAAGAAACTCTGAAGTACATCATTGTGGGGGAGGACGCCGGTGTCTCTGCTACAGATTTCTCCTGATTGCTGACGCAAGCTCTATTTTAACATCCCTCTTTTTATTGAAAATTAAAAACATCAAGTATACAGCGAGCAAAATGTTGGCAGAAATGTGATAAAACACCCCCTCCCCCTCCCCGTCTCCACGTGTTATTCTGTCTTTTCTTCATCTAAATGACTGCGTGGATACCATTGATGTCATCAGGACACAATAGGAGAGCTATAGTAGCGTTCTTGTATTATATAAGGGGATATGCTGTAGACTCTGATATGCAGCATATATACACGCGTTTACATGCCCAAGATAGAATGGCTGCTGAAAAGTCTGCGACTGAGTCATCCGCAGCAAATTTTCTACGTGTGTGTGTGTGTGTGTGTGTGTGTGTGTGTGTGTGTGTGTGTATATGTATATATATATGTGTGTGTGTGTGTGTGTGTGTGTGTGTGTGTGTGTGTATATATGTATGTATGTATATGTATATATCTATTATATTGAGAAAGACTTCTGCTTATCGTAGTGTCAAAAGTTTTGGATACACCCATTCATGCAATTGTTTTCCTTGTTCCTATTGGAATGTGTACATTATAGATTCAGACCGAAGTCGGCAAGACCACAAAGGGTCACATACGAAGTAAAAAACACGTGTGACATAATCCAAGGTATTTGTTAATCCTTGGATTCTACAAAGAGCCGTCCTGTTACACCATTGACATTCTCTCAAGCAGCTTCATCAGGTCGTCACCTGGAAGGGCTTTCAACAGTCTTGCAGGAGGAGCTGACCACTTCTTGGTGCCTTTCCTTCACTCTGCTGTCCCAAGTGATTCCAAACCATCTCAGTTGTATTGTGGATGGGTGATGTCGGGGGCCATGTCATCGGACGCCGCTCTGCATCCCCCTCCCTTTTGTTTTCATAACTTGGAGTGCTTTCAGATTAATGTCCTGTTGCAACCCAAATGATGGGCCCATCAAGGGCAAACCAGAACCTGTCAATGCTGGGTAAGGCTATGTGCGCACTTTCCGTCATCCTACATGCAGTTGTAAACGCACGTTTTAGCCTTAATTGATTTAGCCAAAGTTGCCTTTTTCAGAAATTTAGCGCAGAAAACGCATGCGTATTTACCGCGTTTTAGATGCGTTTTTAGCGCTTTTTCCATGCGTTTCCACATGCGTTTTCACAGATGCGTTTTCAACATCAAAACACTGCTAAATAAAGATTAAATAATCAAACAGTGAAAAAAAGGGACAAATCTATATTAATGGGAAAAATAATGGAAAAAGATATATTTAATAAAATTATAGCGTTAATATACATTTCATCGGTAAAATAGCAATAAATGCATATTATTCTTTAGATTTAATTGTCGGATTATGTGTGTGTGTAAAGGGACATATCAAATCATTATTTTGATGTTCAAAAAGCATGCGTTGTGGTAGTCCAAAACGCATGTTTTCTGCAATGAAAAAGCAGGTAAAACGCAGGAATTTTGATATTTCTTGCTTTTTGCTACTTCTCATTGACTTCAATGTTAACAAAACGCACCATAAATGGCAAAAACAATTGACAGGGTCCTTTTCTGAACGCATGGTTTTTGACCAAACTTATGCAAATTATGAGATGCGTTTGGAAACGCAAAGTGCGGACAAGAAATCATGAATTCTCATTGTCTTTAATGGAAAACCAAAACGCATGCATTTGGGCACAAAAACGCTGCAGTTCAAAACTGATCCTAAACGCACCTGAAACGCAGGTGAAAACTGAAAGTGCGCACATAGCCGAAGTGTTCCTTGAATTTGGAATAAATTACCAGCAAAGAATCATTGCACCATCACCCAAACAAGTCTCCTCTTGTTTGCAGTCCTATTGTCTTCTTTGCAACAATTCTACCATGCAGACCTGGTTCTTGCCATTTCTTTTGAACAATTGTTGTTAAGACTTGCTACTTGATATCTCAACATCATTTATAAGAGCAGTTATCAAAGAAGCTGTCGATTTTTGTGTTTTTCTTTTAAGCCTGGTAGCCATAAACGTTTCCTCTTCAGTACAGGTAATTCTGGATCTTCCTTTCTTGGAGTAGTCCTAATGAGTAACGGGGGCTTTACACGCTGCGATCTTGCTAGCGAGTGTACCCGCCCCCGTTGGTTGTGTGTCATGGTCAAATCGCTGCCCAAATGGCGCCCAACATCGCTTACACCAGTCACACGGACTTACCTTCCCTGCGACGTCGCTCTGGCCGGCGAACAGTCTCCTTTCTAAGGTGGTGGTTCATGCGGCGTCACAGCGACATCACACGGCAGCCGTCCAATAGAAGCGGAGGGGCGGAGATGAGCTGGAAAAACATCCCGCCCACCTCCTTCCTTCCTCATTGCTGGCGGCCGCAGGTACGAGGTTGTTCCTCGTTCCTGCGGTGTCACACATAGCGATGTGTGCTGCCACAGGAACGACAAACAACCTCGCTACTGACCAGACAATGATTTTTGGTAAGTGACTGACGTGTCACAGACCAACGATTTTTGCCTCTTTTGCGATCGTTTAAGGTCGCTCATATGTGTTACATGTTGTGATGTCGCTAACTACACCGGATGTGCGTCACAAACACCGTGACCCCGACAATATATCATTAGCGATGTCGCAGCGTGTAAAGCACCCTTAAGTTTCATCATAGTGATTGATGGTTTCTATGACTGCACTTGATACCTTCAAGATTCTAGAAATGTTACTGACTGGCTTTCATGTCATTTAATAGTAATGATAATGATGCAATGTCTCTTTTGTTATTTGATGTTTCTTGCCATATTCTGGCTTAGTACATCTGTAGACTAGGGTTTGGCACTATATGGAACGGTGTGCCAACGCTGCTTCTGGAATTTCTGAAGGCCGATGAATTGACAAATTATCTCATTAGAAGCCTTTCCAGGGGTAGACCTGATGAAGCTGCTGAGAGAATGGGGTGTAAAGCTGTGATCGGTGGCGGTACTTAGGGAGTCTAAGGTTTAACACATGTTCTGGTTTGTTTCATTCCTGTTTCTTATGTTTTTTGTGTCCCTTTTTATAGATTCAGTCTAAGGGTATGTGCGCACGTTGCTTTTTACCTGCTTTTTACCTGCTTTTTTGCTGCTTTTTCTTCTGCGCTGTTTAATGCCAAAATGGATGTGTTCTTCTATTCAAGCAAAGTCTATGGGAATTTGGGTTTCTTGTTCACACTATGTTGTTCAAAATGCTGCCTTTTTGAGGCAGAACTTTGGTCAAAAACTCAGCTTTTCAAAGAAGCAACATGTCAATTGTTTTTGCCATTTGGGTTTTGCACTGCAAAGCTGAGTTTTTGACCAAAGTTCTGCCACAAAAAGGCAGCATTTTGAACAACATAGTGTGAACAAGAAACCCAAATTCCCATAGACTTTGCTTGAATAGAAGAACACATCCATTTTGGCATTAAACAGCGCAGAAGAAAAAGCAGCAAAAAAGCAGGTAAAAAGCAGGTAAAAAGCAACGTGCGCACATACCCTAAAGGTAGCGAAGCCACAATGTGTACATTCTAATAAGAACAAGGCAAATCATTGCATGAACAAGGGTGTACAAACTTTTGACTGGTATTGCATGTCTGTCCGTATGACGAGAAATACAAAAGACAATCGGTTATGACTCAAATAAAATTTAGAAAATTAGATTAGTATATTTAAAAGAACAAACAATATATGGGTAATATGACCAAGGAAGATAAATACTGCAGGCATGGATGTAATGTCGTACAGTAAGGCGTTTCTTAATTCAGGTCACTTTTGTCAGCTGCGCTTGTTCACACCCATTTTTTTTTTATTATTATTATTATTATTATTTTATTATAATATAAAAACAAACAAAAAAAAAACTATGCTTAACTTGGTATAGTAATACTAAGTCAGTGGGTTGTTTTTTTTTCCTTTTCCCTTTTTACCATGTGTCAATAGTTGAAATGTATACATTTGGCTCAACGCTATCCAGCACTTTCCACTTATAGGCTTAATGCAATTTTGCTTCAAATGGTAACACTTGGTAAAGCTACCTGCAAATCCATGGGGGGGAAGCTTTCTTTCCTTTTTTTTTTTTTCTTTCCTTTTTTTCTTTCGTCCCATTCGAACAAAACTTTATATATTCGAGCTGCAACCCAAGCACCGAGGCTATTGCTTTCAGATCACAACAAATATTTCACTCCTAGTTTTTGTAACAGACTTTTGACAGCAGAAGGTGCATATTTTCTTCTGTCCCTCTCAGACTTGCTGCATAAGCAAGAGGAACAAATTGATTTTCATTGCCATTATGCAGACGAACAGGTTTTTGAAAAGTCTGTAAAATGACTCCATTCATTAGGTTTGTTTTCTTGTCCCCTTGCGCTTACCATGTTTCCTCGAAAATAAGGCTCTTATAATATTTTTGCCTCTGAAAGATGCGCTAGGACTTATTTTCAGGGGATGTTTGCTGTACTCCCCTCCCCCCTTTTCTTGTTGTGTTGCTGTAAGACCTGGAAATCTTAGTCGAGCAGCGGCTAGTAAAATGCATGTTACTGCAAAATGAATATTCAACCCTCTGTGATTGGGTGCAGGTACACGGTTGTAATACTCGCATTGCGATCCTTGGGCTGGCCATCTGCTCTCCTGACCTGAGCATGACCGCTGCATAGAAATACATGCTGTCACGCTCGGGTCAGGAGAGTTGACGGCCAGCCCAAGGATTGCGATGCGACCTTTGAACAAGTAGTACGGCAGTCTGACTTGACCCAATCACTACCACCGGCACTGAGGAGTGGGCTGAGGAATGGGTGGCTATTCAGTTTGCATTATTTGTTTTAACTAGCCAATACACCTAAATTTCTTGGGGCCGGCAGCAACACAATGGGGTAACATACAGCAATAAGAGTTACATATCCTGAAAGGCCAAGCCCTATTTGAAGATAATAGTAGAATGTTGAACATTTGGCGTAAGGCTTATATTTTAGGCATACTCCAAAAAGCTATATTGTACTAGGGCTTATTTTTAGGGAAACACTGTAGCAGAGAGTTTGCATAGTTGTAAGCTAGGTCCACTTTAATGAAATAAGTATTTAAGCTCCTGTTGCTTATGGAGGCAAAAACATATTTTGGTCCCCTACTCTAGCAAGTGCCAGCCTTTGAGTCTCGATGCCAAAAGCTCTGCCTGAGTTTTTGATAGGTTCTGATCAAAACCAAATTACTTAGATCAACCTGGCTTAGTTTCTGAGGCTCCCCAGACTCATGGCCTAGAAAACCAGGATCTTCTTGATCAGCTGCTTCTTCAACCAAATCAGCATCTGAGTCTTCTTCCTGATCCAAGGTCCAAGATGTTGGTGGAGTGGGGACTGGCAGCACTGGGCTATGAGACACCGGCCTAATTGGTGAAGGAATGTTAGGATATTTCACTGAATTTCTTGTTACTTGGTATTCCAGCAGTCTTTGTCATACACAAATAGCAATCTGTAGAATGGTCTCTTGGCTCCCTCTCTACCACTGGAAAAGCAAATTTCATGTGCCGTGGTTTACCATTGAGCCAGCATGTGAGAAGTGTAACACAAGATGAGCAATAAATATGGGTTCCCAACGTTTGTCTTTATCTCCAATTTTGCACTGAAAATACTCTTCTCGGAAGAAGAATGGCGAAAAAAAAAGAAGGCAAGCGCAAAATCGGCCGGTCATGAAGGGGTTAAAATCACATTTATTAGTTTTAAAGTAAAAGAAAACTTATTGATAAAAACAACTGACATTCACAAAGGAATATCATGCGCACTGAACCAAAATCCCCCGTTGGACGCAATGACGGAGGAGAGGTGAGTGAGATCATCCTGTGACGCTGCACATTTATTAGCATGATAGTACGCCCCTGTGGGTGTACTAACATGCTAATAGGGGCGACTGCCCGGGGAACTAACACCCAGGAGACTAGTCCCCTCGCTCATTAGCATTCGGTAAGATCTTTAGAAATACTTTTTCTAAAGATCTCTTTATCTATGCTAGTGTATACAGGGATGGTTAGGCAGGGATTATCAATATGGACCCAGATCTGCTCGTGGTTCTGGCTGCATAGTGCACCTGACAGGTTTACCTTCATAAAGCTCATAAAAGCACCTCTCCACCAGTTTTTTTTTTTTTTGTTTTTTTGTTTTTTTTTATGTCCCCCATCCCCCTCCCCCAGCACTGGAGTGGCACTTTAAATTGAAGCCCCCCTGCTCCCATCAAATTCACCATCCGGTGTCTTCATCTTTTACCGACATCGCTTTCACAATATTTTCTGACTGTCTGGAGTCAAAAGTTACAGCAGAAGCTCTCAATACATCTTTGAGAGCCAGAACGAGGCTACCACAGAGAAGCATTGAAAAGTGACCTCCGACGCACTCTGACACTGGAGCTGCCGGTGGGTCACAAATCGCCAAGACCCACTGGAGGGGCTGCGATAAAAGATGAGGTCGCTGGAAAGTGAGTATAATACAGGGCTCAGGGGACTTAGATTTATAGCACCACTCCAGCGGTGCAATAGAAAAAACCACTGGGGTGATTCTTTAACCCCTTGGATATTGCCTTGCAAAGAAGACAAATTACGAAGTTGATCCTCTTTAGTGAGATCCGGTAACTAACTCCTTTAAAGCAACCCAGCACCTGACTACGGTGTCTTCCCTTTTTGCCTCTCTTCTCAGATCAGTACTCCTTTCCTCCTGTTCTTAAGATGGTCATCGCCATGGTATGGGGAGTATGGTGGTAAGTCTGCACCCTGGCCTTAGCCCGCAGTGCAAGATGGGCAGGGACTGGTGTATAGGCCACCGCTGTGACCACCTTGGAAGCAGGAGGAACATAAGAGCGATCTGAGCCAAGTAGGGTGACTATACACGATAAATATATAGTCACTGTTCAGTCCTTACATAGTTACTAAGGTTGAAAAAAGACCTAGGTCCATCTAGTTCAACCTTCCTCCACCAGTTCTACATTTGGTCACAAAGTCATTTATAACCAACAATGTTGTGTGTACTGAGGAAATCATCCAGCCCTTTTTTGAAAGCTGTTATAGTATCTGCCATTACTACCTCTTGTGGTAGGGCATTCCACAGTCTGACCGCTCTAACTGTAAAGAACCCTTTCCTATTTAGCTGTCTGAATCGCTTTTCTTCCACTCGTAGTGAATGCCCCCTGGTCCTTAGTATTGTCTTTGGAAGAAATAAGTCATGTGCCAGTCCTTTATATTGACCACACATGTATTTATACATATAAATGAGATCTCCTCTGAGACGTCTTTTTTCTAAGCTAAACATATCTAACTTTTTCAACCTGTCATCATATGGGAGGCCTTCCATTCCTTGTAGTAGTCTAGTTGCCTGCCTTTGAACTGACTCTAACTTCTGAATGTCCTTTTTAAAATGTGGAGCTCAACACTGAATCCCATATTCCAGATGTGGCCTTACAAGTGATTTATAGAGGGGTAACAATACGTTGGGATCACGGGATCTAATCTCTCTTTTTATACACCCTAGAATCTTGTTTGCTTTAGCAGCTGCTGCTTGACATTGAGTGCTGCTGCTCAGCTTATTTGTAATGAGAATACCCAAGTCCTTCTCCTGGTCTGTAGTCCCGAGTTTACTTCCATTTAATGTATACGCAGTTATAGGATTACTCCGTCCTAGGTGCATTACTTTACATTTATCAACATTAAATCTCATTTGCCAAGTATCTGCCCATTCTGACATCTTATCCAGATCTTTTTGTAATATTGTACTATCAAGGTCAGTTTTTAATATCCTACATAGTTTGGTGTCATCAGCAAAGACTGACACTGTACTATCAATCCCATCCACAAGGTCATTAATAAAGAGATTAAAAAGAATCGGTCCTAGCACAGATCCCTGCGGCACCCCACTGCTGACTATAGCCCATTTAGAGAATGTTCCTTTTATGACTACTCTTTGTTTCCTATCTTTTAGCCAATTCCTTACCCAGTTGCATATAGTTTCCCCTAGTCCTTGCTTCTGGAGCTTTAGTATAAGGCTATTATGTGGTACAGTATCAAATGCCTTTGCAAAGTCCAAATAAATCACATCAGCTGCATTACCAATATCCAGGTTTACACTTACCCCCTCATAGAACCCCAACAGGTTGGTTAGACACGATTTATCTTTCATGAATCCATGCTGTCTGTCAGTTATTATATTATTTTCTGCAACATATTTTTGCATGTCATCCCTTAAAATGCCCTCAAAAACTTTGCATACTACTGATGTCAGGCTTACTGGACAGTAGTTGCCTGGATCTACCCTCTTACCTTTCTTAAATATCGGTACCACATCAGCAATCCTCCAATCCTGAGGCACCAACCCTGTTACAAGCGAGTCTAAAAAGATAAGATACAGCGGTCTGCCAATTACGGAGCTCAATTCCCTCAATATTCGTGGATGAATACCATCTGGCCCTGGGGATTTGTCAATGTTTAATTTACTCAGACGTAGGCGTACTTCTTGTGTTAAATTAATTATATCGGGTGGTGAACTTTGATTTTTCACTTGTTGAATGATGCCTGGTACAGTCAGTTCCTTGGTGAACACAGATGAGAAATGCCTATTTAATATCTCAGTCTTTTGTTTGTCCTCTATAACTAAAGGTCCAGTCACACTAAGAAACTTACCAGCGATCCCAACAACGATAGGGATCGCTGGTAAGTTGCTAGGAGGTTGCTGGTGAGATGTCACACTGCGACGCTCCAGCGATCCCACCAGCAACCTGACCTGGCAGGGATCGCTGGAGCGTGGCTACACGAGTTGCTGGTGAGCTCACTAGCAACCAGTGACCAGCCCCCAGCGCCGCGTGGAAGATGCTGCGCTTGGTAACTAAGGTAAATATCGGGTAACCAACCCGATATTTACCTTGGTTACCAGTGCACGGAGCTACACGAGCAGGGAGCAGCGCACACTGCTTAGCGCTGGCTCCCTGCTCTCCTAGTTACAGCACACATCGTGTTAATTACCCGATGTGTGCTGCAGCTAAATGTGCACAGAGCATGGAGCAGCGCACACTGCTTAGCGCTGGCTCCCTGCTCTCCTAGCTACAGCACACATCGGGTTAATTAACCCGATGTGTCCTGCAGCTACATGTGCACAGAGCAGGAGCCGGCACTGACAGTGAGAGCAGTAACAAAGGTAAATATCGGGTAACCAAGGACAGGGTTTCTTGGTTACCCGATGTTTACATTGGTTACCAGCCTCCGCAGAAGCCGGCTCCTGCTGCCTGCACATTTAGTTGTTGCTGTCTCGCTGTCACACACAGCGATCTGTGCTTCACAGCGGGAGAGCAACAACTAAAAAATGGCCGAGGACATTCAGCAACAACCAACGACCTCACAGCAGGGGCCAGGTTGTTGCTGGATGTCACACACAGCGACATCACTAGCAACGTCACAAAAGTTGTTCGTTAGCAGCGATGTTGCTTAGTGTGACGGGGCCTTAACTTGTTGTTATATTTTAAGGGGCCAATACTATCCTTTGTTTTCCTTTTGGCATTAATGTATTTATAAAAGATTTTGGGATTTATTTTAATGTCATTGGCGATTTTTGTTTCAGTAGCTAGTTTTGCTTGTTTGATTTCTTTTTTGCATTGCCTATTGATATCTTTATACTCCTGAAATGCTATTTCTGTATTCTCAGCCTTCAAGATTTTAAACGCCCTTTGTTTTTGTTTTATTATACTTTGTACAGTCTTATTTATCCATAGTGGTTTCTTTTTATTCCGGGACGTTTTATTACCAGAGGGTATACGTTTTTTACAGGACTCTAGTAGTATATCCTTAAACTTTCCCCATTTATGTTCAGTATCCCCAGTTACCATGACTTTGTCCCAATCTACACATTTAAGCTCTTGCCTTAATTTGTTGAAATCGGCTTTCCTAAAATTCCAGGTTTTAGCATTCCCCCTTTGAAATGTTTTATTGAATATTACGTTGAAGCTTACCATATTATGATCGCTTTTGCCCAAGTGCTCCCGGACCTGTAGATCTGAAATTGTATCCGGTCTATTTGACAGGTCCTGGGATTGCTTTGCATACAGTGCTGTAAGGGTACGTGTCCATGGAGCAGATTTTCTGCACACAAAATTGCATGTTTTGGCAGGAAAAATGCAGCAGAAAAAAACTTTTTTTTTATAAACACCTTTTTTTCCTTGCGTTTTTCCATGAGTTTTTTAGGTCCTTGCGATCAGGGGGCTCCTGCGCTACACTACCCTGATATCATTGCCGGCAGTTTAACTCCCTGAATGCTGCAATCAATTGTGATCGCGGCATTCAGGAGGCAGGGAGAGGGATCACATACTTCTCCCTGGCAATCGGGTGTCTGTAATACGGTCACAGGGACCCGATCCCTGCCATGGTAACCCTGGCTTGTGACCATGACGACCCTGGGTTACTGCGCTAAAAATTGCCTCACACATCATGCATATGGTATCAGTGAAGCACTGGCATATATAATCTACTGCAGTGGATCAGTGATTGGATGCAGGATAAAAAGCAGAAAGAATTGACATGCTGCAGATTTTTTTTTTTTCCTGGAAAAAAATCTGCAACATGCACAGCAATTCAGGATTCTCATAGACTTTGCTGGGATGTATTTTTTTTCTTGCAGTATTTATTTAAAATCTGCAATAAGAAACGCAGCGTGGGCACACAGCCTAAGAGCTCTTGGCGCCATCATTTATGGACATACTAATGACGATATTCGGTTAATAAACTAATTTTTCCTAAGAAGTCGCTATCTATTTCTTCAGAGCTTTCATGAACTAACTTCTGTTTTGTAATCCTGCTTCTCCCGGATATGTGGTTATTGGTGCATACATGTCATTCTGACCTGGAACATAACATTACTTGGACAGCTCCAGTAGGAAGACATTTATTTAGTGCCTCATAATTATTACTTGTGTATTTGTATAGCATTGGGCATGGTTAGAAGCGTAAAGCTGTAGCTGCTCCTGTGTTTGCAGATCTGTGCTTCTGAGATGGGGGTATTTGTCTTTTTATCTGCCGGAGAGGTGGCTCGCAGCAATAGAAAGGCTTCTCCATTGCGGTGTCTATGGCGGAGACCAAGCCAGGCCAGCCCTCTCTTCTCGACTGCAAAAAAAATCCCAAACCTGTAAAAAAGTGCCGACATAAAGGTTGCTGAATATTAGGATACATCTAGTAATGCTGGTGTATGACCCAGCGTGTGTAATCATCTGCTAACTCCATATCTCTCCATTTCTTGTGTGACTGGGTGCACCGCCGGGGGAATTGGGTCACTGCCACCCTCTTCTCCATACCGTTGTAGGTCCCAGAGGTGGAGCCCTTATTTGTGACTTTTGGAAAATTTACAGCCCATTTCGTATTTTGCGTTTGACAACTGGTGATTGCAGCAATAAATATTACTTAATATTTGGGCGGTTTAATGATTTGGTAATTACACTTTGGAATTAGTACAGAAACTGGATTGGACAATTCCTGGCAGAGAACGCAGAACAAAATTGCAAACGAAGCGTGTAGACCACAGGCCGTACCATATTACTGACATCTGTCAACACACAAGTGCAAAAGGAATGGGTTTAAGTTTCTAAGCTGGAAATTTCCACTGCTTTTAGTTTTGAATGATATTGTTATGGGGCAATAAACTGTAACACATACACAGAACAATATTACATTTGGCTCTTGGTAGGGAAAGTGAGATGAAATAGTTTTCAACCTGCTGATGGTTAGGAGAAGCCGTTTTATTATATCACGATATTTCTAGACTGTCATGTGTCTTTTTATAACACTTATGTTGCAATTGGTAAAATCCAGTTCATTTTGAGACCTTTTATGTTCATGTAATCTATCTCATTCTTTATTAAATGGTCTTAGTTGGAGAACTTGCTGGCAAATGAAGATACCATACCTATATAAATTTAGTACAATGGTGTTTTTTGAGTTTTAAAGGTAACATGTCCCCTCCAGGATGGCCATATACCTGCTGCTATAGAAATAATCTAGAGGTAAATAGCATTTACATACTTTCTGTCTGGCAGACTTACTAGAGCAGCGGCTACAGTGAGAAAATTAAAGAGGTTGGTCACTACATTAAAGGAGTTGTCCGGTCTAAGGCTGCAAGTCTGCAGTCCCTCTATGTGACTGCAGACTTGTGAATCCTGATATCGCATGCACTGTGAGGATTTGCCAGTGTCCGAACCGGGAATAGCGGTCACGTGGCCGCGAGTATGTGATATCCAGACTCCTGGTCAGAATCCAACTAGATGGTGCTGCCTGGCTCAATACACTTGGCCGTGTCCAACTTGTCTGAATGTGGCCGGGAGTATGCATATCACATACATACGGCCATGGCACTGTTGTTCTCAGCTCTGATGTCAGCATATTCTCTTAGAGCACGGTGCGTCTCCTTTTTAGTCCAGAATTCCTTTTAAAGAACAGGATCTTTCAAAGTTGGTCTTCACAAGTTTTTGAAAGTGTATCGTGACCAGAACAAATGAGAGTTCGGAAGATTTTAGAAAAGTTGTAGATTCTCACAAGGCTGGAAAAGGTTGCGAAACCACCTCTGAACAGTTTGGATTGCACCAATTGAGATTATGTACAAATTAAGGAAATTCCAGGCCATTTTTACCCTCCGTAACAAAGATCACTTCAAGAGCGCTAGGTATGATCATCCATGAGGTCACAAAGGACCCAAAGGTAACTTCTAAGCAACTAAAGGCCTATCTCACATGGGCATAAGTCCATCATCAGGAGAACACTATAGAAACAGGAAGATATCGAGACATTTGTCCACGGGCTGAATCTCAAAACCTGGGTCATGCGATAATATAGCAACCTAAAGCACACATGTTCTACTAAACATATTAAAGAAGACTAATGTTAGGAATAGCCAAGTCAAAGTCCTTACCATAGTTTTATAGAAAGAAGAAAAATAAGGAAATATGGTCCTGCACTACAAAAGGTTACCTTTCAAACACCGGTTGCAGAGGAGCGGGAGCTCAGATCATCCGTATAATCAGAATTGGCCAGGGGTGCACGCTGCAAGTACAAATCCATCCAATGTGAAAAGTAGAAGAAGAAAAAAGCGACCCTGCTCCGAAGCCGAATAGTTGTTGGACCTGTAGAAGTGCACGCCAGCGGCTGTAGTCCTGGGAGAGCCTGCACCCGGCCTCGCCACGGCAGTTTTAATGCGCACGGATTGAATAAGTTTTTCATCTATTCGGCTTCGGAGCAGTGTCGCTTTTTTCTTCTCCTTTTTACTTTATTTAGCTGATCTTCATCTTTTTGCCATAGTTACCCATTTTACAACAGGCCTCCTAATCTTTATGTATACATACTCATGCACACCCTTTTAACTTTTATCCACACATGCTCTGCATATACACTTCCATAACCTCAATTTATACATGTGTTCGTACACCCCCCCCCCCCTTTTACACATGTTTTACATGTACACTCCTGTAACTTTACTCATTAACGTTTATGCACACTCTCTTTACTGATTTTGATACACGCTTTGCATGTATACCATCATTACACACTATAGCTATTATTACTGCACTTACATATGTGTAGGTTGATAACTGTGTTTTTTGGTCTTGTTCCCAATACATCTTATGGCTAGTACTGTATTTGTCCCTTTAATACCACCTCATTTTAAAGAGATCTGATGGTTTACTACTATATATATATATATATATATATATATATATATATATATATATATATATATATATATATATATATATATATATATATATATATATATATATATATATATATATATAAATATATACACCATAGATGTGACTATGTTGATGTGATATGGTATTTATAATTTTTTGAATTTTTCAGCTTCAGCATTGTAATTTGGTATTTGTTTTTGGGACCTTTTTTATAACATAAACCGCCAGCTCTAATAGTGTATTACCTGTGCATCGATACCTGTCTATACCTTACGCAATATTTTATACATGTGATGCCCCTGTTTTTAGATTTCTCTGCCAGTTGGCATTCATTTTTAATAATAAAATTGTTATACCTTTTTTTGACTCACTCTTTCCTTTTAGAATTTTTGTTCTATATTTCGGTGCCTAGTCTTTGTTACCGTAGGTCAACTACATCCATTCGACCCACACACTATTGCTCTAAATACGTACTAATTTTCCTCACACCATATATCTACTAGTGTTGTGCATGGTCGTTTTTTTTTTTTTTTCTTTGATCAAATTTCTGTATATCCTTTTTACTTTAGTCTTATAGAAACATTGGGGAAGGACCCAAAAAGAGCAGAACGTGGAAGTAAACCACCATCATAACACAGTTGAAGCTGTTGCTAATGAACAATTACCAGAACTATTTGGATGCAGTTATTGCTGCACAAGGGGGTCACACAGATACTGAAAACAAAGGGTCAAATACCTTTTACCGCCTACAAAAGGGATTTTTGGATAATTTTCTTCATTTAAAAGTTACAAAGTCAAATATATTTGGTTTTAGGTTCAATTTCTGCATGTGTATTTACACTGTCTCATTGGATACAGACCACATATTCACCAGTCTGGTCCTCTAGTCTGTCTAATATTTGTCCATCACTTTTTGCTGACCTACAAAAAAAAATTTTTTTTCCTCCTATGTGGCATCTTCTTTGGTTCCATTTTGCATCATTCTGCTTTTTATGTTCACACATTTTTAAAATCTGAAGGTGTAATAGTCAGTGGATTACCCTTTTTTTGGGGGGGGCCATTTAAAAACCACTAGAAAGCGGACCTTTTCAGTTTTTAACGGCTTTTTATAGATGAAGGACAAAATAAGCTGAGAATACAAAGTTTTGTGCTTGATGACATATGGATCCTTTTTAAAACCCGATTCACTTTAGGGATGTCCACTACTCGGATAATCCCTTCTCGATCAGCGTATTCCTCCCACGTAAAATAACAAAATAATAATCAAAATTTCCGTATAAATATCACAATTAAATTTCAATAAATATCAAAAATACCTTCAGATAAAAAATTCGTTAGAATTAAATAAATAAAGGGAATGATGGTGCAAATAGCATTAAAATTATTATTTTTATTCCACAATTAAAATAAATATTTTACAAATCCATATAAATGTTAGCAGGAAAAAATGTCCCATAAATTATAGCAGCGGTTTTACTAGGAAAATAAAGTGCATAATGCCAAGATCACTTAAAAAGTCAATCCCTAATATATGACAAAGTGCACAGTGCAAAATTGTATCTAAATCCTATGTCATATATAAATAAGGTTATGGTATAATGATCCTATGTAAAAAGATTTTAACAATTATTTAATTTGCAAGGAAAATGATACCTTAAGTGATCTGTAAAAGCTCCAAAGTGTACCGCAAAGCCCCGACACGTGTTTCAGCGATCCTTTCCTCAGGGTACACTTTGGAGCTTTTACAGATCACTTAAGGTATCATTTTCCTTGCAAATTAAATAATTGTTAAAATCTTTTTACATAGGATCATTATACCATAACCTTATTTATATATGACATAGGATTTAGATACAATTTTGCACTGTGCACTTTGTCATATATTAGGGATTGACTTTTCTTTATCGTTCCTTTGGGAGACCCAGACCATGGGTGTTTAGCTTCTGCCTCCGGAGGACACACAAAGTACTACACTTAAAAGTGTAGCTCCTCCCTCTGAGCTTATACACCCCCTGGTAGCCAGTCCTAGCCAGTTTGCTTTGTCAGGAGGCATACATCCACATATGCATTCTCATCTGATTTGTTTGACTTTTGGAAAGAGTTTGAAGAAAAGCGGGTCCATGACTGGACTCCCGGCATGTCCCTTCTCACCCCACTGTGTCGGCGGTGTTGTTAAGGTTGATTTACAAGGCTGCAGCCTTACATGCCGTGCTCCTTCACCATCCCTTCTGGGCTCTGGCTTGAAGTGGGAGCCAGCACGGTCTCCATGCCTGGCAGGAGTCCGGTCTCCATCCACAGCCCCTTGAGGATTCTGTTGGACCGGAGCACTCATCCCCAGGGACATGGCCCTGCGTCTCAGCAGCTAAGTACCTGAGACGTTTATGTTGGGGGTCCCGGTTCTTTTTTGTAAGGGGAGAGTATGCTGTATGTGATTGTTTTAACTTTTCCGGCGGGTTCTCTAGCTTTTGCCTGAGAACCGCGCCGATGGTGCCTGCTTGTTGGCCTCGCCGCTTAAATTTAGGCCCCGGCTTCGCCGGAGGCCTAGTTTCATTTTCCTGCCCTCACATGTCACTCATGCAGAGGGACCGGTTCGGCTCCTCCCGGCGACCGTTCTACACAGGGGAGGGACACTCCCCACTGCTGGGGCGTCCCTCCTTCCCTGCAGGTCTCTATAGCCCTCCAGTTCCCGCTCTTTTATAGGAACGCCCCCTAGTCCCGCCCCCTCTCTCCATTTCTCAGGCAGAGTTCACTCTGCTCTGGGACATCCTGCATTCTGCATCTCTGCTGAGGTGCTGCGACTGGGGGACCAAGCTTCGGGATCTGGAGGGCACACAACACTGCGCTCAGCGGTCTGGTAAGCCACAGCCGGTCTCCGGTTGTGGACCTCTGTATATTCTCCCTGGGGTTCATTCTCTGCAAAGCCCCCACTCCAGCAGCATGTCTCACACAAGGAGCAAGGCTCCAAAGTTTTATTCTGCATGCACTGCATGTAAGCTCCTGCTGCCTGAGCTGAGCATTTATCCACACTGTGATGGTTGCTCTAACTTGGCGGTGCCACAGCCTGGAGTCTCACTCCCAGTGGTCTCTCAGGCTGCTGCTGCACCTGTGACTGAACCCCCGGCCTGGGTAGAGTCCTTTTCTAGGTCCATATCCCAGTCATTTGCTGAGTCCATGGGACTTTTGTCCAGGACTTTGATGAATATGCATCAGCCTCCCTCACAGGGTGCCTCTAATACTCTTGACAGAGGACACCTATCCTCTGACCTCCGTCCATCGGAGCTCACGGAGGATTCATCATCTGATCCCAGACCCTGTCCTTCTAAGAGCAGGCGCAGGGTTTCCTCCCCCTCCCCATCCCACGGCTCTGTCTCGAGCTGACTCTCAAGATGAGGAGGATGCCCTCACTGGGGTCTCGGAGGCTATGTATCCCATCGATTTCTCGGAGGGTGACTCAGATCTTAGTGATTTGATTGCTTCTATTAATTCTGTGCTGGATCTCAATCCGCCAGTGTCAGAGGAGCAACTCTTTTTGGCAGAAAAACATCAGTTTACCTCACCTAAGAGAGTGAAGAGTGTTCTTTAACCACTCCAGTTTTCAGACCGCTGTGACCAAACCCAGGGCCTGCCCTGACAAACGCTTTCCAAAGCGTGGTTCTGAGGACCGGTTTCCATTTCCACCTAAGGTGGTCACGGAGTGGTCTCACTCCCCAAAGGTAGACCCTCCGGTGTCTAGGCTCTCAGCCCGGACCGTTGTGTCGGTGGCTGATGGCACCTCGCTTAAGGATTCCACTGACCGTCAGATTGACCTTCTGGCCAAATCTGTGTATGAAGCTGCAGGGGCTGCGGTTTCCCCGACTTTTGCAGCAGTGTGGGCTCTCAAAGCCATCTCTGCTTCTCAAGAGGAGATGCATTCCCTCACCAAGGAATCTATGCCTGAGATGGTTACCTTAACTGCTCAGGCTTCAGCTTTTTCATCTTATGCCATGTCTGCCATGCTAGAGGCTGCTCACCGCACTGCGGTGGCTTCAGCTAATTCTCTTGTTATTCGCAGGATTTTGTGGCTTCGAGAGTGGAAGGCAGATGCTTCTTCCAAGAAGTTTCTTGCTGGGCTCCCTTTTGCTGGTTCACGGCTGTTTGGTGAACAGCTGGATGAAATCATTAAAGAAGCTACTGGCGGGAAGAGTACTTCCATGCCACAAACCAAGACCAGGAAACCCGCCCAGGGTAGGAATCAATCGAGGTTTCGTTCCTTTCGTTCCTCCAACTGGTCATCCTCTAAGCCTTCCGCCTCGTCCGCTAACTCAGCCAAGGATCAGAAATCCAACTAGCGCCCAAAAGCGCGTCCGCAGAAGACCGCAGGAGGTTCTGCCACTAAGGCAGCTTCCTCATGACTCTCGGCCCGCTCCAGCCACGTCCTTAGTCGGTGGCAGGCTCTCCCACTTTGGCGACGCTTGGTTAAAGCAAGTCTCCGATCAGTGGGTGAGAGACATCATATCTCACGGCTACAGGATAGAATTCTCTTCCAGCCCTCCAAACAGATTTTTTTCTCTCGACTCCCCCCTGCTCCAAGGCCGCCGCCTTCTCGCAGGCCGTGGCGTCCTTGCAGGCAAACGGAGTGATTGTCCCAGTTCCCGCTCAGGAATGGTTCAGAGGTTTTTACTCAAATCTCTTCCTAGTTCCAAAAAAGGACGGTACCTTCCGGCCCATCCTGGATCTCAAGCTTCTCAACAAGCATGTCCGGGTGCGGCATTTTCGCATGGAGTCCCTGCGATTAGTCATTGCCTCAATGACCCAAGGGGAGTTCCTGGCGTCCATCGACATCAGAGATGCCTATCTACATGTGCCAATCGCAGTGTCACATCAGCGTTGGTTACGTTTTGCGATAGGAGAGGATCATTTCCAATTCGTGGCTCTCCCCTTCGGGTTAGCCACGGCCCCTTGGGTATTCACCAAGGTCATGGCGGCAGTGATTGCGGTCCTGCACCTCCAGGGGTTAGCAGTGCTTCCTTATGTGGACGACCTTCTGGTCAAGGGTACATCCAGCGCAGACTGTCAGCGGAGTGTTTCGCTCACTCTCGCCACCCTAGCCCAATTCGGGTGGATTGTCAATCTTCCCAAATCCACTCTGACTCCGATCCAGAGTCTCGCGTACCTAGGGATGCAGTTCGAGACTTTGCCGGCACTTGTGAAGTTGCCCTTAATCAAACAGCAGTCTCTCCGGCTAGCGGTGCGCTCTCTCCTGAGGCCCCGCCGTTATTCCCTCAGGCGCCTGATGCAGGTGCTGGGTCAAATGGTGGCTTCCATGGAGGCGGTTCCCTTTGCCCAGTTCCATCTGCGTCCTCTGCAGCTGGACATTCTCCGCTGTTGGGACAAGCGGCCTTCCTCCTTACAGAGGTTAGTGGCTCTGTCACGGACCAGGAGCTCTCTTCAGTGGTGGCTTCGACCCCTCTCCCTGTCCCAAGGGCGCTCCTTCCTGACTCCGTCCTGAGTGATTCTCAGCACGGATGCCAGCCTATCCGGCTGGGGAGCGGTACATCTCCACCACAGAGAACAGGGCACTTGGACTCCGTCCGAGTCAGCCCTTTCAATCAATGTGCTGGAAACCAGAGCTGTGCTTCTAGCTCTCCTAGCCTTTCACCACCTGTTGGCGGGCAGGCACATTTGAGTCCAGTCAGACAACGCGACAGCGGTTGCCTACATCAATCACCAAGGCGGGACACGCAGCCGCCTGGCAATGTTGGAGGTCCAACGCATTCTTCAATGGGCGGAGGACTCCAAGTCCACCATATCCGCAGTCCACATCCCTGGCGTAGAAAACTGGGAGGCAGATTATCTCAGCCGTCAATCCGTGGACGGTGGCGAGTGGTCCCTGCACCCGGCAGTGTTTCAGTCAATCTGCCGCAAGTGGGGCACTCCGGACGTGGACCTAATGGCATCCCGTCACAACAACAAGGTTCCGGTTTACGTGGCTCGCTCCCACGATCCTCATGCCTTTGCCGCGGACGCTCTGGTTCAAGACTGGTCCCAGTTTCGTCTGTCCTACGTGTTTCCCCCTCTAGCTCTCTTGCCCAGAGTCCTGCGCAAGATCAGAATGGAGGGCCGTCGAGTCATCCTCATTGCACCGGACTGGCCCAGGCGAGCTTGGTATCCGGACCTGCTCCAACTGTCCGTGGAGATGCCGTGGCATCTTCCGGACCGTCCAGACCTGCTCTCGCAAGGTCCGTTTTTCCGCCCGAATTCTGCGGCACTCAAATTGACGGCGTGGCTCTTGAGTACTGGATTTTGACGGCTTCTGGTATTCCTCCTGAAGTCATCTCCACTATGACTCGGGCCCGTAAGTCTTCCTCCGTCAAGATCTATCACAGGACTTGGAAAATTTTCCTGTCCTGGTGTCGCTCTTCTGGCCATTCTCCTTGGCCATTCTCGTTGCCGACCCTTCTGTCTTTTTTACAGTCCGGTCTGCAGCTAGGACTGTCCCTCAACTCTCTCAAGGGACAAGTCTCAGCTCTATCAGTGCTGTTCCAGCGGCGTCTCGCCCGGCTGGCTCAGGTCCGCACCTTCATGCAAGGTGCGTCTCACATCATTCCGCCTTATCGGCGGCCCTTGGATCCCTGGGACCTTAACTTGGTCCTCACGGTATTGCAGAAACCCCCTTTCGAGCCCCTTAGGGAGGTTTCTTTGTGTCGTCTTTCTCAAAAGGTGGCCTTTCTAGTTGCCATAACTTCTCTCAGGAGAGTCTCTGATTTGGCTGCGCTCTCCTCGGAGTCACCTTTTTTGGTTTTTCACCAAGACACGGTAGTTCTCCGTCCGACCCCGGACTTTCTTCGTAAGGTGGTCTCTCCCTTCCACCTTAACCAGGATATTTCCTTGCCTTCCTTCTGTCCGGCCCCTGTTCATCGCTTTGAGAAAGCGCTGCATACTCTAGATCTGGTGCGTGCTCTCCGGATTTATGTGGCTCGCACCGCTGCGCTTAGGCGGTGCACCTCTCCTTTTGTGCTAACCACAGGGCGGCGCAAGGGTCTCTCTGCTTCTAAGCCGACCTTGGCCCGTTGGATTAGATCGACCATTTCGGACGCCTACCAGAGTACTCAGGTGCCTCCCCCGCCGGGGATCAAAGCACACTCGACCAGAGCTGTCGGTGCCTCTTGGACTTTTAGGCACCAGGCTACGGCTCAACAAGTCTGTCAGGCTGCCACTTGGACTAGCCTGCATACCTTTTCGAAGCACTACCAAGTGCATGCTCATGCTTCGGCAGATGCGAGCTTGGGCAGATGCATCCTTCAGGCGGCTGTCGCCCACTTGTGAAGTTAGGCTCCGCCTACTTCTTAGTTTTTTTCTGTTTATTCCCACCCAGGGATAGCTTTGGAACGTCCCATGGTCTGGGTCTCCCAAAGGAACGATAAAGAAAAAGAGAATTTTGTTTACTTACCGTAAATTCTTTTTCTTATAGTTCTGTATTGGGAGACCCAGCACCCTCCCTGTTGCCTGTTGGCAATTTTCTTGTTCCGTGTGTTATCACCGACTGTTGTCGTGGACCGAGTCTCCGGTTGTTCCGGTTCTTACTCGGTTCTACTTGTGGGTGGCTATTCTCCTTCAGCTTTTGCACTAAACTGGCTAGGACTGGCTACCAGGGGGTGTTATAAGCTCAGAGGGAGGAGCTACACTTTTAAGTGTAGTACTTTGTGTGTCCTCCGGAGGCAGAAGCTAAACACCCATGGTCTGGGTCTCCCAATACGGAACTATAAGAAAATGAATTTACGGTAAGTAAACAAAATTCTCTTTTTTTAAGTGATCTTGGCATTATGCACTTTATTTTCCTAGTAAAACCGCTGCTATAATTTATGGGACATTTTTTTTCCTGCTAATATTTATATGGATTTGTAAAATATTTATTTTAATTGTTGAATAAAAATAATAATTTTAATGCTATTTGCACCATCATTCCCTTTACTTATTTAATTCTAACAAATTTTTTTATCTGAAGGCATTTTTGATATTTAGTAAAACAAAAGCCTGTACTTGCCTCTGCTCCTGCGTCTTTCCAGCGATGCCAGGGCCCACATGATATTATGTTACGAGATCCCTGGGGCCGCTTCACTCTCATTTCTTTTGGACTTAACAGAGATGCTGCGGAGTTGCGATGAGCAGCAGCTCTCTCATTTCTTTCAGTTATCCGTTTTGTCCAAAGGAAGTGAGAGTAAAGTGTACAGGGCTTTCGTGTCATAACAGTAGGACACCAGGTGCCGATGGCATTGGACGGGTAAGTATAGGCTATTATTATTTTTACATGGGGCGTGGGGGTGAAATGGAGATTAAAAGTAGTGGGCAACTCCTTTAAACACTGGGTCGTGTGCAGCCTGTTTTGACACCTTAGGCCTAAGATACACTGTAAGAAAATCGGACCGAGTGGAATGCGATAAAACATCACATTCCACTCGGACCAATATTATAATCAACCTTGAACGTGTACATGTTCAATGAAGTGATAACGTAAGAATATTTAAAAACTATTTTATTTAATACATATATTAAAAATTCACACAATTCACAAATAAAAACAGCAAGAAAAAGTGCTAGATGATAGATATAGTATTAAGGGTCACGGACGGAACATCAGATATTCAGTATTATTAGTTAATGTAGTCCCATATAGACAAATTTCATGGGAACCTAATATATAGATACCACCTATATTGTGTATATGTATAAAGATACCTTAAAATACTGCTTCAATAAATTATTGCAGTTAAAGTGCCAATGTGCTGGGGGGGGGCAACTGAATATGGATAAATGAATGGCACATAAATACCTAATCAATAACTTAGAAGAACATCTTACTAAGTGCAACCCCATTAGACATCACAGCACTAAAACCTAGTTACAAATATTACAAAAGTGGCAAAAAACATCATATATTGAAAAGGTATATTTACCAATAAGTTAAGGTGGTTAAAACAGACCGTCCACTACCCCTCACTCGGACCAATATTAGCCTGTGTCCGCACCCATGAGCGATTATTTTCTCGGCCCCAATCGGACCGAGAAAACAATCGCAGCATGCTGCGATTGTAAAGCAAGACTTTCTCTTGCACCCATTCAAGTCTATGGGGCTAGAGAAAGATCGCACTGCACTCGCGTTACACCCCTGTACCGCGAGTGCAGGGCGAGAATGGCAATAACTGGCTACGGAGGAGAGAGGGAGATAAATCCCGCCCATCCCCTCCTCAGTGCCGGCCCGCCCCTCCTCAGTGCCGGCCCGCCCCTCCTCAGTGCCGGCCCGCCCCTCCTCAGTGCCGGCCCGCCCCTCCTCAGTGCCGGCCCGCCCCTCCTCAGTGCCGGCCCGCCCCTCCTCAGTGCCGATCGCATGATCAGACCTCAGTCGCAGTGACACTCGGCTCCCGCTGTGCTGCCAGCGCGAGCCGAGTGTCATGCGAGGATTGCATTAGTCCCCGTGTTGCCCCGGTTAGTGTCCAGGCCAAATTTTTCAGATCTGATCACGATCATATTATATGGCGATAACTCTAGAACACTTTGAGATTTATTTTTTTTTTTTTTTTCCAGGACACATTATACTTTATGATAATGGTAAATTTACATCAATGCATTTATTTATTAAAAAAAATATAATTCTAGCCTAATATAACTGCTGGAAACACTAAGTATGCTAAAATAAAAACTAGGCTCTGTAAGTGCAGCCCCATTATTTCCTGACCCTTTAGAGCATTTATGCCGCCTTGCAATCGCAGTGATCTTGGATAAATTACAATAACTAAAGTAGAAAAAATGACCCAGCTACGGATGACTGAAAAAATAAAATGCGCAGCCCTGAGAGCTGTCCGCACTAATCTCCTCAGTGTAACACTTTGACAGTGCCAAGGAATTCTTCTGTTCCTGAACATGTTTTAGATTGTAGTCGTTCTGTACCTGTACAGCTGGAGCCAAGAATGACACTCCTTAACTTTTTGCCGTTTGCCTTTTTTCATTCGTATATAGAGAAAAAAAAAATGCTAGTTCAGAAAAATGTTTTAAAAACGCTACCTGCCAATAAGCACAGGGTGATCGGGTATCATGTATAGGTGAGATGTAGTGTGGGTGGGTTAGAGTCCTTCTTTTGAAGCAAAGACTGCTGGATCCAACATGAAGAAATCTGTATTTTATGTTCCTCCTGAACAGCCTTTGGCTATGTGCCCACGTTGCGTTCTGTCCCTGCAGACATTTCTGCTGCGATTTGAACAGCACACGTGCGCTTCAAATCGCTGCAGAAACAGTCTGTAATGAAAAGCCGATTTCATGCGCTCTGGATGCAGCCTCTCCCATAGACAGAGCGGGGGCTGCATCCCAACGCACAAAAGAAGTGACATGTTGCTTTTTAGAACGCAGCGCTTCAGCAGTAGCCGTAGCGCTGCGTTTTAATACGCCACGTGGGCATGGATTATGCACAATCTTAATAGATTGTGCTGGGGACGCAGGACGCATGCAGTTACGCTGCAGTGCATAACGCAGCATAACTGCATGAAAATACGCTACGTGGGCACAGAGCCTGACTCATCTTTTGGCTACAAAAACTGAATGGAAAAAATAAATAGAATATACACAGCTCTGGCAAAAATTAAGAGACCACTGCAAAATTTTCAGTTTTTCTGATTTTTCTCTTGAGTAAATGTAAATTCTTTTTTTAATTTTTTTTTTTATACACTACTGACAATCTCTCTGAATTTCCAAGCAATACATTTTGTATTTATTTTCTGAAAATAAGAAATGGTCAAAATCACAAAAAAATCAGATCTTAAATAATGAAAAGAAAACAAGTTCATAATCATTTAGAAACAACAATACTAATGTTTTACCTCAGGAGGAGTTCAGAAATCAATATTTTGTGGAATACCCATGAGTTTTGATCACAGCTTTCATGCGTCTTGGCTGCTTTCCACCAATCTTTCACACTGCTTTTGGGTGACCATATCCCACTCCTGGTACATAAATGTAAGTAGTTCTTTGTTTGATGGCTTGTGACTGACTATCCACCTTCCTCTTGACATTCCAGAGGTTTTCAATGAGGTTCAGGTCTGGAGATTGGGCTGCCCATGACAGGGTTTTGATGTGGTGGTCCGTCAGCCACGCATTGATTGACCTAGCTGTGGGGCATGGTGCATTGTCCTGCTGGAAAAATCAGTCCTCAGTGTTGGAGAACATTGCCTGAGCAGAAGGAAGCAACTGTTTTTCCAGGATAACCTTGTATGCGGCTTGATTCATACGTCCTTCACAAAGTCCTCCACACAAATACTACTACTACTTCTACTTTTGGTGTCTTCTGTGGTATTTTTTTGGTACAGACCCATTAAATGAGTGGCGCAGGGGAGACTCTTGCGAATGGGGGCAAATTAGTACATGCTGCATGTGTGAATTGTTGGCCACTTCACTTAAATAGATCATTGTGCGATTGTTGTCATCTACACTCGCTTAAAGAAAAGTATTTTTGGGATTAGACCTAAGTAGGGATGAGTAAGCACTGCCATGCTCAGGTGCTCAGTACTCAGTTTGATGCTCTGATGGACGCGACTCAAGTACCCTAGTATAATAGAAGTCAATTGTGGGGGCGGGGGGGGGGTGCGGGGCTCAAGCATTTTTCTGGGATATTTCCCAGAAAAATGCTCATTCCCGTTGACTTCCATTATACTTGGATGCTTGAGTCATGCCCATCTGAGCATTAACTGCTCATTATGAGTACTGAGCACCTGAGCATGGTAGTGCTCACTCATCACTAGACCTAAGGCTTCCTTCTCTCTTTTTTGAAGAATGTGTGTTTTTTCTTTTCTATAAAGTAACCTATAAGACACTGCATTAAAAAATTCACTTCTTAATATCCGAACCCTGAAGTTACAAGAGACGTCACATTTGCACACTTATGTTATTTTTACATTACCGTGCATTGTTAATTTTTTTGCAGCATTTCATCAGCCTGGTTCCAGGTGGATTCTGCTTTTAAAAAGATGTTGGGTGGAAAAAGCCATAAAACTAATTTTAGTACAATTTTTTTTTTTTTTTTTTTTAATTTACTACTGCAAAAAAAGACAAGAAGTTCAACAAAAAAAAACCAAAAAAAAACCAGGCATGTGGACATAATGATTTTAACAGATACATGGCTATAACCAATGTATAATGGATATGTGATGTCTGTGAAAAACACGGATAGAACGTGTGAAAAGTGCGTGTGAATGAAGCTTTAGCCCGTGAGTGAGCCGTACTCCGACTTTAGGGACGTAGATGTAGATGTTGTCTTGTTAGGTCAGCAAAGCCTTTCCATTTGGCTTTGTAATCTAATGTCCTGCTGAAGTCCACCATAGTCCAGTAGGCTTATGTGTTTTTGAGGTCACAAAGATACACCCAATACATGCATTTCCCTCTCCCAGCAAAGTCTATGAGATTTCTATTTTGCTGTCTACACTGTGCATCTTTTTTTTTTTTTGGCTGTTTTTAAAGATGCATCATGTCAATTCTTTGTGTTTTTTGCCAGCGGTTTTGAGCCATTCCAGTCAATAGATTTGACTTAAACGCATTGGGCAAAATGCGGTAAAAATGCATTGCGATTTTTGATGCGTTTGCTGCGGGTGCAGTTTTTTTGGGACAAAAACGCTGAATTATTTTTTTTATAACCACAAAGATGTAGTGTGTGAACATACCCTTAATGTACTTTGCGTCTGGACATTACAGGAAACCTTTACTTGCAATTCATCTTATCCCACTAACTTCAGTGGAGCAAATCTTCAATCTTCAATACTAGGGCAGCCCGAAAACTGGTGTGATGCAGAAAGCAGCCATGTTCTTGAATTCTTGACTATCCTTTTGGGGTCCACATGGGACCCCAATGATTCACCTCTCAGTTCTGACAATGTGAGTTTAGCAAACTTTTTGGAACCAAAAAAAGCCAACATATGTGTAGGTATCTTTAAAAAGTTAATTTCTAGTTGCTTTGGTCTTTTTTTTTATTGTCCTGGACAACAAAGGATTTGGCGTCAGAATTGTCTTACCTTCGAAACGACATGTTAGGATATCGTCTGCTGGCTGCGGCTTTCTCTCTGTAGTTATTAGTTGTTTGTTTTTCAATGTCTTTAAGCTGATGCCAAATTCCAGCATATGCTTCTTATTTTCTTGTGCTCTTGCTTGGTCCTTCATAACATTGTATAACCCCCCCGGAATCGGATGAGTTAATGCTGCCGGTACGTGCGTCTCCATAATCTGCTGCTCCTCAACGTTTCTTCTCTGGTTTCTTCTATTGTTCCTGAAATAATAAAAGTGCGTCAGTAGAGCTCCGCAGCTTGGCATCCTACCCAGAATGGCTCAGGATAATCTGAGGGGCTCATCATTACAATGGATTGTGGGGCTATATTGTGAAGGAAATTGTGGTGCAATTTAGTTTGGTGCATTGAGTAGTATATTGTGTGTGTGTGTGTGTGTGTGTGTGTGTGTGTGTGTGTGTGTGTGTGTGTGTGTGTGTGTGTGTGTGTGGTTTCAGGAGTTCTTGCTAGTGGTGAAATTCACCTGTGGGTAGACATGTGCCATGTAATATAGCCTCCTATGTCTATATCGCCTCTGATTACCATTTCAAACTGATAGGCCTTGTGCGCACTAGGCGTTTTTGCCGCGTTTTTAGCGGCGTTTTTTACCGCGTTTTTGTGCTGAAAACGCAGTGACATTGCTTCCCCAGCAATGTCAATGGGTTTTCATAAGTGCTGTCCTCACACAGCGTTTTTTTGTAGCTGCGTTTTTGTGGTGACCACAAAAATGCAGCATGTCAATTATTTCTGCGTTTTTCACTGCGTTTTTCACCCATTGAGTTCAATGAATGTTCAACAACGCAATGAAAAACGCATATAGCTGCGTTTCTATGACTAAAAACGCAGCTATAAACGCAGGAGGTGGGTAGTAAAGTGACGTGTACAGGAAGAGGATTCCTTCTGTTGGTAAACACAGAAGCGTGAATCCTCCCGGTACCGTCACCGCTGCGTCCACCTCCCGTCCTGTGCATGTCAGCTCCGTGCGGCGCCATGTCTGGGCGGGAGGTGGAGGCAGCGGCGAAAACCAAAGTGAACAGTAGAAAAAAAAAAAAGTCATATATACTCACCTGTCTGCAGGGTCCCGGTGCCATGCCCGCTCCCAGCCCCTGTCTCGGTACCGCCGCTCTGGCTGTGTGCAGTCTCCCCGGGGCAGGACCTTGCTTGCAGGATCTGGCGGTGGATCACCTGATGCAGTCACCTGACGCATCAGCTGATCGTAGTCTCGCCGGCTTTTTCGCGCCCGGCCGGCTATCAGCTGATCCTGCCCTCAGGGGACTTCATCAGCTGATTACCGGCAGCTCCTGCAGCAATGGGACAGGATCAGACTCTCATCCGATCGCTCCAGGAGCTGCCGGTAATCAGCACAGCATATAAGTGAGTATTTATTTATTTATTTATTTTTTTCTACTGATGCATCAGCTGATTTGTATAAAAGCAGATTATACAATCAGCTGATGTGTGATTCACATCCTGGAACCTGACACATCATCTGATCGCTTTGCCTTCCAGCAAACCGATCAGATGATATTGGATCCGGATTGGACGGCGCGGGACACTGACCCAGGATTACTGCGGAGGGGGGGTTCTTTATTTCAATAAAGATGGAGTCACTAATTGTGTTGTGTTTTTATTTCTAATAAAAATATTTTTCTGTGTGTTGTGTTTTTTTTTTTTATCTTTACTAGAAATTCATGGTGGCCATGTCTAATATTGGCATGACACCATGAATTTCAGGCTTAGGGCTAGCTGATAATATACAGCTAGCCCTAACTCCATTATTACCTAGCTAGCCACCTGTCACCAGGGCAGCTGGAAGAGTTGGATACAGCGCCAGAAGATGGCGCTTCTATGAAAGCGCCATTTTCTGGGGTGGCTGCGGACTGCAATTCGCAGTGGGGGTGCCCAGAAATCTTGGGCACCCTGCACTGTGGAGTCCAATCCCCAGCTGCCTAGTTGTACCCAGCTGGACTCAAAAATTAGGCGAAGCACACGTGTTTTTTTTTTTTTTGTTTTTTTTTTATAATTATTTCATGAAATTCATGAAATAATTAAAAAAAAAAAGGGGCTCTATATTTTTGGTTCCCAGCCGGGTACAAATAGGTAGCTGGGGGTTGGGGGCAGCCCGTACCTGCCTGCTGTACCCGGCTAGCATACAAAAATATGGCGAAGCCCATGTCATTTTTTTTTTTTGCTTTTTGGGCAAAAAACTGCATACAGTCCTGGATGGAGGATGCTGGGCCTTGTAGTTCTGCAGCTGCTGTCTGCTCTCCTGCATACACTAGTGAATGGAGGATGCTGAGCCTTGTAGCTCTGCAGCTGCTGTCTGCTCTCCTGCATACACTAGTGAATAGAGGATGCTGAGACTTGTAGTTCTGCAGCTGCTGTCTGCTCTCCTGCATACACTAGTTCTGCAGCTGTCTGCTCTCCTACATACAATGAGCATTTTGAAGAAGGAAATGACATCAGACCTTTTTTTTTTTTTTTTCATCAACAATCTTTAATGGCATTGTGCACTGATTAAAAACGCAGTAAGCAAAAACGCAGCAAAAAACGCACCAAATCGCGGCAAAAACGCATGCGTTTTTGCCGCGTTTTTTAGCCGCGGGTGCGTTTTTTGAGACAAAAACGCACATAACGCAGCGTGAAAAAAACGCCTAGTGCGCACATACCCATAGACGACACATACTGCACATGCAAATGGGGTGCTTCTGAGTACATCAGGGTGCCACAGGGTACTGCATCCTTACCCAGGGTGCAGGGCCTACCCCCCCATGGTTCCAGGTTCCTAAGAAATCAGTGTCACTACCATCAGCACCACAAATCCCAATCAACACCTCACATCATGACCTGTCAGACACATCAGTGGGTTGGTGTAGCTGGAAAAGGGCCACCCACCTAGGGGTCAGGCAGACTGGTGGGAGGGGAGGAAGTAAAAGAGTAGTGAGAGCTTTCAAAGAGTGAGGAGCTGGAGTGTTAGCTCCCGGGGAGCTAGACCGAGGTTGGGTCGCAGCCTGTGGTCCGGGACCAGAGGAGTCGGGGACCGGTAGCAGTGACTTTGGAAAAGGGTACGACGGACATAGTCTAGGAGGACTGTTAGCACCAGCAAGCCCAAAAGAACTGACCGGTACCGAGCACGGCAGGGTACAGGACCCTAGGTCAGGAGCCAGGGGCGTAACTAGAGTTTGATGGGCCCCGGTGCAAAGTTCAGACCTGGGCCCCCCCTCCACGTACATCGACATTTAGGGTACAGGATAATGACACTGACACTCGGGGTACAGGATAATGATGCTGACACTTGGCTCTTACCTACAGCACCCAGATTTCCCATGATCTGAAATCCCTCTATCAGTACCCAGCTTTCCTATTTTTTGATATCCATCTTGTCCTCGGCACACTGCTTCCCCATGCTCTGCTATACATCTTTCCCTCAGCACCCAACTTTCCCATATCAGAGCATGGGAAAGCTGGGTGCTGAGACATGATGTATAGCAGAGCATGGGAAAGCTGGGTGCTGAGAGAAGATGTATAGCAGAGCATGGGAAAGCTGGGTGCTGAGGGAAAGAGCCTTTTTCCCTCAGCACAAAACGTTCCCATCCCCTGCTTGTATCTTTGTCCCCCCTTGTATATAGTTCTCCAAATACAATAATGGCACCCACATAGCCTTCCAAATAGTATAAAGGGTCCCACATAACCCTTCATATATTAGAATACACTTCCATAGTCCTCCATGTATTATAATGCATTTCCCATAGTTCTCCATGCATTATAATTCACCTCATAGTACTCAATATATAATACTGCACCACATAGTCCTCCATATATTATAATGCACCCCCATAATCCTCCATGTATAAAGTAGCCCTCCAATTATTATAATGAATTTCTCATAGTTCTCCATATATTATAATTCACCCCATAGTTCTCCATATATTACACTGCACCACATAGTCCCCAATGTTTTATAATGCACCCCCATAGTCCATGTATAAGGTAGCCTCCATAGTCCTCCATATATTATAATGTAGCCCCCATAGTCCTATATGTATTATAACGCAACCCCATAAAACTTCATATTGCATTATGCAGCCCCATACTCCTCCATGCATAAGGCACCCCTATATTCCATGTATAAGGTGTCCTTCATTTTGTATTATGCAGCCCCCCCAGACCTCCATATATAATAATGCAGCCAGCCTCTCCAGGCCTCCATGTATAATAATGCACCCAACCTCCTCAGGCCTCCATGTATAATATAGCACCCAGTCTCCCCAGACCACCTCCATGTATAACAATGCACCCAGCCTCCTCAGGCCTCCATGTATAATGCAGTATCTCCAGGCCTCCATGTATAATAATGCAGCCTCCCCAGACCTCCATATATAATGCAGCCTCCTCAGACCTCCATGTATAAAGCAGCCTCTCCAGGCCTCCATATATAATGCAGCCTCCTCAGACCTCCATGTATAAAGCAGCCTCTCCAGGCCTCCATGTATAATAATGCAGCTACCCCAGACCTCCACATATAATGCAGCCTCCTCAGACCTCCATGTATAAAGCAGCCTCTCCAGGCTTCCATGTACAATAATGCAGCTTCTCCAGAACTGCCTTCCCAAGCCTCTGGCCACCGTTTACTCACTTATATTAAAAAAAAAAACAAGTACTCACCTTCTCTCTTCCTTCCTTCCACCGCTGCTGTCCTCCCCGCTGCTCGTTCTCCCGGTGCTGCGGTCGGCGTCCTCCTGTCCTGCACTCTGTGCACTCAGCACAGCAGTCGCTTGGGAGTGACGTCATCGCACAGGGGGAGAATGGTGATGCATAGCGCGGCACCGGCCGCGCTATGCTTCATCATTACTGTGCGCGGTGACTGGGGAGACGCCGCAGCCGCTGACACCAGGTAGGGGGCCCCGGTGCCGCCGCTGACAGGCAGGGGGGCCCGGTGTCGGCGGCGGCAGCGGGTCAAATAGCGGCCGCGAGGTCTGTGACAGATCAGCGCAGCTCCTCTCACACTGACAGGAGCTGGCTGCTGATCTGCCTGGCGGCCGCCGTGCCCCTACCCTCCCGTGCCCGATCGCGACCACTGCGACCGCGGTAGTTGCGCCACTGTCAGGAGCCAATTCAACGTCCTGGCAATTAACCTGCAGAGAAAGGAGACCTTCAGGGACCTTTCCACAGAGCTCAGAGATTGGGGGCATCAGCACAACGTGGGGTACAGGCTTTTCCAGCCAAAAAGCAGCCCACTGAAGTCTCAAGTGCCAGCCATCAAGAGCACCGCTACACTACACATAGTGAGGGGGGCCCTAACAGCTTCAAGCCACGGGGCCACAAACAGACAACTAAATTGTGCACGGAGGTAGGCTTCGGACTACCAAGTGACATCGGTGGGAGCGGATACCTGGACGGGCTCCTCGCAGTGACTGTGGTACACAGAGAATTTGGTTGACTTGCAGCGTGTGTCTCCTTTATAATCCTCATTCAGCACCACGACTACCCACAGTGAGTATCCTGGTCCCCTGCACCCTGCTCTCCCACCAAAACCCCTGAGTCCGGGGTCATCCCTACCTGTGGAGGGACTAACTGGCTGCTTAGCTCCATCTGCCCTGGTACTCCTTACAGCAGCGGTGGTACTCCCATTACCGCAACCCACAGGTGACGTCACAAACTTCTCCCCTGTAAATACCCCCTTTTTCACAGATCAAAGTGTCCGCCAACCTCGAGCCACCACAATCTCTGATCTGAGCAGCCCGACCGACCAACACCGGTGCGGTACACAAACCTCAGCGCTGAGGCCAGTGATTGACTGCAGAGGTCATTAGCAGGACCACAAAGTAAACTTTAAGGGAATTTGTTAGTAGGATCAACCCACCTAAGCCGTCTATATGGGTATGAAGGTCATAGGAAGCTGAATAAAGTGATAACTTGATAACTGATCTGATGTCTTATTCCAGAGAAATCCACGGGTTTCTTAATATGTAAATGAGCTGTTAAGATCTACGGGCCGCACACTGATCTCTGAGAATCTGACTCCAGAGCTTCTGTCCCACCAATTGGATCGCAGATATCAAGGTATCATCTTATTCTGTTTCATGTAATGCTCATATAGATGGCTAAGGAGGGCTGATCCCAATTACAGATTCCCTTTAATGTTCGGCATTACAAATATACATATAAACTACATTGCTGCGCATGTGTCGAAAATATGTGCGTCTCTTCTTGTTGCGGGATTAACAGGCGGCCCATCATCAGTGCAGGAGCAGCGGGCATTGCTGGAGGTTGGCTGTGCTTTCTCATGCTGTGTCTCAGCCACTCTAACACCAGACACACACTCTCTACCTCTCACTAAAAGATACTTCTGCGGAGTCTGCCATTCCACATTAAATGTTTATCTGTCTTGGTATTTTTCCGTTCACCTCGGGTGCTATTTAAGGGGAATCTGTTTCTAGATTAATGCTCGAACCACAGACAGCATGGCTCAGAGCCTGACTGCAATTTAAAGGGAACCTGTCAGGTGCACTATGCACCCAGGACCACGAGCAGTTCTGGGTGTATATTGCTAATCCCTGCCTAATCGTCGCTGTATCTAGTAGCACTTTTTCTAAAGATATTTATTTGTATTTCTAAATATCTTTTCTGATATGCTAATGAGCGCAGAGACTAGTCGTAAGGGCATTAGTTCCTGCGCTCATTCCACCCTTTTAGGCTGCTTTCACACTACGTCTTTTTAACATGCGTCCTGAACGTTTTTTTGCTGCAAAAGCGGATCCTGCTTTTACAGCAAAAAACGCAGTGTTACTTTGCAGGATCCTGTCACTGGCTGTTTAGGGGCGGGCATTGGAGTCATGTGATCGGGAGTGATGGGAAACTAAACGTGCCAGACTGGGAGCCGGCATCTGACAGCTGCGAGGCTCGTAACCAAGGTAAACATCGGGTATATTTGCTTGGATACCCGATATTTACTTTGGTTACAAGCGTCTGCAGCTGCTAGGAGCCGGGCTCCCTGCACACGTTACCAACGTAAACATCGGGTAACTAAGATAAGTGGTTACCCGATGTTTACCTTTGGTTACGAGTGTCCGCAGCTCTCAGGTGGGGGAGAGAGAGGGGGAGAGAGACAGAGAGGTAGGAGAGAGACTGATCACGGGGCTGGCTTCTGGGCATGCTCAGTAGAGCAAGCAGGATCCTGCCTATCAGCACGCCAGCGTTCACATGCGTTTGCGTGCTGTTTAGTCAGGATCCAGCAATTTGCAGAAGTTGGACGCAGCTCAAAAACGCTACAAGTAGCGTTTTTGAAAGACGTTAAAAAACTGCAAGTCGCTGGATCCTCACTATAACGCACGCAAACGCAGGTGAACGCATGTTAACGCGAGTCCATTGCAAATGCATTGAAATGAAAACGCATTTGCACTGGATCCGTTTCTGCGTTAAAAAAACGCTCTGGACGCATGTTAAAAAGATGTAGTGTGAAAGCAGCCTTAGCATGTTAGCACGTCCCCAGGGGCATACTAACATGCTATTCAATTCAGCATCCAGTGGTGCTGTGCAATACCGGTCACCGCTGGTCACTAGTCTCTGCGCTTCCGGTCATGCGCACTAGACTTCTCTGAAGCCGGGACGTGTACACACAGCTTCATACTGTGCATGACCGGAAGTGCTGGGCCTTCAGATCAGCGAACACAGGCACATGCGTCACCGCTGATGATGCTGCATTGACTAGCATGTTAGTATACCCCTGTGGGTGTGCTACCATGCTAAGAGGGTGTCATGAGCGCAGGAACTGACGCCCTTGTGACTAGTCGCTGGCCTCATTAGCATATCATAAAGGATCTTTAGAAATACTTTATGTACGCTAGATACCGGGATTAGCAATATGCACCCAGAACTGCTTGTGGTTCTGAGTTTAAAGTGAACCTGTGAGGTGCAATATACAAAGACAGCTGTGGGTGAGTGGGGGGGGGGGTCGTAGTTTTTTGGGAAAGTCAGACCTATCTGGCTGTAATCTCGCAGCCAGACTGTTTTTTCTGTTTTTTTTCTTTCTTTTTGCTGCCCGTATTAATTTAGACGGGTTCCCTTTAACTTCAAGAAAAGGCCATGTGTGTGTTATTGTAGAGATAAGATCAATATTTGATAAGAAAGCCACATTTCACTTGTGTACATGACTAGTGCAAATATCTCACTGTTGACAATGGAGAAAATACTCTGGCATTTAACCCTACATTACCAGAGGTGCTTACAGCCTTCAAAGGGTTATTCCCACCATTGAAAGCTATCATCCAAGTCTGTGAATGGGTGATAACTCTCTAGCCTGAGTAGGTCAGACCACTGGCAAAGCCACACGGAGCCTGAGAACAGGCCACATGCAGGAGAGTTTCTCTTATGGACAGTGAGCCGCATATGTTTGCACTGGTAATGTACACAAGTGAAACAATGGCCTTCTTATCAGATGTGGATTTTGTCCCTACAGTGTTTGGAAATTACCCTTTAAAATGGGTGGTGTAGATCTAAACACTGATGCCTTCTCTTGGGGGTACGCTATCTGTGTGTGTTAGGTTATCATTCACTTGGCCTGTCATGCGAAAATGCTATCGGATCTGCAGGCAGGATGATATAGAGCTGGAGCTCGTCAGATTTGATATATTTTTCTGGGAAAATTTTCACTACATTTTATTCGAGTCCTGTGGGCGGTCCTATTCAGTGATTGACAGTCTCCTTTGAGTCATCTGTGGTTTTGGTGCATTTTTTTCTACAAAATGGGCTGTATCAATGAAAAAACGCTGCAAAGTATTGACATGCTCATTCTCTGAAATCTGCAGCAAAAAGGCAGGTATTTGATAAAACAGACAGGAAAAAAAAAATGTGTGTGTGTGTGTGTGTATATGTATATAATATGAGATTTCAGAAATCTGACTTTGCTGGGACTGTAAAAAGCAGCTTTTTATTAGCATGGACTTGCATAAAACCAAGGCAAATCTGCAGCTAAAAAAAAAGCACCAAAAAAGCCCTGTGTGAACATACCCTTAATATGTTCAGTGTGGTCAGCATATCTAAGCTGGCCAGTAAAACAAAAAAAAGATAAAAAGTGGAAAAACATCCGTGCTGCTGTGCCAATAAAGAGTTAATTCCAAAATAAGAGCAATGCAGGGTGGTTTATTCTACGCATTTCGGAGATAACCCCTGTCCTTCATTAGGAACTCCACCTGAATTTCCTGAAGGAGAGGGGTTATCTCCGAAATGCGTGGAATAATCCAACGTACAGTGCTCTTATTTTGGAATTAACTCTTTATTGGCACAGCAGCACGGACATTTTTCCACTTTTTTTTTTTTTTTTTTTTTTTTTTTTTTGCTTCTGCCTTTGGCATGTGGAGTCTGCAGCAACTGATACATGCTTCAATACTGGTTGTGTGTCACAACCATTCCAGGTGAGTGGTTTTCATTAACCCTTACTGTTATTATCCTGGTAAGACACTTTTTATATCCACCGTTTTTTTGTTTTTTTTAACTAAGCTAGCCAGTAAATGACGACCAATTTACTTGCACATCAGTCATTTTATTTATTTATTTTTCTTAAATAAAAAGATGAATTAAGATTTTCAAAACTTTCAACCAACCAATCAGTGAAGAGTACAGCATCCTCCCATTTACCGGGATGGGTGAGGCTACTCTACAAGTAGGACCACAGTAGGGTATGTCTCAGCTGTGATAACCATAGAGTATAATGTGCCAGCCTGTTAGACAAGCACTCATTGTTCTTGCTAGATGATGATGTAGTTATGACTGTGTAGGAAGAATTCGGTGTTCCCTTTTTACTTGGAAGAGTTTTAATTAGTTTTCGATTTGCTTTCGATGAGTGACACAACAATGCAGTAATCTAGTGGTAGAGATTTGTTACAGCGCTGCCTCCTGATGCAGGCGGCCTCCTGCCTCCTAATGCAGGCGGCCATCTCCCCAGCTCCTAACGATATTTGAGGAAATGCTATATACATGCCACATAAAAAGTAAAGCACAGGAGGTGCAAATTGACTCTATGGTCTCTCTAGGCATTTTCCGTGCTCTGTGCAGAGAGGAGAGAGGGTAACTGGGTCCACTATTCACAAATAGTGTGTGTGTGTGTGTGTGTGTGTGTATATGGATGGCACATTCTTGAAGATAGACCTCTTACAGCCTAGATGCTGGATGGAGAGTGATGACAACTTGTATCTTCAGAATTCCTTATACGTGTTTAATTAGGTTCACATTAAGAGACATGCTTGGCCACTAAATCTTTCACCCTGTTTTTCCTCTGAAATATAAGTGGCCTTAGATGAGTGTTTTGGATAATTGTTATGGTGGAAAGTGCACGGCTACCAAGGGCACAGAGTCATGGAAGCATCTGTTCTTTCATTATACAGCAGTACATCTGTGAATTTGTGATACCGTCAATGAATTGTAGCTCCCTGACTCCAGCTACGCTCATGCAGCTTCACATAAGGACACTGCCACTGTGTGTCACTGTAGGCTACATGCATATAGAAAAATGTGTACAGTCTACAGTGAAACATAGTGGCAGAGTCACAGCCCCACATAGGGACGCTATCGGCATCATTAATGTCAGTGCCCCATCAGTGGATGTGCCTGGATCCTGCTTTTAAAGGTTGGAGACTAGCACAGACAGAACTGACATGGCAAAAACGTGATGTGAACCCGGCCTAAGGCGGATTTATACAGTTACACAAAAGGAACTGTTTTGTTTCTAACCAATCACAGTGCAGGTTTCATTTTTCCAAAGCTTTAATTGGTAAGTAGTACTGTATGGGCAACAAAGACAGTGAGGGAGGGGGGGGGAGATCAGTTGGTTTTAGTGGCTGGACCTGTGGATGGGATCAGTTGGTTGTAGTGGCTGGACCTGTGGGGGGGATCAATTGGTTGTAGTGGCTGGACCTGTGGGGGGATCAATTAGTTGTAGTGGCTGGACCTGTGCTGGGGAACTGGCTTGGTTGTAGTGGCTGGTCCTGTGGGGGGGATCAATTGGTTGTAATGGCTGGACCTGTGGGGGGGATCAATTGGTTGTAGTGGCTGGACCTGTGGGGGGGACCGGCTTGGTTGTAGTGGCTGGTCCTGCTGGGGGAGGGACCGGCTTGGTTGTAGTGGCTGACAATGGCTGGACTAGTAGAGATCAGCCGGTTCTCACTCTTGTTGTTGTGTTTTTTGTTTTTCTTCCCTCTTTAAATAGGGTCGTTTGTGAATCTATAGTATTTGGCGCTGTTGAATCAGTGCTTCTACTGACTTGTGCAGGAAGTTCCAGTTGCCCATACCTTTTTAGTTTTCACCTTTGACTATCTATCTAAATGTATAGTTAAAAGGATTGCCCTAATTGTTTACATAAGGGAACATCCACACGGGTCACATATGTAGGTAACGTGGGAGTAGACGATCTGCTGTTCATTACTGTACCATCTTTGTAGAAACTTTTCAAAATCGTGCACTATGAAAGTTCACAGAGGAAATTGCCGCATAGTGTGGAAATCACAGGATGCCGGCTTCTGCTGCAGACACCGCTATCTTCTGCCGTTGCAGCCCCATAGCCCTGTGTACAGTGTCACAGCCGCTTTGAGGCGCTGACAGATGAGGATTTCTCCTGTCCTTGTCTGCGCAAGGTCATCACAGGCCACGTCCTATTGTTTCCCTCCATGACTTGGGGTAAATATTACAACCTCATAACTGTGTTTACTACGGGCAGATAACTAGTTAATCATTCCTCAGGCCCAACAGTAATGAAGGCACACAGACGTAATCTGCCCGGCTGTTTATGGTTGTATGATCCTGATATGCAAATATACGCACAGTAGTCCCAGTGTGCAGCCAGCCATTGTACGGGCAATAAAACGCGCTCGTACGAATCCGAGCCGTCACTATACAGACGTGTGAGGTACCATAGACGACCATGCAAAGCTAAGACAGGTGCGAACAAGTGTCAGCGGATCGGGCCTGTAATTGTGTCCCTAGGATACAGACCCCCTCCCTTGTATGGTGCTGCCATTATTGTGGAGGAGTTCGGAGACCACCCATCAGGAGGCAGCTGTACGTTATAATTTGCAACATGTTTTAGGATGTTTCTAGATGCGGTTTATTTTCTGATGCGTCCCACCTTCAGATACAGGCGCTCCCCATAAAGATGTCCTAAAGCTCCCCGGTCTAAACAATGTCGTTCCAGTGCTTCTCCTTTTGTGGAAAAAGCCGGGAGGGTTTTTTTCTTTGTTTTTTTTTAACTCTTTAGCCCATTTGCCATTTCTAACTAACTATTTTCTATTATACTCTCATTAGTTGACTCTGTTACTTTGCAGTGCTGGGGTCCTAGGTTCAGATCCCACCAAGGACCACATCTGCCAGGAGTCTGTATGTTCTCCCCGTGTTTGCCTGGGTTTCCTTCGTTTTCTCAGATTTCCTCCCACACTCCAAAGACGTAGTGATATGGAGCTTAGATTGTGAGCCCCAATGGGGACCGTGATAACTGTAAAGCGCTGTTGAATGTGATAATGCTGTATAAGTGGTGAAATAAACACTGTGGAGTAATGACAGAATACTATTGGCTTCATTGCATCTTTTAGAGAATGCATTTTTGCAATAGGATTTACAATGGCGCATAGAATTTATAGAAGCTAAACCGTTTAAAGGGAATCTGTCAGCAGGTTTTTCCTACCTTATCTAAGAGCAGCATGATCTAGGCAAAGAGATCCTGAATCCAATGATGTGTTACTTAGTTGACTGGGTGCAGCCGTTGTGACACAATCAGTTTGTAGATTTAGCAATGCAGCAGAGCTGAGAAAACTTCCCCCGCCCCCTTCCATGCTTTCTATGTACAATGTCTATAGAGAGTGAGGTGCTTATCAAAGCAGGGGACGTGTTGGACTGGCTGACCTCAGCAATGATAATCTGAAGCTAAAATAAACCTTGCAGATTCTCTTTAATATTGTTGATGAAATTCTACCATAATAATTTATTTTTTTTTGCTAAAAATATATTAAAGGTTTCCTTTTGAGGCCGGGTTCACCTTATGTTTTAGCCACACATCTGTGCCTCCATCGGGACTTCTGTCTAAAGCCCTGAAAATCGGGAGTCACGTGCGTCCTCTCCCTGGACCAATGACTTTAAAGATGCAGATGGAATCCCTTTGTCTGACTTCACTTTCGGCAGAGTCTAGCAGTGTTTATGTGCCGCCTCAAAAACTGTTTTGCTGTGTGTTTTTTGTCAATGGTCCAGTAGATAAGGCTGAATCCTGTTTTTCAGGTCTACAGACATAAGCCCCGACAGAGTCTCTGATGTGTGAAAAAGTCATCTTGGCCTATGGGTTCCCTCCTGCAGTTTTTATTTTCTTTAAATGTGTTTGGTTTTTTGTTTTTTTTGTTTATTTTTTACACTATTGCAAAATGAAAAGCGTGGCAAATGGATTATATTCGATCAATGTATGTAAAGTGCTGTGGAATTAATAGCGCTATATAAATGAATAAAATTTATTATTATTATGATCTCTATTCCTTTCATAATTTGCTGTTACTCATTAGGCAATGCCTGACTGGCTGGATCTAAAGTGATCCTCTGTTATCCCTGTGTAAATCTCCCGTATCGGCCCATGTCAGGTTCTGGTATGTGTCTACACTAGCGTCTGCTCCTCATCCTGTAGATACGGGGTTTGTATACCGTGCGTTGCTATTCGTCTGTCTGGATTCCAAAATTACTAGCAGTGATGTCCATGCAGGTGAGGCGGTCTACACGTAGCCGTAAACCTTCAGTACATGGATAAAGGCTGGTGCAGGCCGGGAGGAGTCAGATATATAGACTTGTCTTTACCTCCTCCCTTTTTAATGACACTTGAACACAGTGTGCCTAAAATGATGGTTCATGGAGGACTCCAGAAAATGTTCTGCAAAACATGGATTTAATTTATTTTATTGGTTTGGAGAAAATCATGTGTTTGGTGTATACTTTTCTACTTATTTTATTATTTGTCTAATTACTCATTAATATCCTCTGTAGTCATTTAAAACTGTTAATGTTCAGTTGTGACACATAAATGAAATACCTTTTTCTTACACTTCCCTAGAGTAAACCTAAGGAGACATGGTAAAAACAAAGATGTAATGCAGATTTTGTAATTTTGAATTAATTTTTTTAATGCAAAAACACTATTAACCTCTGCTGCCTGGTTGTTGTTGTTGTTATTATTATTATTATTATTATTATTATTATTATTATTATTATTATTTATAGAGCACCATTGATTCCATGGTGTTGTACATGAGAAGGGGGTTACATACAGAATACATGTATAAGTTTCAATAGACAGACTAGTACAGAGGGAAGAGGGCCCTGCCCTTGCGGGCTTAGCTTTTACACCAGACCTGGGCAAGGGGCGGCCCGCGGGCCACATCCGGCCCGCCTGCTCTCTGTGACCGGCCCGCCCGTCTTCAGCCGGTGCAGTGGAGCCGGGCTGCGGCGGGCCGAGCAAGGAGAGATCCTGTGCAGGTCCGCACAGTCAGTGCAGGCAGCGGAACGCAGGAGTCTTTCCTCTGTTCCCTGCCGGCACTAATTGTCAGTGACACACGCGCGCGCTCTGACGTTGTCAGTACTGCGCTGCGTGTGTCATTTCAAAAGTTCCCGCCCGGTAGAGGAAGAAGCAGCACAGCAGACGGAATAATTCATCCTGCACTGTAGGACCTGCGATGATGTCACGCCCATGTGACTGTGTGGGAGGAGACAGGATGCCGGGCAGAAAGCATTCAAAGCAAGATACTGAATCCTGAAGGAGATGTGGACACATGATGACTGGTAATGAGAAAAGAGGGGACATGAGGGGGAGGGGGGCTGCAGGGTGAGTGGCATATGTAGGAACATGGAGCTGCAGGGTGAGTGGCATATGTGGGAACATGGAGCTGCAGGGTGAGTGGCATATGTGGGAACATGGAGCTGCAGGGTGAGTGGCATATGTGGGAACATGGAGCTGCAGGGTGAGTGCATATGTGGGAACATGGAGCTGCAGGGTGAGTGGCATATGTGGGAACATGGAGCTGCAGGGTGAGTGGCATATGTGGGAACATGGAGCTGCAGGGTGAGTGGCATATGTGGGAACATGGAGCTGCAGGGTGAGTGCATATGTGGGAACATGGAGCTGCAGGGTGAGTGCATATGTGGGAACATGGAGCTGCAGGGTGAGTGGCATATGTGGGAACATGGAGCTGCAGGGTGAGTGGCATATGTGGGAACATGGAGCTGCAGGGTGAGTGCATATGTGGGAACATGGAGCTGCAGGGTGAGTGGCATATGTGGGAACATGGAGCTGCAGGGTGAGTGGCATATGTGGGAACATGGAGCTGCAGGGTGAGTGGCATATGTGGGAACATGGAGCTGCAGGGTGAGTGTATATGTGGGAAGATGGAGCTGCAGGGTGAGTGGCATATGTGGGAACATGGAGCTGCAGGGTGAGTGCATATGTGGGAACATGGAGCTGCAGGGTGAGTGCATATGTGGGAAGATGGAGCTGCAGGGTGAGTGGCATATGTGGGAACATGGAGCTGCAGGGTGAGTGCATATGTGGGAACATGGAGTTGCAGGGTGAGTGGCATATGTGGGAACATGGAGTTGCAGGGTGAGTGGCATATGTGGGAACATGGAGCTGCAGGGTGAGTGCATATGTGGGAAGATGGAGCTGCAGGGTGAGTCGCATATGTGGGAACATGGAGCTGCAGGGTGAGTGGCATATGTGGGAACATGGAGCTGCAGGGTGAGTGCATATGTGGGAAGATGGAGCTGCAGGGTGAGTGGCATATGTGGGAACATGGAACTGCAGGGTGAGTGCATATGTGGGAAGATGGAGCTGCAGGGTGAGTGGCATATGTGGGAACATGGAGCTGCAGGGTGAGTGCATATGTGGGAAGATGGAGTTGCAGGGTGAGTGGCATATGTGGGAAGATGGAGCTGCAGGGTGAGTGCATATGTGGGAAGATGGAGCTGCAGGGTGAGTGTATATGTGGGAAGATGGAGCTGCAGGGTGAGTGGCATATGTGGGAACATGGAGCTGCAGGGTGAGTGCATATGTGGGAACATGGAGCTGCAGGGTGAGTGCATATGAGGGAAGATTGAGTTGCAGGGTGAGTGGCATATGTGGGAAGATGGAGTTGCAAGGTGAGTGCATATGAGGGAAGATGGAGCTGCAGGGTGAGTGCATATGAGGGAAGATGGAGTTGCAGGGTGAGTGGCATATGAGGGAAGATGGAGTTGCAGGGTGAGTGGCATATGTGGGAAGATGGAGTTGCAGGGTGAGTGGCATATGAGAGCTGCAGACTGACAGAAGGATGTGAAGGGGTGCAGAGTGTTTGAGAGGGGTAAGTTGGGGTTCAGGCAGGGTGAAATATGTGGGCAGGGTGTGTGACATATGGGGGTGTAGTGTGCGTGATATGGGGGTGCAGGCTGTATGGGGAGCAGGGTGTGTGACATATGGGGGTGTAGTATAATACAGGTGTGCTATATAGGGGGTGTAGTGATGTAGTATATTACAGGTGTACTATCTGGAGGTGTAGTATATTACAGGTGTGCTATATGGAGGTGTAGTATATTACAGGTGTGCTATATAGGGGGTGTAGTGATGTAGTATATTACAGGTGTGCTATCTGGAGGTGTAGTATATTACAGGTGTGCTATATGGAGGTGTAGTATATTACAGGTGTAGTATATGGGGTGTAGTGATGTAGTATATTACAGGTGTGCTATATGGAGGTGTAGTATATTACAGGTGTGCTATATGGAGGTGTAGTATATTACAGGTGTAGTATATGGGGTGTAGTGATGTAGTATATTACAGGTGTATATAGGGGTGTAGTGATGTAGTATATTACAGGTGTACTATGTGAAGTTGTAGTATATTACAGGTGTGCTATATGGAGGTGTACTATATTACAGGTGTAGTATATGGGGTGTAGTGATGTAGTATATTACAGGTGTACTATGTGAAGTTGTAGTATATTACAGGTGTACTATATGGGGGTGTACTATATTACAGGTGTAGTATATGGGGTGTAGTGATGTAGTATATTACAGGTGTATATAGGGGTGTAGTGATGTAGTATATTACAGGTGTACTATGTGAAGTTGTAGTATATTACAGGTGTACTATATGGGGGTGTACTATATTACAGGTGTAGTATATGGGGTGTAGTGATGTAGTATATTACAGGTGTAGTATATAGGGGTGTAATGATGTAGTATATCGGAGGTGTATTATATAGTGGTGTAGTATAATACAGGTGTATATGGGGGTGTAGTATATTACAGGTATATGGGGGGTGTAGTATAATACAGGTGTAGTATATAGGGGTGTAGTGGTGTAGTTTATTACAGGTGTAGTATATGGAGGGGGTGTAGTGATGTAATATATTGGGTAGAACTGAGGTAATTATATTAGTCCGGCCCTCTAAACCAATCCCAATTTCTCATGCGGCCCCATGGGAAAATTAATTGCCCACCCCTGTTTTACACTGTATTTAGTCATTTGAGATATATATTTGTATTTATATATTTTATTTTTTTTGTTTTGTTTGCATCATTTTACTTTTTATACTTTGTCTTTTTAAAGGGGTTGTTCACTACTTGACAACCTCTTCCTTAAATGCTTAAAGTACCCCACATAAAATAAAAAGAATACCTTCACCTCCAGTGCTGTTCCAGGTTTGTTGGCACTTATGTTCTCGGCAGGTCACGTGACATTGGCTGCAGCCGTCACACAGCACAACAATCAGTAGATACTGATTGGTTGCAGCTAATCAGTCTTCAATCAGAGCTGACACCGGCGCTGACGAAATAGTAAATAGACTAAATAGTAAGGGCTCTAGCTGATCAGCGCTGCTGATTGGTTGCTTCAGTTTGGAGATCTCCTCTTACGTCACCTGCCGGGATTGGCAGCGCTGACCTAACCGGTGGGGTGCAGCTACGTTTAGTGATTGCGCAGTGTTTGTCAGTAGTGGACAACTCCATGTTTTTTTTTTTTTCTAATAAGTACATCTTTGATGACAGGTTGCAACAGTGATATCATGACTACAGAGCACAACACTGCAGGCAATCACTGGACTCAGCGGCTGTGTTGTCTGCATAAGCGGAGCTGTTGAATCTTAGGATTGGCTGCATTGGTGATGTGCACTGTAATTGTGATATCACAACCGCAGCCCGTCAACAAAAGTAGTAGTGGAGGTCACACAAGCGGAGGAGGGTTTATTATTTGCAACCCGTAAAGAGAATCTGTCACTTCTTTTTGCCACCTAATCTGAGAGCAGCAAAATGTAGGAGCAGAGATCCTAATTCCAGCAATGTGTCACTTACTGGGCTGCTTAGTGTAGTTTTTAATAAAATCACTGTTAGTCAGCAGTAGATTATCATTACAGGACTATGTGGCGTGCTGCCAGGTAGTCCAGCATAGTCATGAGCTCTGTATAACTGCTAGATCTGCAGCAGAGAAAACATTGATTTTATCAAAATGACAGCAAACAGCTCAGTAAGTGACACATCGCTGGAATCAGGGTCTCTGTCTCTACATTATGCTGTTCTCAGATGGGGGAGCAAAAACCTGTTGACGGTTTCCTTTTAAGGCCAGTGTCATACTTGTGAGTGGCTTGCGTGAGTTTCGCGGTGCATCACCCGTCACGGACTCGCACTCTCCTCACAGCGTCTCAACGGCATATAGATACATGCAACTGACCCGCTCTTGTGAGGAGAGTGTGAGTCTGTGAGGTGTGATGCACTGCGAAACTCGCGCAAGCCACGCACATGTATGACACCGGCCTAAGAGGAAAAATATCCCAGACAAGCCCATTTAACATTCAGATCGTTAAAGCAGATTTGTCATCAATCTATGCCACACAAAAAAATATGTGCAGCATTCTTGCAGCGTGTGACCGTAGACTTAGGACCCAAACTTTGGACCTAAAAAGAACATTGTGTTAATAGGTCAACAAATTGTCTTTTGCCATCTATTGGAGGTAGCAATCCTAAAAGTTAAAAGTGACTCTTTAACGAGCCTTGTTGTATGACTCGGGATTGAAGCCAGATTAGAACCTCAATTTGCAGACAGTGTTTCAGGATGGTTGCTCCTCATCAGTGCAAAGTATGAGATCTGATCTGACTGTATGAGGAGCTAAGACTGGGTCCAAACTGAAGGCTATTCAGCTTAAAGTCTCATCACCACTGGCATGCTGGAATAGGTTAACATGCACGTCCCGTCTGCAGACACAGGCAGAAATTAAATGGCAGAAGATGCAGCCAGCTGATTGGGCTGTTGTGTTTCCAGACACCTGTACCATACCGGATGCTTCTCCTGCCTGGTGGCTCTGCACTTCCGGATGGTTGACCGCACGTGTGGATGGGTGACCTTGCCACTTAGGCTATGTGCGCACTGGGAAATGGAATTTTCTTGAGAAAATTCCGCATGCTTTCAAAGATTACCGCACCCGCGGTAAAAAACCGGGTGAAACCGCATCCGAAAACCGCATGCGGTTTGCTGCGGTTTTACCGCGGTATTATTCGCGGTATTGCCGCGGTTTTGCCGCGTGTGGGTTGGGATGTGCTTTATTGCATTCAATGCAATAAAGCACATTGAAAAAAAAAAAGTCATTTAATTCTGAGATAGTAGATAGACAGAAGAATAGATAGAGGGATAGATAGATGACAGATCGCTGCATTTCCCACGGTCGGCAGTGAGTTCACATTACCGGCCGTGGGAAATGACCGGTAATTACCTCTGCTATCTGCTGCTTTCATTCAGCGCTGTGTCTGTGACAGTCGCGGCTGGATGTAAGCAGCGCAGGACCTGTGGATTACGCCGGAGCGGTGGATTACGCTGGAGCTTTGGTGCGGGAGGGGTTAATAAAATGGTGAACGAGGCTTGTTTGTGTTTTATTTAAAATAAAGGATTTTTCGGTGTATGTGTTTTATTCACTTTACTTACGGGTTGATCATGTCAGCTGTCACATAGACGCTGCCATGATCAAGCCTGGAGTTAATGGCGGTGGTCCTCCACCATCATTATCCCCTTGTATTACCTTGCTGCCACTGCTATCCGGCGGCAAGAAGAGCCGGGGACACGCCGGTATTGCCGCATAATGCATGCAACAGTGCCGGGGCAGCTGCGGCTGATATTCTCGGCTGCGAGAGGTGGGAGGGAGGCGGGGGACATTAACCCTGCCCCTCGCCCTCCCCAGCCTGAGAATACCGGCCCGCCGCTGTGTGCTTACCTCGGCTGGAAGGTAAAAATACAGCGGAGCCCACGTTCTTCTTTTTTTTTTTTTTTTTTTTTTTTCTATATTTCCGTTTTCTTTCTATGTGTGTTCTATGTGTCTGTGTTCTATGTCTGTGATGTCTGTGTGTGTGTGATCTGTGTGTGTTTACTCTCTGCACTGCTTCCTCTTCCTGTAATGACATCACTTCCCTGCAAAACCGCAGACAGGCGATGTACATTACCGGAGGTAAACCGCGAAATACCGCAGGGAATAACGCAGGAAAACGCAGTGAACCGCACAGAATTTGCTTCCTGCGTTATTCCCTGCGGGATTTCACGATTACATTGGAGTCAATGGAGTGAAATCCCGCAGCGATGTGCGGAAAAGAAGTGACATGCACTTGTTTTTGCTGCGGGATTCCCGCAGCAAAACATGCAGCTGTCAAATTCCGCCCAGTGCGCACAGGATTTTTTTTCTCCATAGGATTTGCTGGTGATTCACTGCAGAGATGTTATGAACATTTTCTGCAGCGAAACATGCAGCAAATCCGCGGAAAATCCGCGGCAAAATCCGGTAAGTGCGCACAGGGCCTTAGGGTTATTTGCAGCAGTTTGAACTTTGATGATTAGAGCTTGGATTGCTCTGCAGCAGGGATCCTGTGTATACCGGATAGTGCTGTGTTCTGGGTGTTGTGCCTCTCTCGGGCTCCTTGTCTGCCCTGTGTGTTGTCTCTTATTGATGCAGGGGCCCACAGTAATCTGGTGACTGCAGGGTCAGTGCAGCTGAGGACTGTCCCTGCTGCCCAACGTATGAAAACAGACTATGATGCAGTGTTTGGTGACCCGATGGGAATTGCATTACTCTGGTCAGTAGCTTTGATAGTTATCAAGTGGATCGCTTCTAAGGGTCCCGTTACACGTAGTGACGTTCCAGTGATCCCGACAACAGTACGACCTGATCAGGATCGCTGATACGTGACTACATGGTTGCTAGTGAGCTGGCAAACAGGCAGATCTAAGTAACGACGCAGCAATGATACGGCGATCCGTATAACGACCTCGGCGGTCGTTGGGACCCTGTCACCCAGGCGTGCCATCGAGGTCGCTCGTCGTTATGGCGTCAAAAACAGCGATGCATGCTGCCCAGCGGGACACCAATGATCAAAAAATGAGCCAGGACGTTCGGCGATATCGCAGCGGGGGGGGGGGTGGGGGCGGTCGCTGCTATGTGTCACATGTAGCGAGGTCGCTGTTGTGTCACAAAACCTGTGACGTTGCAGCGATCTCGCTAAAGTCGTCGTAATGTGTGACGGGGCCTTAAGGTAGGCAGACATATCGCTGTCTGGATAAGGGGCTACAAATCCCCTTGTGAACCATAAGGAAGAAATCAACTTGTATTTGTATAGAAATACTGTGCAGACAGCTCTGTGTGTATATATAGAAGTTGTACAGTTGGCAAACACACCAAGCTTTAGTTATCTATTATCACTTGGCTAATCTCTTCATGAGGAAAGGTGGTCATATAATGGCACCAATGTTCAGGACGCCGGATGGTGCAATCCTGTAATAGAATATGTTTACAGATCCCGTTAAACACCACTTGGCAGGATGCAGATATAAAGACATGGAATTAAAGGGAATCTGTCAGCAGGTTTTTGCTATTTAATATGAGTACTGCATGATGTAGAGGATAAAACACTGAATTCAGGGATGTATCACTTATTAGTCTGTGTGCTGTTATTGCCACACAATGAGGGTTTTCTCACCAGGCAATAATCACTGCTAGGACTACATTGCACGTGAGCGGTGATCTGACCAAGCTCCTGATAAGCCGCTTACTGTCATATAGAATATCCATAGAGAGCCTGGTGTGGGTGGGGTTAGCCTTCTGAGCTCTGCTACATCTATCAACTCTGTGTCACAACTGCTATGCCCAGTAAAGTCAGGGATACATCACTGCAATCGGGGTCTCTTTTCCTACATTATACTGCTGTCCGATGAGGTTGCAAAAACCTGACTTTTTTAAAATGTGTCACTTGATTTTCAGACGACTATCTATCAAATGTGAAAAATAATGTGCGAAGTCAAACTGCGTAGGCCATATGGAAAAAATAACATGACCATTTTATAGCTTCAGGTCGTTCTGGACGCAGCGATACCAATTATGTATACTTAAGGATCTTGTTTCTCCCGCGGATTTACCCGCGGATTTGCCCCGGAAATTTCTTGAGAAATGTCTGCAATCTTTGTGCAGACATTTCCCATGAAATTCAATGAGAAAAAAAAATAGTTGTGCGCACTGTGCAGATTTTTCTCAAGAAAATTTCTTGAGAAAATTTTCTCGAGAAACTTTCTTGAGAAAATGTGCATGTCCATTAATTTCCGCAGGTACCTGCGGTATTCCGGGGGTATTCCGCAGGTAGCAATGATGTGCGGTATACCACCGGAATAGCCGCGATTTACCTGCGGTAATGCCCATCGCTGCCTGCGGTTTTGCAGGAAGCGATGTCATTATGCCAGGAAGAGGAGCAGAGTAAACACACGTCACACTCCCTGGACGCCGCACAGAAGCACTTCCCTGCGACCTTCAGGTGCCCGTGCAGTGTGTGTCCTGCTCCGGCCTCGCGGCTGCCTGCACTGCAGTGTCAGTGTCTGCCCGCAGTGTCAGCAGCCTGTCACGCGGCAGCGCAGGCAGACACTGACATCCTGCAGTGCTGGGAGCCGCGGGGATGACGATCGCTGCTGTCAGGAGGTGAGATCATTACCTGCTGTGACGATCTCCTGCCTCCTGACGTCAGCGCTGTCACTGCTGTCTATGCCCGTCTCGCGAGCGGCCCGAGACTGTCACTAGCGGTGACGTCACGGGCTCTCGCGATAAGTCAGTGACAGCGCTGACGTCAGCAGTACAGGAGATGATCACAGAAGGTAATGATCTCATCTATGCTCCTGATGGCAGCGCTCGTCATCCCCTGCAGTGACCTGAGCTGACCTATTGATGTTAGCTCAGGTCACTGCATTGCTCTCCCAGCCAATGGGGAACATTCTGTTTTTCATTGACTGGGACAGCGACTATGGTATGGATCGCCGTGCCCCCCCCCCCCTTATTGGATTACGCCGGACGTGGAATTGATTGTGCTCTTTTCAATAAATTGGTTAAAGAGGGAATGTTTTGGGGAGTGTTTTTTCAAATAAAACTTTTTTTGTTGTCTATTTTTTAATTATTACTGACTGGGTTGGTGATGTCGGGTATCTGATAGACGCCTGACCTCACCAACCCCAGGGCTTGATGCCAGGTGACATTACACATCTGGCATCAACCCCATATATTACCCCGTTTGCCAACGCACCAGGGCGCGGGATGAGCTGGGGCAAAGCGCCAGGATTGGCGCATCTAATGGATGCGCCACTTCTGGGGCGGCTGCGACCTGCTATTTTTAGGCTGGGGAGTGTCCAATAACAGTGGACCTCCCTAGTCTGAGAATATCAGACCCCAGCTGTCCGCTTTACCTTGGCTGGTGATCCAATATGGGGGGGACCCCACGTTTTTTGTTTTAAATTATTAATATAATTTAAAATAACAGCGTGGGGTGCCCACTGTTTTGTTTATCAGCCAAGGTGAAGCTGCCAGCGGTGGTCTGCAGGCTGCAGCCGTCTGCTTTACCCTAGCTGGCTACAAAAAATGGGGGGACCTCACGTCATTTTTTTTAATTATTTATTTATTTTATGGCTAAATACAAGGCTAAGCACCCTTTAGGCTACTTTCACACATCCGGCTTGAGCTCTGCGGCTCAATCCGGCTGTGCAAGCTATGCAACGGATGCGGTGAAAACACCGCATCCTTTGCATAAGTTTTTCCTGTGCGGCCAGTCCGGTTTTTGCCGCTTGCGGCATGCTACTGAGCATGCGCAGTGGCAAAAACCGCATGCGGCGGCCGGATGCGGTTGTTGCCGCATCGCGCCGCATCCGGCCGCCATAGGCATGCATTGAAAAATGCGCCGCATCGGCCGAATGCGGCGCGATGCTTGTTTTTTTGCCGCACGAAAAACGTGCCAGGCAACGTTCCATCCGGCCGCCGCATCGGCTACATCTGCCGCATGCGGGAAAAACCGGACGGAACGCAAGGCCATGCGGCACAATGCGGCACTAATTAAAGTCTATGCAGGAAAATCGCAACCGGCAGCAAAAAAAACGGTTGCGATTTTCATGCAAAGTGCCGGATTGTGCCGCATAGCAAAAACCGGAGGTGTGAAAGTAGCCTAAGTGCCACATGAAAGTCACTAAAGGGTGCCAGCTTAGAAAATGCAGGGAGGTGGAACATTATATAGGTTTTTCTCATCTATCTATCTATCTATCTATCCCTCTATCTATCTATCTATTCATCTATCCATCTTTCCCTCTATCCATTATCTGTCTATCGATTATCTTTATTATTTATTGCAGGGACAAACCTGCGGCAAATCCGCGGCAAAAACACATGCGGATTTGGTGCGGATTTTTTCCGCAGGTCCGGAAATCTTTCACTGGCAGAAGTTTCTCAAGAAATTTTCTTGAGAAACTTCACATTTCTAGTGCGCACATAGCCTAAAGCTCAAGCCCCCAGGAGCTTGTCCTGAGGGTTCCTAGGTCTGTGGAGGACGGTATTGACAAACGCTCTATTTTGTGTGGTTTTTATACAGCGTTGTGATGAATTGCTGATAAAACTTTGGGGTAATATTTTTAACCCTTTCACCTTAATCACCAGGCCATTTTTTACCAATTCTGACCAGTGTCCCTTTGACAGGTTATAGCTCTGGGAACACTTCAACGGATCCCGGCGACTCTGAGATTTTTTTTTTTGTGAGATATAGTACTTCATGTTAGTGGTGAATGTAGGACACTATTTTTTTTTTTTTTTTTAATCTATCTTAAATTTGACGAAACTTTTGAAAATTTCACAATTTTCAAACTTTTAATTTTTATGCCCTTAAACCAGAGAGTTCTGTCATACAAAATGGTTAATACTTATGAGCAAGCACTAAAGTGCTCATTACTTGACTAGAACTGATCCAATATTCGGACCCACTTGATTCCCAGTACCTACCTGCACACAACCTTAGATCCTCACAAGATCTCCTTCTCTGCTCCTCTCTTATTTCCTCTTCCCACAATCGTGTACAAGATTTCTCCCGTGCATCCCCCATACTCTGGAACGCTCTACCTCAGCACATCAGACTCTCCCCTACCGTGGAAAGCTTCAAGAGGAACCTCAAGACCCACCTCTTCCAACAAGCCTACAACCTACAATAGCCCTCAGCCCAGTAGACCACTGCGCAACCAGCTCTGTCCTCACCTATTGTACCATCACCCATTCCCTGTAGACTGTGAGCCCTCGCGGGCAGGGTCCTCTCTCCTCCTATACCAGTCTGTCTTGTACTGTTAATGATTGTTGTACGTATACCCTCTTTCACTTGTAAAGCGCCATGGAATAAATGGCGCTATAATAATAAATAATAATAATAATAATAATTCGAATGAGTATAATGGAAGTCTATGGGGAACTCGAGCGTTTTTTGGCAGACCCGGCTAAAGGGTAGGGGAGGCCAGATAAATGCATGAGGAAGATGCCTGGGCCCATCTCTGACTCCCAGATTCTGTCGGGAAAGTGAAGAATTAAATTAATTTTTATTATAAAAAAAAAAACCATGGGGTCCCCCCATTTTGATAACTAGCCCAGGTAAAGCAGACAGCTGCACGCTGGAAAGGTTAATGGTTATTTGGCCCACGCCTAGAGATAGCAGCCTGTAGCCACCCCAGAATTTGCGCATCACATTAGGTGCTCCAATTCTGGCACTTTGCACTGGCCCTGGTGCGGTGGCAATCTGGGTAATGTTTTTGGAGGTTTATGTCCGCTGACATCAAGCCCAGAGCTTGGTAATGAGGGGCATCTATCAGACACTCCCATTACTAACCCAATAAGTGTTAAGTTAAAAAAACAAAAAAAACGCACACACAATGGGAAACTCTGATAGACTCCATCCATTGTTAACACAGAATTTTATATAAGAGGCTCTGCCGGGGCTTAGACTTGTATAAAAGATGGGGCTATGTGGGTACCCACTCTGTACATAGAGCGACTATGGGTGGCTCATAATGCATGTAGTTGGCTATATGGGCTCATACGGTGATTGTGTGTGTGTGTATATATACATTAGGGGTCTGTGAGCGCTCATCCTTACAGGGAGCTACATGAGGAGCTTATACTGTATATAGGGGCTATGTGTGGGAACATACTGTATATAGGGGATGTCGGCATACTTTTAATTCTGCTCAATATTAGGTGATTACAATTTAACATTAATATAAAGTAATTATAATTGTAATTAAAACGTTAATATTGAGCAGAATTAATTTCCGCCTTATGGTTCGGCCTCCACAACAGTCAGTCTCAGGAAAATTATTTGTCCACCCCTGGTGTAGGAGATCTTGGTGCTCAGCTCTGTCTTGATTCTTCTGCAGCCTTCAGACTGTGGTTTACAGTCCTTATTACGGTATATTACTTAAGACTATGGCTTATATCCCTTACCATGTGAATTACAGTTGAACATACCGGGATCCATAGAAATGTGTTAAATCCAAAAACTTGACAAGGCATATTTACCATGACAGCTCTGGTGTTATTTAAGGTCATTCCTTTGCAGATTCCTTCCTAAAGGTGAAACGTTTGTGCCCCCGAGATAATCCGATGATTAAGCAAAGGGCATCTGATTTAATATGAGATGGAGTGCAAGGCCTGGAGGTGGAAAGATTTCTTCTCCTGACTTACAGGGCACATGTCCTACTGATATACACTAGTAAAGGTCGACTCCACATAAAGAAAATGCCTTGTACACGTTTGTGCAATGTGGTGGTTATTTTTATAGCCGCACGCTCTGGAGGTATTGACGTGTCCATTGCAGCATGGCCGCCAATTGCCAACATTGGGCCGCAACATGTGTGACTCAGTATTGATGAGTCGTCAGCAGATCCAATGGCCAAAAGCGGAGCAATACTGTGATGTGACCCACGTGTTCTGCCACGTCTGATCATTGCTGGTCCGGGAGAATAAGAGATCTGCCAACTCTTACATCTGACCATGCACCATTTTGCCACAGGAGATGGGGATGAAGGACAGCTAGAAACCATGTTAAGACTTCTGATATGTATACAATCTTTTTTTTTTAAGATTAAAGTGTTCTTTCAATGATAAATGAGGAATCCTATGGTGCAGGGATTGCTAGAAATGTTCACTCCGCCATGCAGAAAGTTACTCAGAAAGGTGACACTCTGCTAACTTGACAGTACACTTAGGCTATGTGCGCACGTTGCGTATTTGCATGCAGTTATGCTGCGATCTGCACCGCAGCGTAACTGCATGTGTCCTGCGTCCCCAGCACAATCTATGAAGATTATGCATGAGACGTGCGCACGTGGCGTTTTAGAGCGCAGTGCTTCGGGTGCTGCCCAAAGCGCGCGTTCTAAGAAGTGACATGTCACTTCTTTCGTACGCTTTGCCTGCAGCCCCCGCTCTGTCTATGGGAGGGGCTGCACTCAGAGCGCATGAAATCGGCTTTTCAGTACGCAGTGTTTCTGCAGCGTTTTGAAGCGCACGTGTGCTGTTCAACTCGCTGCAGAAATTTCTGCAGGGACAGAACGCAACGTGCGCACATAGCCTTACAGTTGTTCTTTTACATGCTAAAAACCTTCTTAAAGGGGATTTTGCCATCACTTTATTCTGGGGTAAGATTATATGTTCTAAGCTGCCACCCATCCCCATATGAAGTTGAATATGGCTGCGCGGTAGCTCCCCTACACAGAGGGTGGAGCGGGTGCCGCTGTACAGAGGAAGGGACACATGCAAGGTGGAGGACTCCATACCTGCATCTCAGCCAATGGATATTCTGTTTTAAAATCTAATTGACCTGTATTTGGATCACATTGCCAAAATATGAATACTTGTTCTGTAAATGCCCTTGGGTTTTTGTGGAAGCGCTTTCCACTCCTTTTATTTTGGACATCACTTCCGGTAACACCTCGGCCATTACTTGCCCGGTATAATTGTATTTATATGGCCTTGAACAAAAGAGAGAGAATATCAATTAAAATGTTACATAAGTCATCGGGTTCTTTCAATACATCATTCGTCTTTCAGCCTTCCGGTCTGTGCACTTCGTTATTCACGATGCCGTGCTGTATTAATATTAGTTGAAGATCTTTCGAGTCTCGTAAGCCGTGTGCGGTATGAAGCGTGTGGGGATGGAGACAGGCGTGTCTATCTCCTATCTTGTTACATTCCTTCTTTGAAGACTCTGGTTGTTGATTCAACCCCTTCCGGGTACTTGATTAGCAGCCAAGGGACAGTAATGTGACGTGGCAAAATGAGATCTCTGGCAAGTCCATTTGCAGCAAACTACGTCCCCTCGTCTGTACTATGTAAACCGTATGGCCAATTGCTCCGATCCTGACGTTCTGTAAAACGTGTCTGCTAATCACAATGATTGTAGTGTGTAAACCACCTCTTAAGGTCCAGTCACACTAAGCAACTTACCAGCGATCCCAACAACGATAGGGATCGCTGGTAAGTTGCTAGGAGGTTGCTGGTGAGCTGTCACACTGCGACGCTCCAGCGATCCCACCAGCAACCTGACCTGGCAGGGATCGCTAGAGCGTGGCTACACGAGTTGCTGGTGAGCTCACCAGCAACCAGTGACCAGCCCCCAGTCTCCTAGTTACAGCACACATCAGGTTAATTAACCCGATGTGTGCTGCATCTAAATGTGCACAGAGCAGGGAGCAGCGCACACTGAGCGCTGGCTCCTTGCTCTCCTAGTTACAGCACACATCGGGTTAATTGCCTGATGTGTGCTGCAGCTAAATGTGCACAGAGCAGGGAGCAGCGCACACTGCTTAGTGCTGGCTCCTTGCTCTCCTAGTTACAGCACACATCGGGTTAATTGCCTGATGTGTGCTGCAGCTAAATGTGCACAGAGCAGGGAGCAGCGCACAATGCTTAGCGCTGGCTCCTTGCTCTCCTAGTTACAGCACACATCGGGTTAATTACCCGATGTGTGCTGCAGCTATATGTGCACAGAGCAGGAGCCGGCAGCACAGGCAGTGAGAGCGGGGGAGGCTGGTATCAAAGGTAAATATCGGGTAACCAAGGACAGGGCTTCTTGGTTACCCGATGTTTACATTGGTTACCAGCCTCAGCAGAAGCTGGCTCCCTGCTCACTGCACATTAGTTGTTGCTGTCTCGCTGTCACACACAGCGATCTGTGCTTCACAGCAGGACAGCAACAACTAAAAAATGGCCCAGGACATTCAGCAACAACCAACGACCTCACAGCAGGGGCCAGGTTGTTGCTGGATGTCACACACAGCAACATCGCTAGCAACGTCACAAAAGTTGTTCGTTACCAGCGATGTTGCTAGCGATGTTGCTAGTGTGACGGGGCCTTTAAGATATCTGAAATATATAACCCTTCATAGGGGATGGATGAGGAGGATAATGGGTTACAACCGGGCTCAAATGACCAACCCCAACCATTATTATCTGATGGTCACAATCGGTGTGTAAACTCTGCTGATTGGATAGAAATGAGCCATTTGTGTTTTATCTATAAATTACTTTTTCTTATGTTGCTGTATATATTATATTATATCTTTTGTTTTCTTGACGTCGGTAAAATGTATTGTATTTTATTCTCTGACAACTTTGGCATAATAAAACGTTCTTTTGTCTTGTTTTCAGAGACGTGGGGCGATTTCCTACGACAGCTCTGACCAAACTGCTTTGTACATTCGTATGCTGGGTAAGTATGTATCAGTGTGTGATGAGTGTAGTATACATAACATTGTCTGCTTACAGCCATTAGATGTTGGACCGGTCATACATGTGCTCACAAGATATCTGGGGTAAAAGTAAAATCAGAAAATGTGTGTGGTTTTTGTAGGCCTCTTGCTCTATTGACCTCTCAGTTCCTGATAACTCTTCTGAGGCTATGTGCCCACGGGCGCTCGTACCTGCGGATGTATCAGCAGGTACGAGCGCATGTTTCCCGCAGCTGCCCGCCGGCGTCCGCAGCTATTTTTAGCTGCTAGATTACAGCGGAATAGCTGCGGGAAACATGCGGAGATTCATGCGGATTACCTGCGGACGTCCTGTCCTCTTATCTCCATAGCGGAGGGCCGGGACATCCGCAGGTAATTCCGCATGAATAATTGACATGCAAAATTATACATGCGGATGCCTACATCCGCAGCATGGTCGGCAGCCGCACTTTCTGCAGCGTGGACACAGCACTCCCCATGTCCCATAGGATAACATGGGGAGTGACTGTACATGCTAAAACCTGCGGATTTATCTGGAAAATCCAGAAAAATTCGCAGGTTTTCCGCGGCAAAATCCGCAGAAACAAGGTCCTGTGGGCACATAGCCTGAGGCTCCAGACTCTTCTCTCCTTATTCCTACATTGCTTAAAGGGAATCTGGCAGCAGGTTTTCCTATGAAATCTGAGAACAGCATGATGTATAGGATATAAGCCTGATTCCAGTGGTGTCAATTACTGGGCTGCTTGGAGCAGTTTTGCAAGAATCCCTGTTTTCACTGTAGCCCTAGTTTAACATTGATGGCCTATCGTTAGCATATGTGTCTGATTGGCTGATGTCCAACACCCCTACCGTAAAGCAGTTCTCGGTGCCAGCGGCGGCAGCTACAAGTGGCCAGAAATGCTGTGCTCAGTTCTTGAGCTGCTCTGTCTTCTTATAGCGGCTGGGTAATTGATTTAATGACTAATTCGTCCCTCTATTATTGAGAAATCAAGGCTTTAATTTTACAGTATATGGAAATGAGGCTAAAGAGCTATTTGTAGATCTGGAGCCTCTGCCACTCCAGCTCTACTCCCTGCCTCCTTTTTGTCTGACAGCCTTTATGCTATGTGACTCCAGACAATAGAGCCATCAGTGAAGCAGGAGGAGGCAGCGCTGGGCAGGGAATAGAGCTGGAGTGACGATTCCTCATATTTACCATAGCTCTTCAGCCTCATTTGCATATACAGGACCTGCCTGTTGTGTTCCTTGGTCTTCATGATGCTATCTGCACTTTAAACAGGACACTGAGACTATCACAGAGCAGGTGCATTTATACGGAGACTTCATTACACACAGGTGGTTTGGTTATATTTATCATCATCAATCATTTAGGACAACATTGGATCATTGAGATCCTCAATGAACGTCTGGAGTGAGTTTGCTGCACTGAAAGTAAAGGGGATGAATAATATTGCACGCCCCACTTTTCAGTTATTTATTTTTTAAAAAAGTTTAAACTAAGCAATAAATATCGTTCAACTTCACAATTGTGTCCCACTTGTTGATTCTTCACCGTAACATTAACATTTTTATCTTTGCTTGAAGCCTGAAATGTGGGAAAACGTTGAAAAAAAATCAAGGGGGCTGAATACTTATGCAAGGCACTGTAATTTCAACTGCTGACTTTTTTTCAGTAACAAAGGAGCGGGCTGTCCATCCAAAGCTATTGCTGGACTTGTCTTTAAGAGAGTTATATATGCATATAGATAGTTTTGGGTCTGAATTCTTCTGACAGATTCCTTTAAATGGTTTTAACCCCTTCAGCCCCAGGGCACGTTCCGTTTTTGCGTTGTTTATTTTTTTTGCTCCCCTTCTTCCGAGAGCCGTAACTTTTTTATTTTTCCGTCAGTCTTGCCATATGAGGGCTTGTTTTTTGCGGGACAACTTGTACTTCTAAATGAAACCATAAGTTTTACCATATAGTGTACTGGAAAACAGCAAAAAAATTCCAAGTGTGGAAAAACTGCAAAAAAAGCGTGATGGCACAATAGTTTTTGGGATGTTTTATTCACGGTGTTCACTATATGGTAAAACTGATGTGTGGGTATGATGCCTGAGGTCGGTGCGAGTTTGTAGACACCAAACATGTATAGGTTTACATGTATCTAAGGGGTTAAAACAATTCACAAGCTTGTCCAATAAAAGTGGCGCACGTTTTGCGCCATTTTCCGAAACGTAGCGTTACATTTTTCTGGATCTATGGCTCAGTGACGGCTTATTTTTTGCGTCTCAAGCTGTCGTTTATAATGGTACCATTTTTGCGCAGATGCTACGTTTTGATCGCCTGTTATTGCATTTTGCATAAAACTTGCGGCGACCAAAAAACGTAATTTTGGCGTTTGGAATTTTTTTGCCACTATGCTGTTTACCAATCAAGTTAATTGATTTTATATTTTGATAGATCGGGCATTTCTGAACTCTGCGATAACAAATGTGTATTTTTTTTTTTATTATTTTTTTAACCCTTTAATTTTCAATGGGGGGAAAGGGGGGTGATTTGAACTTTTTTTTTAGGTTTTTTTTTTTTTTTTTTTTATTTTACTAGTCCCCCTAGGGGCCTATAGCGATCGGCAATCCGATCACTGTTATCTATCTGCTGATCACAGCTATACAGCTGTAAACAGCAGATTCAGTCACTTCCTGTCTCTCTGCTCTCGGCCGAGGGAAAACGAAAGTGAAACTTCATAGCTGCAGGCATCATCACATGACCCTGTGCTACGATGGCAACCACCGAAAGTCACGTGATCACGCACGTGACATCCGGTGGGGGCGGCGGTAAGTAAAAATCATGGCCGCTCGCATATAGATCTCGCTGCCAGACTTTGGCAGCGAGATTTAAGGGGTTAAATGTTGCGAGTGGAAGCGATTCCACTCGCAACATGCAGGCACACATGTCAGCTGTTGAAAACATGCAGGCACACATGTCAGCTGTTGAAAACAGCTATGTGTGCCAACCGCCGCCGCCTGCCCGCGGCAGGGGGCAAGGCTTAACGGGACACGCTCCATGACGGATTTATCCGTCCATGGTCGGGAAGGAGTTAATTAGTCAGCCTGTCTAGCAATTGGACGACCCACCTTTTTGCTGAAGCACCTCACAGTTTGGCTCTTTGTTTGGGCTCTCCTCTAGCAATCCACTCCTCTTCTTTTTTTTTTCTTTAAAAACCCATGCACCTTTTGGAAAGCTGTGCAGATAGGTGGAGTTATACAAAAGAACAAGTGTTATAATCCTTCATGGCCTTGACCTAATCTATCTTGTGAGTGTTAGGGGTGCTTCACACACAGCGAGCTCGCTGCCGAGATCGCTGCTGAGTCACGTTTTTTGTGACGCAGCAGTGACCTCATTAGCGATCTCGCTGTGTGTGACACTGAGCAGCGATCTGGCCCCTGCTGCGAGATCGCTGCTCGTTACACACAGCCCTGGTTCGTTTTCTTCAAAGGTGCTCTCCCGCTGTGACACACAGATCGCTGTGTGTGACAGCGAGAGAGCGACAAATGAAGCGAGCAGGGAGCAGGAGCCGGCATCTGGCAGCTGCGGTAAGCTGTAACTAAGATAAACATCGGGTAACCAAGGTGGTTACCCGATATTTACCTTAGTTACCAGCCTCCGCAGCTCTCACGCTGCCTGTGCTGCCGGCTCCGGCTCTCTGCACATGTAGCTGCATTACACCCGATGTGTACTGTAGCTAGGAGAGCAAGGAGCCAGCGCTAAGCAGTGTGCGCGGCTCCCTGCTCTCTGCACATGTAGCTGCATTACACATCGGGTTAATTAACCCGATGTGTACTGTAGCTAGGAGAGCAAAGCTAAGCGGTGTGCGCTGGTAACTAATGTAAACATCGGGTAACCATACCCTATGTTTACCTTAGTTACCAGTGTCCGCAGCTTCCAGACGCCGGCTCCGTGCAAGCGCAGCGTCGCTTGCACGTCGCTGCTGGCTGGGGGCTGGTCACTGGTCGCTGGTGAGATCTGCCTGTTTGACAGCTCACCAGCGACCATGTAGCGATGCAGCAGCGATCCTGACCAGGTCAGATCGCTGGTCAGATCGCTGCTGCATCGCTAAAGTGTGAAGGTACCCTTAGTAGGGCCCTGATAAGGCAAAAATTATTGTCTGGCTTTTATTGTACATCGCCTTGTGAACTTATCCACGTTTTTTTTTTGTCACAGTATACCCACAAACCAAAATGTATTTTTTTTTTTTTTTTTTTTGGAGATTTTATGTGATATACCAACACAAAGTAATAAGTATTTATGAAGTGTAAAGGAAATTATTCATAGTTTTCAAAATATTAATCTAAAGGGCATTTGTATTCCGCCCCCCTGAGACAATTCTTTTGTAGGATCACCTTTCACTATCAGCATTTTGGGGTATGTCGCTGTCTGCTTTGCATATCTAGAGGTTGAAATTTTTGCATCTGTGAAGAGCAATTTTCATCTCTTGTCACAGATTCTCAATGGGATTTAGGTCTGGACTGTGACTGGGCCATTCCTACACATGAAGATGCTTTGATGTTAACCATTCTACCATTGTGGCTCTGGTAGTATGTTTAGGGCCTTTGTCCTGTTGGAAGGTGAACCTACGTCCCAGTCTCAAGTCTTATGCGGCCTCCAATAGATTTTCCTCCAGGATTGCCCTGTATTTAGCTCCATCCATCTTTCCATCAACTCTGACCAGCTTCCCTGTCCGTGTGGAAGAAAAGCCTCCACACAGCATGATGCTGCCCACCAGCATGTTTGACATTGGGGATGTTCCCCGGGTAATGTGCAGTGTTAGTTTTTTGCCTCTCATATCATTTTGCATTTCTACCAAAAAGTTCTACTTTGGCCTAACCTGACCAGTGCACCTTCTTCCCACATCCTAGCTGTGTCCCGTACACCGCTTTTTGCAAACTGGACTTCTCATGGCTTTTTTTGAAAAATGCTTTCTTCTTGCAACTCTTCCATAAAAGCCAAATTTGTGGATGATACGACTAAAAATGATCCTGGGGACAGATTCTGCCTTCTGAGCTGTGGACCTGTGCAGTACGGTGACCCTGGGACTCTTAGCTGCATATCTAATTAGTGGTCTTCGTGTTTGGGATGTCAGGTTAGGTGGGCATGTGTTGCAGTTGTGCCATATTTTTTCCAATTTTGGATAATGGATTTAAAAGTGCCCGTTGTGAGGTTATTTTATAAAATAGCCTAAGCTCTGAACATCTCATAGTATAATTAGTAGGGAAAGTTATCCAGGTTCTCACTGGTATCTGGATAATCCCCTTTTTATATAAATTAAAAGACAGACCATTAAAATTCACATGTGTAAAGCCTGCTTTACACCTTACAATTTCGCATACGATATCGTATGCGATTGGACCCGCCCCATCGTATGTGCGGCACGTTCAATTTGTTGCCCGTGTCGCACAAACGATTATTTCCCGTCACACGTACTTACCTCCCATACGACCTCGATGTGGGCGGCGAACATTCACTTCCTGGAGTGGGAGGGACGTTCGGCGTCACCGTGACGTCAAGCAGCAGCCGGCCAATAGAAGCGGAGTGGCGGAGATGAGCGGGACGTAAACATCCCGCCCACTTCATTCCTTCCACATAGCCGGCGAGAGCCGCGGGACGCAGGTAAGCTGTGTTCATCGTTCCCGGGGTGTCACACACTGCGATGTGTGCTGCCTCGGGAACATTGAACAACCTGACGTTCAATTTTTAGTAATTGAACGACGTGCATGCGATCAACGTTTTACCGTTCAATCGCACGGAGGCTTCACACGCTACAATGTAACTAACGATCCCGGATGTGCGTCACTTACGACGTGACCCCGCCGACACATCGTTAGATAAATTGTAGCGTGTAAAGCGGGCTTAACATACCTAGGCAAAAATGCATCATATCATAATGTACATGTATAATGTGTGCAAAAGCTGAAGATAAAAAAGCACTAGTGGTTCACATAATGCAATCAAAGGCATAAGTTACATGGGGCTAAACACAAAGTAAGGTACTTCCCTTTTAAAAAAAAAAATAAAAAATTTTTGAAAAACTAAGTTTAGATGAGTCCATGTGTTTCCAATAGGGGAATAAGGCTAGTTTCACACATCCGGCTTTGCACCAGATTCGTCGGACTCCAGTACAGTGTGATACAGTACCATGGCAGTGCGACAAGCTCCGGTCACATGCTGTCATGTGACCGGAGCATGTGACCTGGAATTGCCGTGCTGACATTGTACTGTAAACACTGTACTGGAGTTCACCGAATCCGGCAAACCGGTGAAAAGCCCAGATGTGTAAAACTAGCCTAAGCCACCACCAGACGGCAGCAGCTCATGTTCAGGGACAACAGAAGGCTCCACTTTGAAATTCATTACGTTCGCACCTTCTTTTCCCCGACTCCACAAATCCCTTGGGCTATGTTCACACACTCAATCTTTTACCGCGTTTTTTTTTTGTGTGTGCATTTTTGAGGTCGCATAGATGCACCGAAATGCATGAATTTCCTTCCCCCAGCAAAGTCTGAGATTTTTCTTTTTCTGTCCACACTATATCTTTTTTGGCTGCGTTTTTGATAGATGCAGAATGTCAATTATTTTTGAGTTTTTCCAGCGACTTTGAGCCCTTCCAGTCAATAGATTTGACTTAAACTTATTGGGCAAAAATGATTAAGAAACACATGCATTTTTTTATGCGTTTTTCCGCCGGTGCGTTTTTATTTTTTGGGGCCAAAGACGCTGCACCTTAAAATGCACTGTGTGAGCATAGCCTTACACACGGGATTGTCGGCCTGTCCTGCTGATGTCTGCAGGGTTAGGTGACTGCACTAATTTGTTCGGGCACCTTGGAAGGTTCTGCCGTCTGCTGCAGGGTTTGTAGCGTCGCTTCACATTAGACTTGCCATGATGAGCACTTATTGTAGTATACTGTATATTAGTTACACTTAGGAACTTATTAGAGGTGCGGGAGAAGTGGTGATCTGTCATGTCTGCCCGTAGAGTCTGAATGAGTACCAAGTGTTTGATTTTTGTGATTACCTTGTCCTTGCGTTATACATACCTAATACGGGATCATTGCTTTTCTTGTATCCGGTCTCTTCTCTATTTTCTTGCCTGTTGTGACTGCAACGTTAACTTTTTTCCACTGGAAAACTACTTTAATGCCTATCCACAGGATTGCTGATCAGTGGGTGTCCATCTGCTGGGACCTGCGCCGATCAGTAGAATTTGGAAATTTATATCCCAATGGGGAACTTTTATTTTTGTTACAAAATGGGGTTGCAAGTGGGATACCCGACCTCCGCTCCTTTCTCTATGGGGCTGCCGGATAATCTGAATACAATACTCAGCAGCCCCATAGAGTAGATCAGCGGTCGAGCATTTCTTTCCTGTTTTGCCTTGTGCTGCAGGTCACAGCAGTTGGACCCCATAGAGCAACACAATCTACCCTATTCTGCTGGATCGGTGATAACATGCTTTTTTAATGTTTAGGCAGAAATTGTACCTAAACCATAAAAGTTTGTCCCGTATTCAGGATCCCCTTATGGCTGCTGTCCTCATGGTCACCCCATTTACTTCAGTGTGTACCATGTACCCCTTATGGCTGCTGTCCTCATGGTCACCCCATTTACTTCAATGTGTACCATGTACTCCTTATGGCTGCTGTCCTCATGGTCACACCATTTACTTCAGTGTGTACCATGTACCCCTTATGGCTGCTGTCCTCATGGTCACACCATTTACTTCAATGTGTACCATGTACTCCTTATGGCCGCTGTCCTCATGGTCACACCATTTACTTCAGTGTGTACCATGTACCCCTTATGGCTGCTGTCCTCATGGTCACACCATTTACTTCAGTGTGTACCATGTACCCCTTATGGCTGCTATCCTCATGGTCACCCCATTTACTTCAGTGTGTACCATGTAATATGATGAGGCGTTAGTTGATTTCATCCAGATATTAAAGGCACCAGCAATCTTCAGATTTTGCTATTATTTATTATTATTATTATTATTATTATTATTATTATTAGAGGCAGAGGGATCCTTCACTAAAGCCAATGTTGACTTTTGAAAACCATTTTACAGGTTATTAAATCAACTTATGTACAAAAATGTTATTCCTTTGCTCTTATTTTATTTACAGACTGTATTGCATTCCAGAGCTGTATTATTAATTCTGCAGGCTTCAGTGCTGTAATCACGGAATGTAAAGTAATGTAATCTGAGAAAAATAAAATCTGATTTGTAAAAATTACATCTGTAAGAGGAAGCCTGATATTTGCTTCAGGAGGTCTGATCTTTGCTTTAGGAGGAAAACTGTGACTAGACCTATTGAATTTCAGCATGCCTGATCTTTTGATCTCCACCGTGCAGTCAGTTGTATACTGCAGTGACTTGTCATGCACATTAATATTATGTTTGGTTCACATTCATTCTATTTGTCTATCTGAGCATTCCTGTGTATAGGGGGTTTGGACCTTACTCTTCTATAAGGCTATGTGCGCACGGAACATTTTATGGCGCAGAGTTGCTGCAGATTATGGCCTAAATCTGCATGCCTATCTTTGTCAGCAAAATCAATGAGAATCCTGAAGTTCTGTTGCTTATTTTTTTCTTTGCAGATTTGGTGCAGAAACTAATCTACAGCTTGTCATTTGTTGGTGCACTTGTTTCCATGTTTTTTTTTTTCTTTTCCCCTTCCACCCATTGACTTCATTGTTAAAAAAACAAACTGTATGGCAAAAACGCACCAAAACACTTGCATTTTGTGCTGCGTTTTGCTACCCTAAGGTGCAGATCTCATGCAGAGAGCGTCTGCAGCGTGTGCACATAGCCTTCTAGCATTACATCCATGTCACTTGTTATAGAATTCCCGCTGTGTAATGCAGACGTCATGTAATCTTGTGTTCTAAACCCATCTCGGATGTAATCTGTAATAAGCTTGACAAAGACGACCTGCAATGGTTAATTCCAGATTGCCCATTATTATGTGTTAATACTGAGTTTTGGTATTTTGATAGGCTCATGTGTAATTTTCAAACAGCTGAGTGCAAGTAAGTAATTGCTAGTGGGGCCATTTTTTATTCTTAGTGGGACCATAAGCTGAGCTGCTGAAAGCTGCCATGTCCGGGTGCTGAGGCTTTCTTGTGTGTCGGCATCCTTGCAGGCCTGGCGGTGATGAATGGAGTGACCCTGTTTTGGCACAATAAGGCACCTCGTACCATTAGACTGTGGGAACGTGTAGTTCAGGCTCATCTGAATGCTTAGCACATGCTTTGACCTGGTTTGCGCCGACTATAGTCTGACTCTATAGGAGCATGCGATTGCATGTTTGGAAACTTTGGAATTGTGTAACACGATGGGTGGGTGCCATGTACGAGCAGTCGCTCCGGTCCTCCAGTAACCATATATTATCTTTATTGCAGGAGATGTCAGAGTAAGAAGCAGAGCCGGCTTTGAATCGGAAAGACGAGGCTCTCATCCTTACATTGATTTCCGTATTTTGCACTGTAAGTAATTACAAGTTTTTAAATTTTAAAGCCATATCTCCCATTAAAGCAGTACTCCACCTAAACCGAGAATATCTGTCAATGACCTCTGTGCCCTGCTGTACTCCAGGTAGCGTTCCAGTTTTGTTTATATACAGTCCCCACTGAATATAATTTGACTTATTTTTGGAGAAGATCTTTATTCTTGGAAAAACACGGTTGGGGGTAAGTTTACCCCCCAAAATTGAAGACCCCCCCCCCCCCCCTCTTCCCAGGAGACTCATACTTACCAGACCCGGATGTCTGCGTGGCTTCCAGGTCCTCCTGTGATCTCCGGTGGGTTCTGCACGCCGTCCACCCCTGCTTCTAGCTGACATACTGACACACACACAAACAAACACACGCGCATCACATCACATCCAGTGCTTCCGGCCACAGGGAATGATGGGAGGAAGTCACGTGTGTCCACAGGTCCTGTTGCGGCAGGTCCTTGCGCTCCACCGCACTGCCTCTCAGAATTCTGCTAGCGACAAGAAATCGGGTGTCGCTGGATGTGGGGAGTGTGTGTGCGCTCCGATGTTTGTGTGTGCGTGTGATCCAATGTGTGAGGGGGTGCGATCACTGCAGGTCCTCTGCTCGGCGTCTGGTGAGTGTAATTGCAGGGTTCCCGCTGTCTATATTGAAGTGTCCTGCAGTATCTGTACCTTTTTTTTTTTTTAGCTGCACGGACATTCATTATTGATCCACGACTAGGGCTTATTTTCGGGGGAGGGCTTATATTTAAGCCTTGCTCGAAAAATGCTGAAAATCCCTGCTAGGGTTTACTTTTGGGGGAGGGCTTATTTTGGTGGTGGTGGTAGTAGTAGTAGAATTACTTTCTATTTTGAAATTCATGGTATAATTCTCTACGGTTACACCCCCCCCTACTCGTCCTGCTCATGGTTATTGGCACATGTTGTTTAAGTACATAATATGGAATATCTCCTGAAAAAAACGATTCAAGTGAAACAGCTTTTTTGTACAGAGCACTCGTCACTTGTGTCAAATACAAAAGAGCAAATGATAAACAATAATTTAAAATGAGACCCAATGGGAGGGAAAAATAGAAAAACCAAAATCTTGCTGTGACACTGGTATTGGCACCCTTTACATTAAATTGGCATGGAAACACATTTTGACTCACCAAATTGTCAGTGCCCATGTGACATGAGTTAACCAATGAATGATTACTACAGTGTTTAAAAAAACCACATAGTAGGTAGGTGCTGTGCCTTTGTCACAATGGTGAAGACAACGGAGCTGTCTGAGGACATCAAAACTGCTATTATTGGCAAACACAAGACTTCCAAAGAGTATAACGCCATCTCCAAAGACCTTTGTACCCCAGTTTCAACAGTGCGTAATGTTTTTAGAAGTTTGCCAAGCATGGAACCGTAAAGAACCTCCCTGGATGTGGGGTGAAAGGAAGAAAATTGACTAGATGTTTTCGAACGTTTGTGTGAATGGTGGAAAAAACACCACGTCAAACCTCCAAACACATGAAGGCAAACCTTGAACAGTCTGGGGTTATGGTTTCAACAAGTACCATATGCTGCACACTAAACAAAGCAGAGCTTTATAAGCAAACGCCAAGGAAGAAACCATTGCTGAAGAAATTACATGAAAAGGAATGATTGATATTTTCCAAAGAGTATCTTGACAAACCACACGTTCATTTGGGAAAATGTTCTGTGGACAGATGAAACAAAAGTAGACATTTTTGGCAAAGCAACAGTTTGTTTACAGACTGCGCAATGAAGCTTATACGGTAAAGAACATCCTACCAACAGTGAAGCATGGTGGAGGATTCATAATGCTGTGGGGCTGTTTTGCTGCGTCTGGTAATGGAGGCCTTGATCGTATCACAGGAATCATGACATCTGAGTATCCTCAAGAGATTTTAGAGTAACGTGTCCAACCCAGTGTAAGAAAACTGTTTTGAATCGAAGATCATGGTTCCTTCAGCAAGACACTGTCCCAAAGCACACATCCAAAAGTGCACAGGAATGGTTGAAAAAGAAAAAAATGGACTATTTTAAAATGGCCAGCAATGAGTGCTAACCTCAATCCTATTGCAAATCTTTGGGGTGAGCTGAAATCTGCCATTGGGAAAAAGAGCCCTACAAACATTCAAGAGCTTGGGCAAACGGCAAAGGAAGATTGTGAGAAAATACCAGCTGAGAAGTGCAAGAGGCTTCTAGATGGCCACAAGAAACGTTTGCAGGCTATCATAAATGCCAAAGGGTGTGCAACAAAATATTCATTATTGTTGCCATTGTTGCTGCACATGCTGTTTACTCTGTTTCTTGTTTGAAATTGCCACATGTAAGTTACTAAACAATGTTTTATTGTTGTATTACTTTAAACCACTAATTAAAAAATCCTGGGGATATAATTTTGGTACATTTCCATTTTGTTTCTGAAGATATTGTACAGTGTATGAGGAAAAATTTAAGGGGTGCCAATAATGGTGAGCAGCACTGCAGGTGAGAAGCCACTGCCTGTAGGCTTTATGCATTGTGGCCTGCTCAGACGTTGGCCAGAACATTGAATCCGAGCAGCTTCAGTACCCTATGCTGCTTCCATGCTGTGAATGTAAAGCAGCGTCCGCTTACAGCATGCGAGAGAAAGCAGTTTGGACCATCATCGCGACCTTGATGCAAGACAGATCTGTCATTTTTCATTAAATAAACCGCACCCAGCAGCAATGGAGTAGAGAGAGAGAAACTGAGCACGCCTAAAGAAACAATATGAGAAAACCCATTTAAGTTCTCCACTGGGGAGGAAGGGATGTAACTCCTATCTAAGATAATGATGATGACTGCACAGTGCCTGTCACACAATTATAATAGGAGATCACAGTTCAGCCTCTTGACTGTCTCCACTGCAAGCACAGAATGGTACTGGCTGTAGCTGGTCACGTGGTGCTGTGCTGATGGCTCCTGGGATTGATAGCAGGTTACATAATGTGCAGGATGAAAGTTGTTACTTGAGATGGAGGCAGAGGGGAAGAAAATGGGAGGTTAAACTACGTAAGAAAACGTATGTAAGTTTTATACATTCTACATTGTAAGAGCTCCTGCTCAGCGCTGACTGTTCTGTCTACACTTCCTGCCTTTCTTTCAGTGTTAGGCCACGTTGCGTTCTGTCCCTGCAGACATTTCTGCTGCAATTTGAACAGCACACGTGCCCTTCAAATCGCTGCAGAAACAGTCCGTAATGAAAAGCCGATTTCATGCGCTCTGGATGCAGCCTCTCCCATAGACAGAGCGGGGGGCTGCATCCAAAGCGCACGAAAGAAGTGACATATTGCTTTTTAGAACACAGCGATTGACAGCATGAAAATCGCTGCGTTCTAAAATGCATCGTGCGCATGGATTATGCACAATCTTCATAGATTGTGCTGGGGACGCATGGAGTTACGCTGCAGTGCAATACGCAGCGTAACTGCATGCAAATACGCAACGTGGGCACATAGCCTTAGAAACACCAGAAGGAGATGGTGTTGTGTACACGTGCAGTGGAGAGTGGGGATAGTATCTAAAGTGTTATGGAGAGCAGACAGATGGGTTATAGATCAGGAGGAAAGCATATAAAGAAGGAAATAAGTGCAGGAGAGACTGTGCTGATATACTGTATGAAAACAAATAAATAGTGGCACCCTAACTACACACAAAGCTCACATCCAGCCTGTATTATTGGGCAAGACATTCCTACTAGAAAAAAAGTCTTTAAAACTTGAGTCGAGCTGCGAACTTCATATGAAACTGGGTCTAAGAAGGAATAAAAGAATGAAGATTAGGCTAAGGCCACACAAGCATTTAGCCTCCGATGCGAGATGCTAGTGATACCAGACTCCTGCTCTGCTGCGAGTATAAGCAGTGTCATTATACTGGGATGTGATCCTTCGATCAAATCACAGCTGTGGATGAGAGGGAGGGACTAATCTCCCAATCTTCTCCAGTATCAGCTGATGCAATTATTGCACTGCACTTCGCAGTAATACTAGTGCAGTGCGATGTTTCTCTTGCTCCCATAGACTTGTATGAGTGCAAGTGAAAACTGATCGGATTCCACCTGCAGCATGCAGCAATTGATTTCTCAGTCTGATCAGGACTGAGAAAAAAATTGCAGATGGGAACGGCCCTATAGAGTAACATGGGTCCGAGTGGAATGCGTGTTTTTTGGGTTTTTTTTGCATTTTACTCGGTCTGTTTTACTCGCCGTGTATCCCAGCCCTTAGACTGAAACTTAGTGCAGTTTTATTAAAAACTAAATGTAACCACAAATATACAGTTAGGTCCAGAAATATTTGGACAGTGACACAATTTTCGCGAGTTGGGCTCTGCATGCCACCACATTGGATTTGAAATGAAACCTCTACAACAGAATTCAAGTGCAGATTGTAACGTTTAATTTGAAGGTTTGAACAAAAATATCTGATAGAAATTGTAGGAATTGTACACATTTCTTTACAAACACTGCACATTTTAGGAGGTCAAAAGTAATTGGACAAATAAACCAAACCCAAACAAAATATTTTTATTTTCAATATTTTGTTGCGAATCCTTTGGAGACAATCACTGCCTTAAGTCTGGAACCCATGGACATCACCAAATACTGGGTTTCCTCCTTCTTAATGCTTTGCCAGGCCTTTACAGCCGCAGCCTTCAGGTCTTGTTTGTTTGTGGGTCTTTCCGTCTTAAGTCTGGATTTGAGCAAGTGAAATGCATGCTCAATTGGGTTAAGATCTGGTGATTGACTTGGCCATTGCAGAGTGTTCCACTTTTTTGCACTCATGAACTCCTGGGTAGCTTTGGCTGTATGCTTGGGGTCATTGTCCATCTGTACTATGAAGCGCCGTCCGATCAACTTTGCGGCATTTGGCTGAATCTGGGCTGAAAGTATATCCCGGTACACTTCAGAATTCATCCGGCTACTCTTGTCTGCTATGTCATCAATAAACACAAGTGACCCAGTGCCATTGAAAGCCATGCATGCCCATGCCATCACGTTGCCTCCACCATGTTTTACAGAGGATGTGGTGTGCCTTGGATCATGTGCCGTTCCCTTTCTTCTCCAAACATTTTTTTTCTTCCCATCATTCTGGTACAGGTTGATCTTTGTCTCATCTGTCCATAGAATACTTTTCCAGAACTGAGCTGGCTTCATGAGGTGTTTTTCAGCAAATTTAACTCTGGCCTGTCTATTTTTGGAATTGATGAATGGTTTGCATCTAGATGTGAACCCTTTGTATTTACTTTCATGGAGTCTTCTCTTTACTGTTGACTTAGAGACAGATACACCTACTTCACTGAGAGTGTTCTGGACTTCAGTTGATGTTGTGAGCGGGTTCTTCTTCACCAAAGAAAGTATGCGGCGATCATCCACCACTGTTGTCATCCGTGGACGCCCAGGCCTTTTTGAGTTCCCAAGCTCACCAGTCAATTCCTTTTTTCTCAGAATGTACCCGACTGTTGATTTTGCTATTCCAAGCATGTCTGCTATCTCCCTGATGGATTTTTTCTTTTTTTCAGCCTCAGGATGTTCTGCTTCACCTCAATTGAGAGTTCCTTAGACCGCATGTTGTCTGGTCACAGCAACAACTTCCAAATGCAAAACCACACACCTGTAATCAACCCCAGACCTTTTAACTACATTGATTACAGGTTAACGAGGGAGACGCCTTCAGAGTTAATTGCAGCCCTTAGAGTCCCTTGTCCAATTACTTTTGGTCCCTTGAAAAAGAGGAGGCTATGCATTACAGAGCTATGATTCCTAAACCCTTTCTCCGATTTGGATGTGAAAACTCTCATATTGCAGCTGGGAGTGTGCACTTTCAGCCCATATTATATATATAATTGTATTTCTGAACATGTTTTTGAAAACAGCTAAAATAACAAAACTTGTGTCACTGTCCAAATATTTCTGGACCTAACTGTATGTAAAAATTATAAAAAAATATATTTATTCTGCTAAAGATATCCATAGCTTGTCAAGAGATGTGTGTCTGCACAGAATGACACTGTTCAAACCAAGTACAGGCGCTCGGGGCTAATTATTGAAGTATACCTTCCCACATGTCAATCATAGAAAAGTTGAGGAGTGGGAATGGAGAGAGAGGGAACAGAAGGAGGTGGAAAGGTGTGGGTTTTGTTTTTTTTTTTTTTAAATATTTAGCCACGCCAAGGGTGCACAGACTGTGTGAACTTGGTTTGTACGGTCATTCTCTGCTGACAGACACACTTAGGCTAATTTCACACATCAGTTTTTTGGCATCAGGCACAATCCGGCGTGTGTCTGATGCAACGGATCCGGCGCACAATATGCAAAAACTGATGTGCCTGATCCTTTTTTTGACGGTTCCAATATACCTGCTCCTTGAAAAAACGGATCTGGCGCATCCGTTTTTGCATCCTTTAAGTTTTGTTTTTTTGCTGGATCCGTTTTTTTCAATACATTGGAGCATGCTCGGTTTACAAAATCGGTTCTGGCGGCCGCATCTCTTTTTTTACCGCATTATGCCGGATCCGGCGCGATGCGGTTTTTTTGACGCACAAAAAAGTTCCAAGATACGTTCCCTCCGGCCGCCACTTCAGGCAATTATGACGGATCCAGCAAAAGCCGGATGCAACGCAAGGCCATCGGGCACAATCCGGCGCTAATACAAATCAATGGGGATAAAACTGATCCGGCGCCGGATCAGTTTTCCCCGTTTTTTTCCGGATTGTGCCTGATGGGAAAAAAACTGATGTGTGAAATTAGCCTTAGTAGGTTGTTTGGGACTAAGGTTAGAAAATGTATCAAAATAAACAGTATTGGCCTAGTCACCCCACTTTGTCTCTGCTGATCCTCACTGGCCTTTTTAGCGGTCACAGCCTCAGCCAATAGCTGGCTGCATGAGCCAATGGCAGACCGTGCCAGAATGGAGGCTAAGGCCAGTAATTGCTTGCGTCATTTAGGAGAATGATGGACGTTATCCCTGCTGCATTGCTAGCGATGACCTGAGTGACGGGATTGTATGTGTTAGTAATGCTAAAACCCAGACAAGCTCTTATTAATTCTAATAAAGTTGAGTTGTCCTCAATTACTCTCATTTTGTCTGTGAGATGTTTGTTTCACCACTAGGTGTCGCCATTGCTGCATTTGTTTATCTTCATATAACCCATGGGCTGGATAACCACAAATATCTTGCATCCATCATACTGTCATTGACTTCTTGGAAAATGTTATTTTAAGCTTCCAGAATGTTTGTTTTGGGACAGGACCACAGTAATATCACAATAGCCTGCTTGTATATTCACTACGTGCCATTTCCTGATATAAGGTGCATGTTATCCCTTGTGGTGTGTCCTCTGAACATCATTTTACTGTTTATACATTAGAGTTTTGGATAGACACTGGTCTGAACTGGAATTTAGGCAAATTGTCTTTTGTATCATGCAGAATTATAAATACAGCTCTGCACTTTAATATAGGCTAAAACTCCTGATCAGCAAAATGTACTTGAAAAATGAATGCGTCCGTGCAGATTAGAGGTTGTCAAAAAGGAACAAATTTTTTTTTTTTTTTTTTTTTTTTAGTTAGTGGCACTGTGATCAGTTTGGTCTCTGAAATCTCATGGTGACACTTATGGTTGTGTGGCAGTTACAGCCAGTCATGTGCTCTAACAGTAAAAGCACCTGCCTAATATTGTGCGCGTCTCTCATGGTGAGAGGCTTCTGAAGGCGTCATGTGTATCTGGCACCACGACACTAGCAGCAGATACTTTTCTAAGACTTTTCCTATTCCTCTCTCATCTGCTTCATCAGAGAAAAAGAGACCCTGTTGGCAGCCAGGCAAAAATATTTTCCAAGACCCTTTTTGACACCAGGCGTGAAGCATGCAAGGTTCGACTAATTTCAATCATAAAATGGCCGTAAAGGGATTTTGGGACTTTGTGAGAAAGCTCAACCCTCCTAAGTCATCTGTATGGGCATTCAGGTCACAAAGTTGAATAAGATGATACCTTAATATTCATGATCCGATGTCCTATTTCAGAGAAATATATATAGCTGGTATAGTGTAGTGGTTAAATGGACTGCCTCCCACATGGGAGACTGGGGTTCAAATCCCTGCCCTGCCACGTGGAAAAAATATATATATAAAGATAAATTACTATATAGCTTGGGAAAAAGCCTCTAAACACTATACCTACCTACCTTCTGGTGGCTGTTATTAGGGTAGTAGTTAAAGTGCACATCCACCAGTATACCAGTAGGGGTCCTTAGGCAAGACCCCCTAACACTATAATGCCTACCTCAGTAAACATGAGAGGGTCACGAACAAAGAGAGTCATGCCGGCTCGGACGTCGCCCGGATTAACAAGGTCCGCGTCAGATGTTGAGGAACCAGGACAACCTGATGATAAATGGGCTACTGGAACAAACCATAAATGGACAAGGCAAGAGAACCTGGATCTGATAAAATGCTACTACAACAGCAGACCAAATGAGAGGGGATACATAAAGCATATGAGGAAACTATGGATGGATAAAAGACCTGAATGTCCATTGACTGAGAAACAACTAGTCACCCAACGCTTCAATATCGTAAAGAGAAAGCTATTATCACAACTTGAGATAGATCAACTGCACTGCATATCCACACCACAGGAAGACCTGGAAGAACATGTGTAACCCCCTGAAAATCCTGATCCAATCCTGCAACTAGAGGGTACAACAGCTGATCTGAAACAGAAAATCATAGAGAAACTAAATACCATGAACCCCAGAGACCGATTGCCAAGTCTCAGCAGAGAGATACCACCAGAAAGTATGCTAGAAGATGCCAATAGAGCACTCGCATCAATACCTACCACCACCATAACACAAACTAATAAACTGATCTATGCCACCGCCTCAGTAATTCTGGAAATGCTTGGCTATACCAGCAAGAACAACAAAAGCACGTGCCCACCATGGAAAAGAAGACTGGAGGCAAAAATCAAGGTGACACGAAGAGAAGTCAGCCAACTAACAAGCACAGAAGGGTGTAAAGATCAATAATAAGACCAAGCTGAACAAGTACAAAGGCCTGACTCCATCTGAAGCCCTAGAGACTACAAAACAAAGGCTTACAGCACTGGCTGCAAGACTAGGGAGATACACTAGAGAAGCTGAGGCCAGGAGGATAAATACCTTGTTCTCCAAAGAACCATCCAAGATGTATTCCCAGCTGCAGAGTAAAGGCCCTGTCACACACACAGATAAATCTGCAGCAGATCTGTGGTTGTAGTGAAATTGTGGACAATCAGTGCCAGGTTTGTGGCTGTGTACAAATGGAACAATATGTCCATGATTTCACTGCAACCACAGATCTGCCAAAGATTTATCTCTGTGTGTGACGGGGCCTTAACAGCACAGTAGCAGCAATTCCACCGATAGCAGAGACTGAACAATACTGGAGGGACATATGGGAGAAGGAAAAAAACACCACAAAACACCGGTGCAAAGTGACTGTAAGATCTGAGAATGAAACACAATAACCACCCAGAACAAGAACCAGTCACCATCACAGAAGTAGACATCCAAGAGCGTGTCAAGAACATGAAGAGCTGGACAGCACCTGGCCCAGACATGATCCACACCTACTGGCTAAAGAAATTGACAGCAGTACATGAACGTCTGGCAAAACAGATGAACCAACTGCTAGAAGCAGGCCACCACCCAGCTTGGCTAACACAAGGAAGAACAGTGCTAATCATGAAGGACCCTTGTAAAGGCACAATTCTATCCAACTATCGCCCAATAACCTGCCTTACGACATGGAAACTCCTGTCAGGCATCATAGCTACCAAGCTACAGAACCATATGAATCGCTACATGAATCCAGCTCAGAAAGGCATTGGGAACAACACCAGAGGCTCTAAGCACCAGCTGCTAGTGGATAGAGCAGTCTCTCAAGACTCAAGATCCAGACAGACTAATCTCAGCACAGCCTGGATTGACTATAGGAAAGCCTATGACTCTATGCCACACATGGATCTGTGAATGCTTGGCTCTCTACAGTGTCAATAGGAAATTAAGAACCTTCCTCAGCAACTCAATGGGGCTATGGAGGACAACACTGATAGTCAACTCTAGGCAACTAGCACAAGTATCCATAAAATGTGGCATATACCAAGGTGATGCACTATCCCCATTGCTATTCTGCATAGGTTTGAACCCCCTCAGTAGCTAATAACAGAGTCTGGCTATGGATACAAGTTCAAGAGTGGAAGCACCATCAGCCACCTACTCTACATGGATGACCTCAAGCTGTATACAAAAAATGAACGAGACATCAGTTCACTGATCTACCTGACCAGGATATACAGCGAAGACATCAGGATGTCCTTCGGACTGGAGAAGTGTGGTCGGCTGGTCATAGACAGGCAAGGTAGTAAAGACTGATGGAGTAGAGCTACCGGCAGGGCAATTAGCAGATGTACAAACCTGCTAAAAGTACCTTGGCATCCCACAGGGATACGGTAACCATGATGAGGAGGCAAGGAAAGCAGCAACATCCAAATATCATCAAAGGGTAAGACAGGTCCTAAAGAGCCAGCTCAATGGGAAGAATAAGATCCGCGCCATCAATACATACGCTCTGCCAGTTATCAGATACCAAGTCAAACACCCAAAGATTGTATACCAACAGAAAGGAGGGTGGTTGAGGCTTGATAGGTGTCCAAGCCACCATCATCGATGAAACAAGAAGTATCCAGGAATACATCAGAAAAATGGCACCAAAAGATGAGATGCTGAAGGAGAGCCTAAGACAGCAACAACAACAGTGTGGGAAGGAAGAACAAGAACATGAAGTGCCATGGAAAGACATGCCGCTGCATGGAATGTACCATAGACAGATAATGTAGGTGGCTGACATGAAGAAATCCTACCAATGGCTGGAGAAAGCTGGACTCCAGGACTGCACAGAGGCACTAATCCTAGCAGCACAAGAGCAGGAGCTAAGTACCAGATCCATAGAAGCAGGGACCTACCACACAAGACAAGACTCAAGGTGTAGACTATGTAAAGAAACCACAGAAATAATCCAACACAGTGGCAGGATGCAAATTGCAAGCAGGAACAGCGTACACCGAACGCCACAACCAAGTAGCGGTAATTGTATACAGGAATATCTGTACAGCGTATGGGCTAAGTCCCCCTATGTCCAGGTGGGAGACCCCAGAAAAAGTGGTGGAGAATGAAAGGGCTAAAATCCTGTGGGACTTCAAGATCCAGACGGATAAGCAAGTGGTAGCTAACCAACCAGGTATCGTGATAATAGACAAGTATCAGAAGACAGCAATGATAATAGATGTAGCAGTGCCTAATGACAGTAACATCAGAAGGAATATGAGCATCTAGAAAAATACCAGGGCCTTAAAGAACAACTGGAGAAGATGTGGAAGGTGAAGAAAACAGTGATTCCAGTGGTGATAGGAGCACTTGGAGCAGTGACCCGTAAATTGGAAAAATGGCTGCAACAGATTCCAGGAGCAACATCTGAGCTCTCTGTCCAGAAAAGTGCAGTGCTGGGAACAACTAAGATCCTGCGCAGAACCCTCAAACTCACAGGCCTCTGGTACAGGACCCGAGAATGAGGAAGGACAAATAACCACCCACAGGGGGTGAGAAGGTAGGGTTTTTTTGTTTGTTTGTTTTTTATAATATATATATTTTTTTGCAATATGTAAATGTGCCATTAAGTTCTATGGGCAGGATATAGATCTCCCAGAGAATTCGCCTCCAGAGCTTATTGTAAATTAAAGAAGGCGTTACCAGAGTGAGACATGTAATGGCTGCTCTCTGTTTTCCTGATCTGACTGCAGAGCTGGGCGCGCTTACATTAACTACAGCAGAGCTGAGCTTTGCCTAATTACAAATATAGTCCTACTGTTTTCAGTATGTACTGCCCCTCTCATACACTAAATGCTGACAGATGCAAGCTGAAGAAGTTGGTTGTAATCATACGAATCATACATCGCTCTACAGCAGAGCTGACTGCACTAGAAGGGGAGAGCTGCAGGTGCAGAGGTGTTTGTAATTAGACAAAGTTCACTTTTGCTGTGCTGTGTGCTAATCTTACTACAGAGCTCTGTGTGATTTATGAGATATGTTATGTCTCCCCATTTTGTAAACTGATCTCCCGGAGAATCTGACTCCAGAGATTAGTGTCCGGCCCATAGATCGTAACTGCTCACTTGCATATAAGAACAAATGTGTATTTCTCTGGAATAATACATCGGATCACAGATATCAAGGTGTCATTTTAGTCAACTTTCTATGACCTTCATGCCCATGTATATGCTTAGGAGGGTTGATGCTTCTGACAGATTCCCGTTGTTAAATTTCAAGTAGTTAAAGATGTTTTCCTAATCTTACACAATTTTAGTATACGAGTGACTGCAACCTAGGTAACATCTTACAGATATGTAAGGTGTATATATAATACATGGAGGTATCCATCATTTGCAGAATAACTTTAAAACTAAATTTTATTAGACTACTCATTACAATCCTAAAAAATGGAGCAATCCTGAACACCTGGCCTAGAGGTTTCTAGCTTTTGACAAAAGAACCTTTTACAGGTTTGAAAGTCGGGCCCTTTCGCATTATGAGCACTTATCAGTCCGTTTGACACTAACTTATGATTAGACAGCCCCAGAATGGGGATTTTATTAATCTTTTATTAAACAAAAAGGCCAGCACCAGATAGTGATGGATACTAAATACACTGATGAACAAAAGGGTAACAATGCTGAGTGAGCACTACCATGCTTGGTCCTCTGTACTCATAAGCAGCTGTTAGATGTTCGCAGAGACTCGACTCATGAAAAATGCCCGAGTTCCCCATTGACTTCCATTATAGGTAGTACACAAGTTGAGCCCGTCCGAGTGTCCAACTGTTCATTACGAGTACAGAGCACCTGAGCATGGTACTGCTTGCTCATTACTAGTAATAATGTTTTGAGCTGTTGACTTCATCATCTTGGCGATCTCATACATAAATTTGACTTCCAACTACAAGTGCATCTCAATAAATTAGAATATAATCAAAAAGTTAATTTCAGTAATTCAATAAAAAAAGGGAATGCACATCTGTTTATAAAGAGTCATTACACACAGAGTGATCTATTTCAAGTGTATATTTCTGTTAATGATGATGATTATGGCTTACAGCCAATGAAAACCCAAAAGTCATTATCTCAGAAAATTAGATTATTATATAAGACCAACTGAAAAAATGATTTTAAACTCAGAAATGTTGGCGCCTACTGAAAAGTCTGTACAGTAAATACCTCAATACTTGGTCGGGGCTTCTTTTGCATGAATTTCTGCATCAATGCAGCGTGGCATGGAGGCGATCAGCCTGTGGCACTGCTGATGTGTTATGGAAGCCCAGGTTGCTTTGATAGCAGCCTTCAGCTCATCTGCATTGTTGGGTCCTGTGTCTCTCATCTTCCTCTACGTGGTTTAGGTCAGGTGAGTTTGCTGGCCAATCAAGCACAGTGATACTGTGGTTATTAAACCAGGTATTGGTATTTTGGCAGTGTGGACAGGTGCCAAGTCCTTCTGGAAAATGAAATTTCCATCTCCAAAAAGCTTGTCGGCAGAGGGAAGCATGAAGTGCTCTAAAATTTCCTGGTAGATGGCTGCACTGACTTTGGTGTTGATAAAACACAGTGGCCCTACACCAGCAGATGACATGGCTCCCCAAACCATCACTGATTGTGGAAACTTCATCCTAGACCTCAAGCAGCTTGGAGTGTGGCCTCTCCACTCTCCCTCCAGACTCTAGGACCCGGATTTCCAAATTAAATGCAATATTTACTGTCATCTGAAAACAACACCCTGTATTACTTAGCAAACAGTCCAGTTCTTTTTCTCCTTGGCCCAGGTAAGATGCTTCTGCTGTTTTCTATTGGTTATGAGTGGCTTGACCAAGGAATGCGACAGTTGTAGCCCATGTCCTGGATACATCTGTGTGTGGTGGCTCTTGAAGCACTGACTCCAGCAGCAGTTCACTCCTTATGAATCTCCCGCAAATTTTTGAATGGCTTTTTCTTAGCAATCCTGTCAAGGCTGCGATTATCCCGGTTGCTTGTGTACCTTTTTTCTACCACAATTTTTCCTTCCACTCAACTTTCCATTAGTATGCTTGGATACAGCCAGCTTCTTTTAGCAATGATCTTTTGTGGCGTATTCTCCTTGTGGAAGGTGTCAATGACTGCCTTCTGGACATCTGTCAAGTCAGCAGTCTTCACCATGATTTTGTAGCCTACTGAACCAGACTAGGAAACCATTTTGAATGCTGAGATGATGTCTTTTGGGCTTTCATTGGCTGTAAGCCATAATCAACATTAACAGAAATAAACACTTGAAATAGTTCACTCTGTAATGACTCTATTTAATGTGTTTCCCTTTGTAACTTTTTGATATTCTAATTTATTAAGATGCACCTGTATTTAGCATATGATTAATTATATAGATTCTTGTCATGTCAGTACATTTTTATTGTTTTGCTCCTAAAAGTCTAAATTTTAATTATTTTGTAAATCCACCCTTTTGGCTTTCAACACTGCCTGAATCCTTCTGGGAATGCTTTTTATCAGATTTGAGAGTATCTCGGTCAAAATCTGATCCTAGGTCTCTTCTACACGTTCCCATTATTTGTGCATACTGGTTGACTGACTTGGGTATGTATACAGCATTTCTTCAACTCTACCCACAAGTATTCAATAGAGTTGAGGTCTGAGCACTGTGGGGGCCAATACAGCACCTATACATCATTGCCATTGAACCATTTATTTGCCAATCTCGATGTATGCTTCGGGTCATTGTCCTGCTGGAACACTCTCGTCCTTTTCATACCCTTAGTTCTCAAGTGTACGAAGTAAGTAGTCTTATAGGATACTCCCATATAGCTCAGCTTTGAGACCACCATCAATCCTGGTCAACTATCCAAAGTATCCAGCACCTTTGGTTGTGAAAGACTATCAACAGGCTTCCTCCACCAAACGTAACAGTTCCTTCAATTTCTCAGTCCGTTAGCGCCTGTTGTCTTTGTTTCTTCCAGACCCATTTGCACTCATCAGAGACTAGTCTATTGACTTTCATCTTATCGCTTCAAATCCCTTCATTTCCAATCTTCTACTGTCCATTTATCGTACTTTTTGGCAAACATAAACCTTCGCTTCCGATATTAAAGTTGAGGCTTCTTCACCTTTTTTCAACCCACCATTCCAGACTCGTGTAACATACGTCACATGGACGTCTGTGATCTCTCTATTAAGATGCATACACGCCACCTCCACTGTCGTGTTTGTAGCGCCAGAACTGATAAACCTTGTAATGAGCCGACTTGCTGACTCACAATATTTTGCCTGGACATTTACATCTTGGCTTTTGGATGGATGGACAGACTTCATGTCATACTCTCCCAACTCTCATGGCAATCACATGATGCAGTTGGGCAATTTTCTTGGCCAAGAGATGGCTATTGATGAGTTGGATGATGCCGTTTTCTCTTTTCTTGGGAAATCTTCATGGCTGCTTTTGATTCAAACCAGTGACCTTTTGCTTGGAAAACTAGCTGATAAAACACTACTATTCGGGCTTGTGGGAACAGGTTTTAATATGTAGTTTACAGGAAGAAAAAGATTTTTCCTCAACCAGGAGCCAAACAGTAAAGCTGCGTTCACATATACAGTAATCATCTTTTAGAACGGATCCTGCAGAGATCTGTAGGGAAAAAAAGTTGTGCAAACACAATTTTTTTTGTCTGTTGTTAAATAACTGATGTCTGGCAGATCCATTTTTTTTTTTTTTTAACATTGGAATCTATTGAGTCTATGTATTGCGATTTAGACATCAGTGTTACTTGTATTTGTAATTGTAATGGATGTGTCCTTTTCTTAAAGGATCCGTTACAAATGTAAGATAAATAGCAATCCATGAATGGATCTAGTCTTGATAGACTCCAATGTTAGGAAGAAAAGTTCTGCCGCTTCAGTTTCTTCTAACGGATCTGTTCTAACGGATGTTTACAGGCTAGCAATCCAGCAACATGACAAGAATCTGCCTAATTAATCATATGCTAAATAGTTGCAAGTCAAAGTTATTTACACAAAGATTGTCTATAAAATGAAGTTAGTCTTGCATTTAACGCTGTAGTGGATGGTGAGATATGGAGCCCGAGAGTCAAATCTTCAACACATTGTTACCCTTATGCTTGTCTGTAGATACGAGCAAACCCGAAATTCGGTGTTCATACCGAACACAGAATTTACCCAAAAAAAAGACCCAGAGTTTGGGTTCGAAGTTCGGGTGCTTTACATACAGTACAGACCAAAAGTTTGGACACACCTTCTCATTCAAAGAGTTTTCTTTATTTTCATGACTCTGAAAACTGTAGATTCACGTTTAAGGCATCACAACTATGAATTAACACATGTGGAATGACATACTTAACAAAAAAGTGTGAAACAACTGAAAATATGTCTTATATTCTAGGTTCTTCAAAGTAGCCACCTTTTGCTTTGATTACTGCTTTGCACACTCTTGCCATTCTCTTAATGAGCTTCAAGAGGTAGTCACCGGAAATGGTTTTCACTTCACAGGTGTGCCCTGTCAGGTTTAATAAGTGGGATTTCTTGCCTTATAAAAGGGGTTGGGACCATCAGTTGTGTTGTGCCAAAGTCTGGTGGATACACAGCTGATAGTCCTATTGAATAGACTGTTAGAATTTGTATTATGGCAAGTAAAAAAGCAGCTAAGTAAAGAAAAACGAGTGGCCATCATTACTTTAAGAAATGAAGGTCAGTCAGTCCGAAAAATTTGGAAAACGTTGAAAGTGTCCCCAAGTGCAGTGGCAAAAACCATCAAACGCTACAAACAAACTGGCTCACATTAGGACCGCCGCAGGAAAGGAAGACAAAGAGTCACCTCTGCTGCGGAGGATATGTTTATCTGAGTCACCAGCCTCAGAAATCGCAGGTTAACAGCAGGTCAGATTAGAGACCAGGTCAATGCCACACAGAGTTCTAGCAGCAGACCCATGTCTAGAACAACTGTTAAGAGGAGACTTTGTGCAGCAGGCCTTCATGGTAAAATAGCTGCTAGGAAACCACTGCTAAGGATAGACAACAAGCAGAAGAGACTTGTTTGGGCTAAAGAACACGAGGAATGGACATTAGACCAGTGGAAATCTGTGCTTTGGTCTGATGAGTCCAAATTTGAGATCTTTGGATCCAACCACCGTGTCTTTGTGCGACGCAGAAAAGGTGAACGGATGGACTCTACATGCCTGGTTCTCACCGTGAAGCATGGAGGAGATGGTGTGGGGGTGCTTTGCTGGTGACACTGTTGAGGATTTATTCAAAATTGAAGACATACTGAACCAGCATGGCTACCACAGCATCTTGCAGCGGCGTGCTATTCCATCCAGTTTGCGTTTTAGTTGGACCATCATTTATTTTTCAACAGGACAATGACCCCAAACACACCTCCAGGCTGGGTAAGGGCTATTTGACTAAGAAGGAGAGTGATTGGGTGCTACGCCAGATGACCTGGTCTCCACAGTCACCAGACTTGAACCCAATTGAGATGGTTCGGGGTGAGCTGGACCACAGAGTGAAGGCAAAAGGGCCAACAAGTGCTAAGCATGTCTGGGAACTCCTTCAAGACTGTTGGAAAACCATTTCCGGTGACTACCTCTTGAAGCTCATCAAGAGAATGCCAAGTGCAAAGCGGTAATCAAAGCAAAAGGTGGCTACTTTGAAGAACATAGAATATAAGACATATTTTCAGTTGTTTCACACTTTTTTTTATTAAGTATTTAATTCCACATGCGTTAATTCATAGTTTTGATGCCTTCAATGTGAATCTACAATTTTCAGAGTCACGAAAAAAAGAAAACTCTTTGAATGAGAAGGTGTGTCCAAACTTTGTTCGTCGGGCAACCCCTTTTAAATAGTCAGATGTGCCCTATGAGATTATAATCTTGGGGCATCCGAAGTGTAGATATTTGCAGATTATGGTAAAAAAAAAAAACCAAGGAACCACTTGCAGTGTTTTTGAGACAAAAACATATTTGAGTTGCCTTTATACAACACCCTGATCCCTGCTTGACTTTGTCATGGGGTATGTCAAACAGAATTATGTTGGTGCCATGTAGGATTACACTGCACTTATAGGAGCGAGTAGGCTTTCCTCTATAGCAGAGGTCCCCAGCCTTTCTGAACTTGAGAGCCACATTCAGCTCTGAAAAAGTATAGTGAAGACACGCCACTTTAAATAATTGCTTTCCTAAATACCATAAACAGTGGAACCTCTGGAATGAGTACCTCCAGAGTATTACGTAACTTATTTGTCTTATCGCTATGGATAATTAGCTTATTTTCGGTTTTTAAATACATGTTCATTATATGAAATACCTTCTTGCCTACTATTCCCATGATTTAATTATATATTGTGGTCATTTACTTTATGGGTTTTTGTAACTCAACATAGTTATTTAAGGTTATATAAAAGTTAGTTTGTGCACTATTGTATTGTTAGTTTTTTGGGTTTTTTTTGTTTTTTTTTTTTTTAATATAGTTCTCCTATGTCCCTCTTTTCTTTTTCTCTCCTTCCCCCTTCCACTTAACCCAACCAATAAAACTATTTGATCTCCAACTTCCTATTTCCTTTCACTCTCCTCCCTTCCTTATGGTCTAGGTATAGATTATATTAAGTTTGTTGTTAATCTGTAATTTATGTGCATTATTTAAATACTTTCTATTATATTAATTTTCCCCCTTTAATTGTTAAACCATTTAATAAAAATATTTTAACACTGAAAAAGTATAGTGAGCCCCATCCAGCTCCCGCCCCTCACAGTAGTGATGCCCAGAGCCCCCATTACCAGTATGACAGCTGAAGCTTTTCCACAGAAATCGCACAGAGGCAGTATTCCGAAATCCAGGTGTTTCTACCTTACCTCCATTCAGATCTGTTCTCCCCTTTGGGGCTAGTCACAAAAGTCACCATCTATAGACCTGCTCTTCATTGCTGTTTGCTAGACCTGGTGCTAATGCAATGAGCTGGAAGCCTGTCGCGAGCCACATGTCACGTGCCCGCAAGCCAAGTGTGTCTTTTGAGCCACAGGTTGGGGGACCCCTGCTCTATAGTATATGGCTCTGATTCATCTAGTCTGGTAATGTTCATGAGGTCTTGATGAGGAGGAGTGGTTAATCAGACTTTCCTAATTGATCAAGAGTGTGCTCCTACAAATGAATCAGGAGTGTCTGACAAGTGGTGTGCACCTCTGTATGTATCGCCACCAGTCTTACTCCAGTCAAGGCCAAGAGTGAGTGATGAGTGACATTATGAACACCATAGCTTGTCATGAATTAGACAAGTTGTTGTGTCATGCCCCGGTCTCACCCCAGCTCCGTCCATTTTGGCGGTGCTGGGCAGAAATGGTGTGAAAAACACAAATCGCAAAAATTTTCACGGTGCACAAACATTTTGCAACTTTTCAGAGCAAGTTGCGCTAGAATATTGATTTATTCACTTTAATGAATTGGTCTTCGGTGTCCATCTGTTCAGGAGAGGCACCCAAAAGAAGATAAAGGTAACATGAAATAGAAAGTATTCTCCAGAAAAACCCTGCTGACAAATGTATGAGCAGTACCAGGAACCCATGCCGGATGAGGACTTGTAATACTTGTATATTAGCAAGTGCTGTAAAATCATGTCCTCAATGTGTTTTGTTAAACCTCAAGCCAAGAACCCCATTAAAGTACAATATAGGGTTTGTGCTTCGAATGCCCACAACTGAGGAATAGCTGCTGTAGAACGATAAGAGGTGTTCTACATAAGGACCATTTGGGCACTTAAAGATGGTAGCTCTTTATGATCTGTATATAATTACCCAGGTAATTTCAGCATTTGTGCTGATGTTTGGGACCTAATATGTTGACTGTTTTGATACTGCTCATCTACAGTGATTATATCCTGTCTGATCTGACTTTATAATACTATTCTTCTTCCTAGCACACTCCGAAATCGAACTCTCCTTGTCTGCTAGAAACATCCGCAGGCTGTTAAGTTTTCAGCGGTACCTAAGGTCTTCACGATTTTTCCGCGGTGTCACTGCACAGAATTCATTGTACATCTTGGACGATGACTACAATGGACAAGCCAAGGTTGGTGCAGACATTATCTTATATAATCCCTGTATGTCAGAAACCAGCTTTTCCTATAACACATCGCCATCTATTGATTGCTTCATCTGTCTTGCCTATGTTTTCTCTCTTTTCTGGCTCTCAGGTGGTTAATTCTTCTTTCCTCTTTTCAGTGTATGCTGGAAAAAGTCGGGAACTGGAATTTTGATATATTTCTTTTTGATAGATTGACTAATGGTAAGGAAATAATGTCACTGCGTATGATTGCTCATAATTTTATTTTTTGGGTAAACTTAACCACAATTTTACAATCTCTTACTTAAAGATTATGTGACCCTTTTACTTCCAATGACACATGTAAGGCTGTGCACACATCAACGTTATTCTGCCGCAATGCCGGATCCGTCAGAAATGCGGTACAGCTCAATACAGAGGAATCGCTGCAAGATAAGGTCACATGCGGCCGCCTGTAACCTTATCTTGCTGTGATTCCATTGAACTGTACCGCATTTCTGACGGATCCGGCATTGCGGCAGAAAACCGTGGATGTGAAGCCAGCCTAACTGTAAATTTTGAGTCTTAAAGGGAATCTGTCAGTAGATACCTTTTTTGTATATAGACATGCTGGCCAGGAAAGTTTAATAAAATGGAACTTTGATAGATGCAGTCTAATGTTTTGTTGGCGTAATCCACATTTCTTCAGCGCTCTATTGGGAGACCCAGACGATTGGGGTATAGCTACTGCCCTCTGGAGGCCACACAAAGCACTACATTAAAAGTGCAAGGCCCCTCCCCCTCTGGCTATACCCCCCCCGTGATATCACGGGTTCTCCAGTTTTAGCTTTGTGTGCGAAGGAGGTCAGACATTCCATGCATAGCTCCACAGATTTTAGTCAGCAGTAGCTGCTGACTGTTTCGGATGGAAGAAAAGAGGACACATATAGTGTCCCCAGCATGCTCCCTTCTCACCCCTGGATGGTGTTGTAAGGTTGAGGTACCTATTGCTGGTACAGGGCTGGAGCCTGACATGCTGTTTTCCTTCCACATCCCCTGGTAGGGCTCTGTGGAAGTGGGATCCTGCCGGCCTCTAAGCTCTGATGCCGGGCTCCATCCACAGACCCATTAGAACCTGATGGAGACGGAGCAGGAGTACGATCAGGGACAGGCCCTGCATCATACAGGTACTCTGTGTCCCCGGCAGGCACAGACACACTCCGGGCTGGCTGGGTGTTGTAGTGCGCCGGGGACCGCAACGTGGAGTTGGTGTCCCTACAGATTACTGGGGGATTGTTTGTGTTTGGGAACGCAGCGCCGACCCCCTCTGGACCGGGCGGCGCTGCTGTGACTTGTGGTGAGCCGGGGATCCGCCGTCCGCGCTTTTACGGCGGCGGCGGTTATAAATTTAGTCCCCGGCTTTTTGGGCCTAGGACGCCGGCAGCTCCGTTTCGTTCCCGCCCCCACCCTGTCATTCAGGGTAGGGGAGAGACGCTGTTCGCTAGCAGCGACGAGGGCTGGAGCCTGTTTTACATGCTCCAGCCCTCTCACTTGGCACAGAGGGAAGCAGGCTTCCCGCTCTTGGCCAGGAACGCCCAGGGCCCGCCCCCCTTCCTCTCTCGAGACGCCGGCAGCCATTACATGCATGCCTGGCTGGAGGAAGGACGCAAGGCTCTGGGAGACCTGGACTAGGGGCTATCTGGCGACCACACACCCGCTTTTTAAGCGGGCGGTAAGCGATTTTTCTGTGCTGGTCCCTCTAGTGCCTCACTGTGTATCAGTGTACTGGGTACAGATATATAGATATTGTATTTCTTGCACTGTGAGGTGCGCTTCTGGCTGCATATCCCAGATCGCTCTGTGGAAGCAGCAACATGTCATCCTCAAAACGCAAGGCGGCCAAGGCAAAAAGGGCTGTGTATACTGCGTGTGCTGCATGTGGGGCTAATCTACCAGCAGGCTCCGATGACCCCCATTGTGTGCAATGCTCCGACCCGGTGCTGCTTCGCCAGCCGGAGTCAGGAGAGGTAGCGACCCAGGCTGAGACGCTTGTAAGTTCTGCCCCGGTGACAGGGACGGACTTTGCAGTTTTTGCAGATAACATGTCTGTATCTATGGCAAAAATCCTTGAAACCTTGCAATCTATGCATGGGGCTCAGTCCCTGGGCACGGCGAGGCCTCTGTCCTCAGGTCCCCCTTACTTGGAATGTATCCAGCCCACAGGGGGGTCCCCGGCTTCACAGGCCGAGGATTATGACTCAGATGATGGCCCCAGCCACCCTAAGCGAGCTCGCTGGGAAAGACCCTCGACGTCTTCACACTGCTCAGGGTCTCAGCGCAATCAGTCTCCCTGTGATGTGTCTGATGAGAGTGATCAGGAATCCATTCCTGGAACCCCTCTCAACCTGGATACCCCTGATGGGGATGCCATGGTAAACGACCTTATCTCAGCCATCAATAGGCTGTTGGATATTTCTCCCCCAGCCCCTTCAGCAGAAGAGGCGGCTGCGGAGCAGGAAAAGTTTCGTTTCCTTTATCCCAAGCGTAAATTGAGTGCTTTGTTAGATCACTCTGACTTCAGAGAATCAATCCAGAAGCACGACGCTCACCCAGAAAGGCGTTTCTCTAAACGATCTAAAGATACGCGTTTCCCTTTCCCCCCTGAGGTGGTCAAGCGCTGGACACAGTGTCCAAAGGTAGACCCCCCGATTTCCAAACTTGCAGCTAGATCCATAGTTGCAGTGGAGGATGGCGCTTCACTTAAAGATGCCAATGACAGACAGATGGACCTTTGGTTAAAATCTGTCTATGAAGCTATCGGCGCGTCGTTTGCTCCGGCATTCGCAGCCGTATGGGCACTCCAGGCTATTTCAGCTGGCTTAGCAAAAGTGGATGCTATCATGCATCCAGCAGTGCCGCAAGTGGCGCACCTTACCACGCAGATGTCGGCGTTTGCGTCTTACGCTATCAATGCGGTCCTAGAATCTACCAGTCGCACCTCAATGGCGTCCGCCAATTCGGTAGTTTTGCGCAGAGCCTTGTGGTTAAAGGACTGGAAAGCAGATGCTGGTTCCAAAAAATGTTTAACCAGTTTGCCTTTGTCTAGAGATAGACTGTTTGGCGAGCCATTGGCTGACATCATTAAGCAGTCCAAGGGTAAAGACTCCTCTTTACCACAACCCAGAACATCCAAACCTCAGCAGAAAAAGTGGCAGCAGAGGTTTCAGTCCTTTCGAGGTTCGGGCAAGACACCATTTACCTCGTCCAAAGGGACTCAGAGGACGCAAAGAAACTCAGATTCGTGGCGGACTCACACACGCCCCAAGAAAGCAAATGGAGGTACCGCTTCCAAAGCGGCTACCTCATGACTTCCAGCCCCCCCCCCGCCGCATCGCCGGTCGGGGGCAGGCTCTCCCGCTTTTCCGGCATTTGGATGTCACAGGTCAAAGACCGGTGGGTGACGGACATTTTGTCTCGCGGGTACAGAATCGAGTTCAATTCTCGTCCTCCAGCTCGGTTCTTCAGAACCTCCCCACGTCCAGACCGAGCAGATGCTCTGCTGCAGGCGGTGGATTCCCTAAAAGCGGAAGGAGTGGTTATCCCAGTCCCTCCTCAGGAACAAGGGCAAGGGTTTTACTCCAATCTCTTTGTGGTTCCAAAAAAGGACGGCTCGTTCCGTCCTGTTCTGGACCTAAAACTGCTCAACAAACATGTGCACGCCAGGAGGTTCCGGATGGAAACCCTCCGCTCTGTCATTGCCTCAATGTCCAGAGGAGACTTCCTTGCCTCAATAGACATCAAAGATGCTTATCTCCACGTGCCAATTGCTACAGAACATCAACGTTTTCTACGTTTTGTGATAGGAGACGACCATTTTCAGTTCGTAGCTCTTCCATTTGGTCTGGCGACAGCCCCACGGGTCTTCACCAAGGTCATGGCGGCGGTGGTAGCAGTCTTGCACTCTCAGGGACACTCGGTGATCCCTTACCTAGACGACTTATTGGTCAAAGCTCCCTCTCAGGAGGCATGTCAGCACAGCCTGAATGCTACGCTGGAGACTCTACAGTCTTTCGGATGGATCATCAACTTTCCAAAGTCGATCCTATCACCGACTCAGTCACTAACGTATCTTGGCATGGAGTTTCATACTCTAGCAGCGATAGTGAAGCTTCCGCTGGACAAGCAGCGGTCACTACAGACAGGGGTGCAATCTCTTCTGCAGGGCCAGTTGCATCCCTTGCGGCGCCTCATGCATTTCCTAGGGAAGATGGTGGCAGCCATGGAAGCAGTTCCCTTTGCGCAGTTTCATCTGCGTCCACTTCAATGGGACATTCTCCGCCAATGGGACGGGAAGTCAACGTCCCTGGACAGGAAAGTCTCGCTTTCCCAGACGGCCAAAGACTCTCTACAATGGTGGCTCCTTCCCACCTCATTGTCTCAAGGAAGATCCTTCCTGCCCCCATCCTGGGCAGTGGTCACGACAGACGCGAGTCTGTCAGGGTGGGGAGCAGTATTTCTCCACCACAGGGCTCAGGGGACGTGGACTCCGCAGGAGTCCACCCTTCAGATCAATGTTCTGGAGATCAGAGCAGTGTATCTTGCTCTACTGGCCTTCCAACAGTGGCTGGAAGGAAAGCAGATCCGAATCCAATCGGACAACTCCACAGCGGTGGCATACATCAACCACCAAGGAGGGACGCGCAGTCGGCAAGCCTTCCAAGAAGTCCGGCGCATTCTAATGTGGGTGGAGGACAGAGCATCCACCATATTCGCGGTTCACATCCCAGGCGTAGAAAACTGGGAAGCAGACTTCCTCAGTCGCCAGGGCATGGACGCAGGGGAATGGTCCCTTCACCCGGACGTGTTTCAGGAAATCTGTCGCCGCTGGGGAGTGCCGGACGTCGACCTAATGGCATCCCGGCACAACAACAAGGTCCCGGCATTCATGGCGAGGTCGCGCGATCAAAGAGCTCTGGCGGCAGACGCCTTGGTTCAAGATTGGTCGCAGTTTCAGCTCCCATACGTGTTTCCGCCTCTGGCGCTCTTGCCCAGAGTGCTACGCAAGATCAGATCCGAGTGCAGCCGCGTCATACTCGTCGCTCCAGACTGGCCGAGGAGGTCGTGGTATCCGGATCTGTGGCATCTCACGATCGGTCGACCGTGGTCACTGCCAGACCGACCAGACTTACTGTCCCAAGGGCCGTTTTTCCATCAGAATTCTGCGGCCCTGAACCTGACTGTGTGGCCATTGAGTCCTGGATCCTAGCATCTGCTGGATTATCTCAGGGAGTCGTTGCCACAATGAGACAAGCTAGAAAGTCGAATTCGGCTAAGATCTACCACAGAACGTGGAAGATTTTCTTGTCCTGGTGCTCTGCTCAGGGAGTGTCTCCCTGGCCATTTGCATTGCCCAAGTTTCTTTCCTTCCTGCAATCGGGGTTAGAAAAGGGCTTGTCGCTCAGCTCCCTTAAAGGGCAAGTTTCGGCACTATCCGTGTTTTTTCAGAAGCGTCTAGCACGTCTTCCTAAGGTGCGCACGTTCCTGCAGGGGGTCTGTCATATTGTGCCCCCGTACAAGCGACCGTTAGATCCATGGGATCTGAACAGGGTACTAGTTGCTCTCCAGAAGCCGCCCTTCGAGCCTCTGAAGGAAGTTTCCTTTTCTCGGCTGTCGCAGAAAGTGGCGTTTCTTGTTGCGATCACATCGCTTCGGCGAGTGTCTGAGCTGGCAGCTCTGTCATCTAAGGCTCCCTTCCTGGTGTTCCACCAGGACAAGGTTGTGCTGCGCCCCATTCCGGAGTTTCTTCCGAAGGTCGTATCCTCTTTTCATCTTAATCAGGATATTTCCTTGCCTTCCTTTTGCCCTCATCCGGTTCACCGGTATGAAAAGGCCTTACGTTTGCTAGATCTGGTGAGAGCACTCAGAATCTACATTTCCCGCACGGCGCCCATACGCCGTGCCGATGCACTTTTCGTCCTTGTCGCTGGTCCGCGCAAGGGGTTGCAGGCTTCTAAAGCCACCCTGGCTCGATGGATCAAAGAACCAATTCTAGAGGCCTACCGTTCTGCGGGGCTTCCGGTTCCTTCAGGGCTAAAAGCCCACTCCACCAGAGCCGTGGGTGCGTCCTGGGCATTACGTCACCAGGCTTCGGCTCAACAGGTGTGCCAGGCGGCTACCTGGTCCAGTCTGCACACTTTCACCAAGCATTATCAGGTGCATACCTATGCTTCGGCGGATGCCAGCTTAGGTAGAAGAGTCCTGCAGGCGGCAGTGACACCCCCGTAGGGGAGGGCTGTTTTGCAGCTCTAACATGAGGTATTTATTTACCCACCCAGGGACAGCTTTTGGACGTCCCAATCGTCTGGGTCTCCCAATAGAGCGCTGAAGAAGAAGGGAATTTTGTTACTTACCGTAAATTCCTTTTCTTCTAGCTCTTATTGGGAGACCCAGCACCCGCCCTGTTGTCCTTCGGGATGTTTTTTTGTTGTTTGCGGGTACACATGTTGTTCATGTTGAACGGTTTTTCAGTTCTCCGATGTTATTCGGAGTTAATTTGTTTAAACCAGTTATTGGCTTCCTCCTTCTTGCTTTGGCACTAAAACTGGAGAACCCGTGATATCACGGGGGGGGTATAGCCAGAGGGGGAGGGGCCTTGCACTTTTAATGTAGTGCTTTGTGTGGCCTCCAGAGGGCAGTAGCTATACCCCAATCGTCTGGGTCTCCCAATAAGAGCTAGAAGAAAAGGAATTTACGGTAAGTAACAAAATTCCCTTCTTCTCTTAATATATAAAGATGCTGTTAATATGTGCAAGATATGGATATGTCTGAAATTATGCCTCCAAAGAATATTTTAAATTAATGGGGTGTTGCTATTGTAAGACATGTAATGACTGATAAATCATCATAAATCTCACACTTTTTTTTTTTTTATTGTGATCAAAATTGACCTATAGAATCAAAATTATTATTATTATTTATTATTATAGCGCCATTTATTCCATGGCGCTTTACAAGTGAAAGAGGGTATACGTACAACAATCATT